>NC_060149.1:244494673-244844673 GCF_021461385.2 Schistocerca piceifrons
TAACTTATCATGGTGAGCATTGAGAATGGCTAGCTACTAGCCGAAATCTGGATTTGTGTAATAAAATCTAAAAAAAAAGAAAAAAGAAGAAAAAAAGTGGTCAGCACGACAGACTGTCAATCCCAAGGGCCCGGGTTCGATTCCCGCCGTGGTCGGAGATTTTTCTCCGCTCAGGGACTGGGTGTTGTCCTAATCATCATCATTTCATCCCCATCGACGCGCAAGTCGCCGAAGTGGCGTCAAATCGAAAGACTTGCACCAAGCGAAGGGTCTACACGCCGGGAGGCCGTCATCACACGACATTTAGTGTATATACCAAGTCAGATTTTATATTAAAAACTTCTATGGCGCAGTCAGACTGAAGCACTTTCTAGGGCAATTATGTCTCACATCGCTTACTTTTGTACAGTTCGATTATGTAATACATTGTCACATATGTTTTGTATTGAGGTCAGACAATTGTTCTGTTTGTATCATTGACGTAACTGTAACTCGTGAAGAGGCTTTGCCTGAAACCAATTAAAAACGCTGTGCAGTTTTCTCTAAGTTCGTACAGAAGATGCACAAAAATATGGAAATACCGAGAGAAATGCATGCTTGAACATAAATGCAGATGCTCGCCAAGCCTGAAGGTTTCGCTGCTGTATTTGACAACGAACGTCATCTGTGCCAGGTCCTCAATGCGTTACGAGTGTCAGTAGTGGGCAGAACAGGGTTCTGTGTAGTTGTGAGTGCATCAGTGAATTGGAACAAGGGCAAATTGTTGGTGCCTGTACGGTGGGTGCTTAGTAACCAAGGCAACTGAAGTGTTCAGTGTTTCAAGAGGCACCGTATCGAAGGGTTATACCGCATACAGGTAATGTGGAAAACGTCATCCGCTATGTCACAACGCCGACGAAAGTATGTTTGGGTGATCGTGAAGGGTGAAATCTGGCGGCCGTTCGGTGATTGTTTGGGTAGCCTTAACGTGGCGTTCCATGTACCCCATGGTTACCCTGCAAGGTCGCATTACTGTCAAGCATTATGTGATCATTTTGGCTGAACGGGTCCATCCGATGGTACAATGTTTGTTCCCGAATAGTAATACTGTGTTCCAAGACGACACAGTTCGTATCAACCAGGACTGCTCTTATGAGCACGAGGATGAATTGTCCCACCTCCACTGGCCACCACAGTCATTAGATCACAATAAAATTGAGCCCTTGTGGTCTACTTCGGAGAGAAACTTGTGTGATCGCTATCCTCTTCCATCATCGTTACCTGAACATGCCACTAGTTTGCAGGAAGAATGGTATACACTGATGTGACAAAAGTCGTGGGATACATCGTAATATCGTGTCGGACCTCTTTTGTCCAGCAACTCGACGTGGCACGGTCGCTGGAAGACCCCTGCAGAAATAACGTGCCATGCTGCGTCAATAGTCGTCCATAACTGCAGAAGTGTTTCCGGTGCAGGATTTTGTGCACGAATTGACCTCTCGGTTATGGCCCATAAATGTTCGATGGACTTCATGTCAGGCTATATAGGTGACTAAACCAGTCGCTGAAACTGTCCAGAATGTTCTTCAAACCAACTGCGAACAACATGACATGGCGCACTGTCATCTATAAAAATTCCATTGTTGTTTGGGAACATGAAGTACAGGAATGGCTGCAAATGGACTCCAAGTAGCCAAACATAACCATTTCCAGTCAATGATCGGTTCAGTTGGACCAGAGGACCCAGTCCATTCCATGTAAACATAGCCCACACCGTAATGGAGCCACCACCAGTTCGTACAGTGCCTTGTTGATAACTTGGGTTCTTGACTTCGTGGGGTCTGCGTCGTACTCGAACCCTACCATAAGCTCTTATCAACTTAAATCTGGACTCGTTTGATCAGGCCACGGTTTTCCACTCGTCTGGGGTCCAACGGATATGGTCACGAGCCCAAGAGAGGCGCTGCAGGCGATGTCGTGCTGTTAGCAAAGACACTCGCTTCGTTCGGCTGCTGCCATAGCCCATTAACGCCAAATCTCGCCACACTGTCCTAACGGATATGTTCATCGTACGTCCCACATTATTTTATGATATTATTTCACGCAATGTTACTTGTCTGTTAGCACTGACAACTTTACGCAAACGCCGCTGCTATCGATAGTGGTGAGAGGTAATGCATACAGTTTGGTAATCTCGGCACACGTTTGACGCTGTGGATCTCGGAATACAGAATTCCATAACGATTACCGTAATGGAATGTCCCATGCGTCTAGCTCCAACTACCATTCCGCGTTCAAAGTCTGTTAATTCTCGTCGTACGGCCATAATCACGTTTGAAGCATTCTCACTTGAATCACCTGAGTACAAATGATTGTTCCTCCAATGCAGTGCCATTTTATACCTTGTGTACGCAATACTGCTGCTATCTGTATATGCGCATATCGCTATACCATGACTTTTGTCACCTCATATTCACTTGAAAACCGTACAGGAAACGTATTTATCCACTCCGAGAGGACGGGAAGCTGTTTTGAACGCCAACATGTTTCCTGCGCCTTATTAGCCATGGCAATGTGTTGTGTTTTTGATCTTCCTATAGTTTTATCCACCCCCTGTATTTCTTTGTGGGCAACGGCCTTGCCACAGTGGATACACCGGTTCCCATCAGATCACTGAAGTTAAGCGCTGTCGGGCGTGGCCGGCACTTGGATGGTTGACCATCCGGGCCACCATGCGCTGTTGCCATTTTTCGTGGCGCACTCAGCCTCGCGATGCCAATTGAGGAGCTACTCGACCGAATAGTAGCGCCCCCGGTCAAAGAAAACCATCATAACGACCGGGAGAGCGGTGTGCTGACCACACGCCCCTCCTATCTGCATCCTCAGCTTCGGATGCCATGGCGGTCGGACGGTCCCGATGGGCCAGTTGTGCTGGCCGAAGTGGCCGTGCGGTTCTAAGCGCTTCAGTCTGGAACCGCGAGACCGCTACGGTCGCAGGTTCGAATCCTGCCTCGGGCATGGATGTGTGTGATGTCCTTAGGTTAGTTAGGTTTAACTAGTTCTAAGTTCTAGGGGACTAATGACCTCAGAAGTTGAGTCCCACAGTGCTCAGAGCCATTTGAACCATTTGATGGGCCAGTTGTGGCCCGAGGACGGAGTGCTGTATTTCTTTGTGTTGTTCAAAATAGCGCAGAAAATTCTACCTAATAACACATTTATCCATCTCGTCGATGTGACACTTACTAAGGGCAACTTGCTTCTTGTTCTTTGGAGCACATACTTGAATTCCGCTCCGCACGGTATCATGTGCCTCATTTCGTAATTTGCACACTACTGACTTGCTCAACATTAACTTATTGCTTGCTCGTTGAATTACCTATTCTGCCTTCTTTCCCCATCTAGTCGGCAGTAAATGTAGTGACGTTAACAGCAAACCCCCGAGGCTGACCCCGAAGGCATGTTCCTCGATCATTTGCAGTGGCTGCACTGCGAGGTTACAGTGCGCACTACTTGGATCTAGAATTTGGCGACATCTACTCATGCGTCCAAGTTAGCTCCTGTTATGGAATGGTCCTCGGTTCGCTTTGTCTATCAATAACAGCCCGATAGTGTCACGTCATGTACGCGAAAATGCTGAGTACTTACTGCTGGAAGGATTGCACGTGCAGCCACCTGAGAGGCGAGCAGCCGCCATCTCCTTAACGTTGTAAATCTGAACGGTTTCACCACAAGAAAATATGGCAGCGTCCATACGAGCTATGGCGCTGGTGAACTCTAGAAATAGCTTTAATTTTCTAAAGTAAAAAGTCGCTTTAAACTGAACGCATCATGTTTCAGAGGAGGAACTGGGCTGAGAAATGGCATCCTGTAACAACACTGTAAACCACAAAAAATCAAACCTACATATTTTCATATGTCGTGCTTTACTCGCTTGCTTGAATTTTTCCTCAGTACATTTCACCATTTTCTGCCTTTTGCACGACGGTATTCCTACTCTCTTTGGTTCCATCTCGGTTACCATCACCGTTTTTTTCCCGAGTGCTGAGTTCCTAACAAAACCACAAAAAAGACAGTTAAAAAAATGTGTGTGACATCTTACGAGACTTAACTGCGAAGGTCATCAGTCCCTAAGCTTACGCACTACTTAACCTAAATTATCTAAGGACAAACACACACACCCATGCCCGAGGGAGGACTCGAACATCCGCCGGGGCCAGCCGCACCGTCCATGACTGCAGCGCCCTAGACCGCTTGGCTAATCGCGCGCGGAAAAAAAAGTCACCTAGAGCAGGTGCGTAGAGAAAGTCAAGTAGTAATGACGGCAATCTACAGAGGCGACCGTAGGGAAATGTGCATATGCACAGGAAAGATTTATTTTTTTAATGTTCGTGCGGCAAATATTCGAAAATGTGTTGTGAGATACCTTCTTTTTATGTAGTTTGCTTAGTACAAAAACAGGTCCTATAACTACCATGACGTCGCATTATTGTGGCAAAATATTTACCATGAGGGTAACGAAGACCTCGCAACATGACAAGGTACAGATGAATATATACACATAGTTACAAGTTTTTGTGTTACACGGTTCAGTCACATTAATGTGACCGCCTGTCAGAAGCCGGAATAACCATCTTTTGCACCGCGGTCGTTCAGAAAGAGGATCAGTGAGGTTCTGGAAAGTACCGACAGGTATGTCAAGCCATGCTAACTCCACTACCGCGAACAGCTGCGTTAGGCTTCACGGTTGCGGATCCATGGCATGAACAGCCCGCTCGGAGTGGTTCCACAGATTTTTGATTGGGTTTAAATCTGGGGAGTTTAGTCGCAAAGGAAGTATAACAAGCTCATCCTGGTGCTCTTTGAACCACACATGTAGCTGCAAGCTGTGTGACACGTTGCATTGTCCTGTAGGTAGATGCCACTGTACCGAGGAAAAAACTAACTACCTCTGGGGTTGTAAATGGTCCCCAAGGATAGATGCACAGTTGTGTTAATCCACTATACCTTCCAGAATGACGAGATCACACCAGACCATAACGTTCTCTCGTCCGGCCTGGGTCCTTACGACGATTGCTGCAGGACCATACACTCCAACGGCCATCTGTCAGATGGAGCATAATACGTGATTCATCTGGAAAGACCACCTTTTGCCACTCAGTGGACGTCCAGTTACGGTACTGGCATGCTAATTTCAGCCTTCGTCGCCGATGAACAGCAGTTAGCATGGGTGCATGAACCAGGCACCTGCTGCAGAGGCCTGTATGCAGCAACATTCGCTGAACTGTCGTTGAGGACCCACTGTTCCTAGCACCATGGTTCAGCGGGTGGTTAGTTGCTCAACAGTTGCACGTCTATTCTCCCGTACATATCTCCGCAGCCCTCATTGACCCCTGTTATCTATGACCCGTGGCGCACCACAGTTGCCTCGGCGTCGGTTTTGGGTAGTGCTATTTTGCCATGCACCATAGGCTTTAATCGTGGCGGAATGTGAACTGTTTGCAAACGTAGCCGTTTCGGAAATGCTTCCGCCCTTGGACCGAAAGCCAATTATCGAACCCTTCTGGGCGTAAGATAAATCGCTCCGTTGCGCATTACGGCAACGACTACATTGTTTTCCACGTCTTTTTTTTTCTTTATTATTATTTTAATCACCTTGTGCTAAGGTGGGCTGTCAGCACCATAGTAAGCTGCTCTTCAGCCGCGAGTGGTACAATAAATGACAGAAAGTAGGTACAGATAATACAATAAAAATGGCAGGTAAAAACTGTAGACACGAGAAACAAGATACATGAAGCCGTTCACGCTGGACAAGAAAAAACACTAAAACCTGTTGACACGGTGCACAAAACACGGACGACTGCGACCGCACAGGTGAACGGTGGTGGCGTGACGGCGAAAGAACACTGAACACAAACAGAAAGGCACACACACGAGACACTGATGGCGATGATCTCCGGCGCGCGAATGTCCACTGAGCGTGTACGAGTCCAGGGATCTGCCAAGAGAGGAGAAGGGAGGTCAGAGAGGGGAGAGCAGAGATGCCAAGGGCTGGGAAGATAGGGGGGAGGAAGGAAGGGAGGAAGCCCAGGGGAAGAGGGGTGGAGGAAGGGGGGATGTGGGGAAAGGAGAGAGAAGGGAGGTAGGGTGCCCAAAGGAAAAAACACAGGAAGTGGGAGGGGGGGATCAAAGTTGATAGGAGGGGTAGATGGAGGGGAGGAGGGCATCATCAGGGAGGGGGAGCTGGCGGAAGCCACCTTGGGAGAGGGTAAGGAGGGTGGAGAGATGGAGACCGGGTGGGACGTGGGAATACAGGCGCGGCAGTGGGCGGGGGTGGGAGAGGATGGGTGAGACAAGTGGGTGAGGAGAATCGAGTTTACGGGAGGTGTAGAGGATTTTCCACATCCCCCCCGACACACCTTATGTACCCACCACTACTAGTGCGGTCACCTGCGAATGGTTACTACACGTTGACGTTGCATGCAGGGGGTAGTCAAATTAATGTGACTGGACGGTGTATAATGAAATCATCAATAATGATAGATTTACAAGGATCCTTATGTATAAGTATTTGACAACATCCGTCATTAACATGAAAAAGAAAAAAAAATTATTTACAGTGATGTTTGATCTATAACATACATGAACATGTGATTCCAATGTTTATGGTATTGTATGTCAGCCTCATTTTGTGTTACTGATATAGTAACATACCGACTTTGGACGTTTATGTTCGTACTGGTCACTGATGTCATCGTGGATAATTGACGAATTAATGTGTTGGTTGAGTAACGAATCTTCGTGATATAAAGCGCATCTATACAGTAAGAGTTTTAATTTTAAAGTCACTGTGGTCTGTTGAGCTTCTAACGAATCGTGGAGAATTTAATACACTACTGGCCATTAAAATTGCTACACCACGAAGATGACGTGCTACAGACACGAAATTTAGCCGACAGGAAGAAGATGCTGTGATATGCAAATGATTAGCTTTCCAGAGCATTCACACAAGGTTGGCGCCGGTGGCGACACCTACAACGTGCTGAAATGAGGAAAGTTTCCAACCGATTTCTCATACACAAACAGCAGTTGACCGGCGTTGCCTGGTGAAACGTTGTTGTGATGCCTCGTGTAAGGAGAAGAAATGCGTACCATCACGTTTCCGACTTTGATAAAGGTCAGATTGTAGCCTACCGCGATTGTGGTTTATCGTATCGCGACATTGCTGCTCGCGTTGGTCGAGATCCAATGACTGTTAGCAGAATATGGAATCGGTGGGTTCAGGATCCCATTGGCTTCGTATCACTAGCAGTCGAGATGACAGGCATCTTATCGGCATGGCTGTAACGAATCGTGCAGCCACGTCTCGATCCCTGAGTCAACAGATGGGGACGTTTGCAAGACAAAAAGCATCTGCACGAACAGTTCGACGACGTTTACAGCAGCATGGATTATCATCTCGGAGACCATGGCTGCGGTTACCCTTGACGCTGCATCACAGACAGGACCGCCTGCGGTGGTGTACACAACGACGAACCTGGGTGCACAAATGGCAAAACGTCATTTTTTCGGATGAATCCCGGTTCAGTTTACAGCATCATGATGGTCGCATCCGTGTTTGGCGACATCGCGGTGAACGCACATTGGAAGCGTGTATTCGTCATCGCCACACTGGCGTATCACCCGGCGTGATGGTATGGGGTGCCATTGGTTACACGTCTCGGTCACCTATTGTTCGCATGGACGGCACTTTGAACAGTGGACGTTACATTTCAGATGTGTTGCGATCCGTGGTTGTACCCTTCATTCGATCCATGTGAAACCCTACATTTCAGCACGATAATGCACGACCGCATGTTGGAGATCCTGTACGGGCCTTTCTGGATATAAAAAATGTTCAACTGCTGCCCTGGGCAGCACATTCTCCAGATCTCTCACCAACTGAAAAGTCTGGTGAATGGTGGCCGATCAACTGGCTCGTCACAATACGCCAGTCACTACTCTTGATGAACTGTGGTTTCGTGTTGAAGCTACATAGGCAGATGTACCTGCACACGCCAGCCAAGCTCTGTTTGACTCAATGCCCAGGCGTATCAAGGCCGTTATTACGGCCAGAGGTGGTTGTTCTGGGTACTGATTTCTCGGCATCTATGCACCCAAATTGATTGAAAATGTAATCACATGTCAGTTCTAGTATAATATAGTTGTCCAATGAATACCCGTTTATCATCTGCATTTTTTCTCGGTGTAGCAATTTTACAGAACGTCTTATTTTGGACAACTTCTACTGTTTTTTCCATGCTTTATTTGGTGCGTCTGCTGTACGTTTCTTGAAAATAAAGCGTTTGTCCAAGTGAACTCCAAGATATTGGGTGGATTATTATTCACTGAATAACAGCAGTGGGTTTTGTACTGTCTTTTTCTTGTACAAAAGGTTGCTTACATTTCGTTCACAGTTCTTTTGACTCGCCATTCTGTAAACCATTTTTCAACCTGTAGCAGACCCCGTTGGAGTTAGTCGTGAATGTGTGAATGTTCGTTTCGTTGTTGTCGGTGCAATATATGCTGTATCATCAGCAAAAGAAGCTATATTACCTGGATGCAAGTCTGGTATGTCAGATAGCGGGATGCCTACGACACGATATTTACGGAATGTACCTGGTGATTATAATTAAAGTGCAGCTACACACAGCTAGTAATTATCGTTTGGTAGCGAATTTTGGTAAATATTCTAATGCGTTAGTGCGGAACTCATTTAGTAAACTGGAAATAAATTAGTTGCAATTTGGCCACGAGATACAAGTCTGGCGCTGTTAATGCAAGAAAAACGTTTAGAGATGTTGTCATATGTAATGGATTAGGAACGGGAAGTGGGCAGAAAAGCTCAAACAAGTGCGAAAGACATAATATTGATTTTATTATTAACTGCCGCTTTCACAATTTGTTCAAGACGAGCGCCAGAGACGTCGACGAGATCTGCGTCCGTAAAATGACATGATCGACGGTTGTTCGCAGCAGTTATTGTGGAATCTGGGCAATGTGTTCCTGTATACTGGCCTTCAGCTCAGGGAAATGCCGAAAGTGTCGCATGAATTCAGATCAGGTGGTCTTGCAGGTCGCGCACCTGGAAAACCTCTGGGGTCACACGTCCGTGGAAGGTTGAATTAAGCAGATAGTTTACTGTGCGAGCGACATGAAGTGTTGCCCCGTCTTACATAAAAACAATTTTTTCCACACAGCTGCGCTCTTCCAAAGCAGGAAACACCTGCTGAGCGAGAGGATCTCCGATAATATAGGTGCTTGTAAATCCACACTACACAGTTACCTGTGGCGAGTGAAATTGCTCTTCTTGCACAACAATACCCCAAATTCGGCAGTTCTGTGTATTCAATGCACCCGGTAGTGTAAAATGTGCCTTGTCATTCCATATAATGCCGCCCGACCACATGTCATCAACTTCGATCGGTGTCAGAAATGGAAGACCATAATCAGAATATTGCTGCGGATCATGGAGTTTCAATTGCTGCACCTTCTGGATCTTTTATAAGTTCCAGTGTACAATAGACCTCAAAACTTCCCGTACTGTTGACCATGGGATGAACAATTCTCGTGACAGTGCCCGAGTACAAGCACTACCTGGGGCACGTGCTGCATGGTTGGTTATAGCAACAGCAACCTTCAATAACTTCCATCGGGATGGACGCCTTCCTCTTCCAGGTGTCACACCAAATTCTCCCGTGTTTTAGAATTTCATTGTCGTCTTCATTAAACCATTTAATGACATCGGGTCCCTCCTCAGACCTTTCAATCGGCGGTACTCTCTCAATGCAGCACTGTAATTGTTGCCGTTCATGTAAAACAGTTTCACAAACAGCGCACGGTTCTCTTCTCAAAACCCGTACTGTTCATCCACGTTATGGCTTGTCAAGTGAATGGGTGGATATCATACCTTCATACAAACAGCGTACAGCGCCAGATTTGTACCTGATGGCCAAAACTGGAACTAATGTGTTCCAGCTTAGCATAAAAAGAAGTAAAAATTGCCGTAAGACACATAAAAACGAGCGCGAATGAAAGCATGGTTCAAACAAAAATCTAGATTTTTTCACATCATTGAGTAAAACGAAACAATCATGTGAGAGCTGGTACTGAAGAAAGCAAGTTAATCGCAACAATATACTTTCGGGATACATACAGAAGGTATACATAACGTGGAATTGATCAGACTGATTCAGCTGCAATCTCCAGTCCTTGAATTTCCCTAAACTGAATTTCTCTGCTCAGAGCAGTTACTTTAGGCCCTTTCTCCACTTCATTTCCCACAAACTCCCAGAACTTTCTATCACAATCATACTATACTCTTGTCATCTTCAGAGCAGTCGTGGGTTCTCAGACAGAGCAAGCAGTTCAATGCCAGGTTTAAACGCTTCCGAAGGATGTAATAAATGTTTGTAAAATGGTGGAAAGCTCGTTATTTTGTGAACATCTGTGTGTCATTTTCCGAAGTATTGAAAACTGGCATACTATCTTTTAACTGCTATGCACGTGAGGGGCTTCTGGTTCCCCATCGTGCGTCTCCCCAGGTGGCGGATAGGGGGATGCTCGGCCATGCAGATGTCTAGCGGGTACCAGGGAAATTAAATACTCGGCTGAGCTGAAGATGAGCTGAAGGTTCAAAATGGTTCAAATGGCTCTGAGCACCACGGGACTTAACTTCTGAGGTCATCAGTCCCCTAGAACTTAGAACTACTTAAACCTAACTAACCTAAAGACATCACACACATCCATGCCCGAGGCAGGATTCGAACCTGCAACCGTAGCGGTCGTGCGGTTCCAAACCGTAGCGCCTAGAACCGCTCGGTCACTCAGGCCAGCTGAGCTGAAGGAAATGTACAGATATTTCAAACACAGTGCCAGCAAAATGGGACTTTTGATAAACCAAAAAAAAAAAAAAAATGAATATGTGGAAATATGTTGAGTCATAAACACGAACCCAGACTTTGAAATTGACCACCATTCAATATTCAGAAAAAATCATTAGTTTAAACACCTTGGATCGCGCTTCAGCAGTGAAAATATCATAGCTCTAGACATAAATGAGAGAATAGCCTCAGGATCAAGATGTCTGTACGCTCTAAGCAGCCCACTCAAAAGTAAAGCTTTGTCAGTGACCACTAAAATTAAGATATATATTCAAACTGCTGAGGTCATCGGTCCCTAGACTTAAACATTACTTCAACTAACTTATGCTAAGAACAACACACAAACCCATGCCCGAGGGAGGACTCGAATTTCCGCCGGGAGGGACCGCGCAATCTGTGACGTGGTGCCTCAAACCGCGCTGCATTAAGATATATAACACCATCATCTGACCAATAGTACTGTATGGGTCGGGAAGCTGGACGCTTACCAAGGAAGCAAGAGAAAAACTGAATGTATTCGAAAGAGAAGTGATGAGAAAAATCTGGGGACCTGTGGTTGGAGAATGACAGATGGAGAGTTATAAAGAACACAGAAATTTATCACTTAATGAAGCAACTCACTATCGTCCACAAATTAAAAAGTAGGAGACTGCAATCGGCTGGGCATGTGGCTTGAATGGAAACCAACAGAATTCCTAAGAACGCATTTGAGGGCACTCTCCGAGCAACAAGACTATTGGGCCGACCTCACACACGGTGGAAAGATGGTATAAAGAAGAACGCCGCAGCATTAGGAATCCTCGCAGGGTGGAGAGAGACAGCGAGAGACAGAAGAAGACGTAAGCAGATCGTTGATGCAGCGCGTTGTCTACAGGGCCTGTGACCGCTGAAAAGAAAGAAAGGAAGTAGCTATGATACAAGTAGAGGTGTTCCACAGAGAAGTTAGGAACTGAAGAATGCAGCAAGTACAGTATGGCAGGAAATAACTTTCTGGTTCGCAGGTGATAGGCTAACCCTCAATTACAAGAAACCCAATATCTTGTATCTCACATGTAATTATGGGAAGCTCTCTTCGAACGAATAATCACAATCTAAAGTAAGAGACGATCAGAATATTATTTGCTATTCCCTCATTTGATACTGCTTTACTCTGATTTACTTTACGTCTTCCATTTCTGGTTGTTATATAGGGTGATAATGAGTTCACATGGTTATCTCTAACATTTGGAATCAACACCGTACGTTGTTTAGAAGGGTACAAGGCTTTGCTACGAGGCCACAGCAGCAGTCGTGTAGATTGATATAGGCATACCCATTAACTGTGTTCACTCGAACAATGATATTTAATGAGCAGTGCAGCGGGCTAGCGAGCTGTTAGCCAGGACACACGTGCAGAGACGGGATGGCAGGCGAGCATACTGGAATTGTGGCACGACGGCCTCATGCAGCTGGCGTTGGAAGTTCACGCCCGTCTGACCGTGAAATAGCTTTCGACTTGTCAGCGGCCCTAAATCCGAGCCAGCGCAGTGGCAGTGTGCCCACATTTTTTTCGGTTTCCTTTTTTTTTGGGGGGGGGGGGGGTGGAGGCGACTTTAATAGCCGTCAGTTGTGGCACTTTTCCCGATGCTGAGATGCTACGCTGGCCACGCCACTGTTCCTGCGCTCCGTTATTGCCTCTTTTCTTGTGTGTCCCCCTCTCGTACGTTTCTCGCCTTCTTTTGTTATCAACTGTTTTCACTTAGAGGGTATTGTGCCTGCAGAGCCTTTTGTTCCTTGCATTACTCGTTATGTGCTTTAAGGTAAAGCACCTCACAATTCCTGAAACAAGAAACGAGTTTCTGTACTGGAGGCAATTCTGCTAGCAATAAAGTCATTTTCAGAGCTGTTAACCAGTTCGATATGTCTTTAACTATTTATAGAAGTTGCAGTTTTTCTTCAAGTGTGAATTTCAATATATTTCTTCATTGAAAACTGTGAGAGTTTTCCGCCACCGTTCATTGTCGAGCAAGGTAAGGTTTAGTGTTTCATCAACATCAAGTTTTTTCGGAATGGAGCACTATCTGACTTGGAGAAGGACAAAAACAGGTATCAGCCACATCCTATTTGACAAACATATAATTATTTGCCTAATACTCTGAAGCACCACAGAAACTTGTACAGGCATGCGTATTAAAATACGAAGATATGTGAAGAACCAGTGTACGGCGCTGCGGTCGGCAACGCTTATGTGAGGCAAGTGGCTTGTTAGATCGGTTACTGCTGCTACGATGGTAGGTTATCAAGATTTAAGTGAGTCTGGACGTGGTGTTATAGTAGGGGCACGAGCGATGGGACACAGTATCTCCGAGGTAGCGATGAAGTGGGGATTTTCCCATACGACCATTTCACGAGTGCACCCTGAATAACAGGAATCCGGTAAAACATCAAGACAGAGACCAACGACGACTGAAGAGAATCGATCAACGTGCTAGAAGTTCAACCCTTCCACAAACTGCTGCAGATTTTAATTCTGGGCCATCAAAAAGTGTCAGCGTGCGAACCGTTCAACAAACCACCATCGATATGGGCTTTCGGAGCCGAAGGCCCACTCGTGTACCTTTGATGACTGTACGACACAAAGCTTTACGCCTCGCCTGCGCCCGTCAACACGGACATTGGACTGTTAATGGCTGGAAACTTGTTACCTGGTCGGACGAGTTTCGTTTCAAATTGTATCGAGCGGATGGAGATGTACCGGTATGGAGACAACCTCACGAATCCATGTACCCTGCATGTCAGCAGGGGAATGTTGAAGCTGGTGGAAGCGCTGTAATGGTGTGAGGAGTATGCAGTTGGGGTGATATGGGACCCCTGAAACGTCTAGATACGACTCTCACAGATGACAGGGACGTAAACATCCTGTCTGATCACCTGCATCCATTCATGTCCATTGTGCATTCCGACGGACTTGGGCAATTCCAACAGGACAATGCGACAGCCCATAATTGCTACAGAGTGGCTCCAGGAACACTCTTCTGAGTTCAAATACTTCCACTGACCACCGAACTCCCCAGAAATGAACATTATTGAGCATATCTTGGACGCCTTGCAATGCGATGTTCAGAAGAGATTCCCACCCTCTCTTTCTCTTACGAATTTATGGACAGCTCTGCAAGATTCATGGTGTAAATTCCCACCAGCACTACTTCATACATTAGTTGAGTCCATGGCACGTCGTACTGCTGTACTTTTGCGTGCTCGCGGGGGCCCTATATGATATTAGGCAGGTGTACAGGTTCTTTCGCTCATGAGTGTATTATATAGGGAAACTCTGAAAGTCCTTCTTACCGTTGCTATTACGATAGTCAGTACGAAGACTGGTTTGATGCAGCTGTCCTTGCTACTCTCTCCTGTGCAAGATCCTTCATCTCTTAACAACTACTGCAACCTACCTCTTTCTGATCCTTCTTACGGTACTGTACTGATCTCTTGGTCTGCCTCTACGGTTCTTATCCCCCATACTTTCCTTCAGTACTAAACTGGTGGTCCCATGATATCCCACATTGTGACCTATTAACCAATCTCTTCAATTAGTCAAGTTATGTCACAAATTTCTCTTATTCCTGGTTCCATTCAGCAACTCCTTATTAGTTACGCTATCTACCCATCTAATCTTCAGAATTCTCCTGTAAAACCACATTTATAAGCTTCGATTCTCTTCTCGTCCATTGCTATGCTCCATAAAAATACTTTCAGAACAGATTTCCTAACACTTAAATCTAAATTCGATGTTAACAAATTTCTCTTCTTCAGAAACATTTTCCTTACCATTGCCACTCTACATTTTATATCCGCTCTGCTTCGGCCAACATCAGTTATTTTGCTGCCCAATTAGTTAAACTCATCTACAATTTTAAGTTTCTGGTTCCCCAATCTAATTCCTTCAGCATCATCTGATTTAATTCTACAACATTGCACTATGTTTGTTTTGCATTTGTTGATATTCGTCTTACATCCTACTTTCAAGACACTTTTCATTCCGTTCAACTGCTCTTCCAAATCCTTTACTGTCTCTGACAGAATTAAAATGTAATCGGCAAACCTCACAGTTGTTTGGGTACCGTTATCAATAAGCTTACAAAGAATCGATATTAGCTGGTAATTTCTGGCGGCTGTGATATCGTTGATGCTCTAGAAGGCTCTGGACGTTAGAGCTTCGCGCCAATGGTTGGGTATTCTCTAGTAAACGATACACGCTATTAATCGGTGAAGAGAGTCAGTCGTGGCTAGTGGTTAAGTGTGACGGTCGGGCTGCAGCATAGATGTGCGGATGAAATGTTAATTTTGTTAAAGGAATAGTTTAAAGAAAATAAGAAGTGTTTCCAGTCGTGGAGATAGTAGAGAATTCATGGAAAACATTTGTTTGAAAATAAATGAGAAGAATCGTGAGTTATTGTCAGTTGAAGACAGCGGAGTGATGTGTTTATGGCAGCCATTTGCATAGGCGACCTTGTTTAAAATCTTTGACACGAGAAGAAGCCTTAAGCAAATTAGTGTGAGTCAACAGAATGATTAATATTTTCCCAATGCAAACGTACTTAGTGGCTAAGTTGATGATGATGCGGTAATCAGCGCCAGTACAAATTCCCAACCTTTGCTCAGTCCAAAGTCGCCACTTGCATGAATGAAGATGAAATGATGAGGCCAACACAAGCACCCAGTCATCTCGAGGCAGGAGAGAATCCCTGACCCCCAGGAAACGAACCCGGAACCCCGTGCTCGGGAAGCGAGAAGGCGACCGCGAGACCACGAGCTGCGACAAGTGGCTAAGAGGCAAGTATGTTGTTGAACTGAGTGAGATCATTTAGGGCACACTTAAATTACAGTAAGTGAAATAAACAGCGTTTACATTGAAAGGCTTCTATTATTAATGAATAGTCTTTAAAAATAAGTCCCTATAATTGTAGGATTTAGAATTCAGGATGGTTGTAGGACCACGTTTTTACACGATTGGAGCAAGCGAATCTATTGTAGCAGACCCCGTTCGCTCGTCCAATTACCGTAAGCTTAAGTAAACATTTATGAACTGAATTTATACAAATATAAGGAGCGGTCAATAAGTCCCCTTTGGGGCCGTTTCTGCAGAGTATATTCAACATAGCGCGGTTCCGGTGCGGTTATACAAGCATCGACACATAGACAAGGGATTAGTGTGGCATTTAGATCTTTCCGACATGCGTGCAGTAAATGCGACTTTATTACCAAATGCGTCAAAGCAGGAACAACGCACTGTTATGCTTTCCTTGGCCGCCGAAGGACAAACAGCAGTCGACATCCATCGGAGAATTAAGAATGTGTATGGGTAGCATGTCTATCGTAAACCATTGTTACTCACTGGTACACCAAGGGGTATTGCTGCTTCGCGATAACACACGTTCTTACATCACAAATGTCGTAACGCAAAAGTACGCCACATAAAGTGGAAGGCGCTATGGCACCCGCTCTATAGTCCTGATCTTAACTCATACGGCTTTGGTCTCTTAAAAAAGGCCTTGAAGAGTCGACGGTTCCTGTCGGACGAGGATGTGCAGCAGGCAGTTATGGACTTCTTCACGCAGCAGGACATGGTGTTTTGCCAAACGTGTATCTTGAACCTCATGCGTCGGTGAATGATTACCTCAGTGTTCGCGGCGATATTTCCTGATTGGCGTACGGACTATGGACTATATGGCCTTCGGACGTAAACTTTTTGATCGCCTCTTAGAGACTCAGACTCAAAAAATAAAAGAGAGAACCACCACGAACGAGTTATCCGATGGGACGGAAATCGGTATTTGTGATGTACATGTTAAGATTTCAGAACAACAGTATGATGGTTTATTCAAGAGAAAGAGCTTCACAAAATGAGAAAGAGGCTAATAACGCATTGGTCCATCTCTCGTCTGATGCAAGCAGTTATTCGGCTTGGCATTGATTAATGGAGTGATTGGATGCCCTACTGAGGGATATTGTACCAAATTCTGCCCGATTGTCGCGTTAGATCGTCAAAATCCCGAAGTGGTTGGAGGGCTTTGGCAAGTACGAAGACAAGCAGTCCGTGTGCGGGCGGGCATTATCTTGCTGAAATGTAAGCCCAGGATGACTTGCCATGAGGGGCATCGAAACGGGGCACAGAATACCGTCCACTTACCGCTGTGCCGTCAAGGGCCCACGGACGACAAACAAATGGTCCTTCATGAACAGACTGTCACTGATGGTTGTCGGGCCATATAGAGAGCGACAGGTAGATTGGTATCCCACCCTGTCTTTGCTGGTCATCGGGGCTCACTTCGAAGCGAGACGCAGCGCTGAAGACAATTCTAGTACAGACAATGAGATTACAGGCCGAAGACGAGTCTGGAGTCGCCCCAGACAGCGGTGGGATACCAAACTGACCACACGGCCAGAAAACCGGGAGTGATGGTCTGGAGTGTCATTTCATTTTATAACAGGACGTCGACGATATTCTAAGCCCCGCTCGCACATGGCGAGGGTTTCTACTGCTTGTCTTCGTGACTGCCAAACCCTACCTTTGTCAGCAAGGTCGCCGGATCCCTTACCAACGGAGAACGTTTGGAGCATTACGCGCAGGGCCTTCAAACCAGCTCGGGATTTTGACGATATAATGTGCCAATTGGACAGAATTTGGTACAATATCCCTCAGGAGGACATCAAACCACTGCATCAATCAATGCCAAGCCGAACAACCATTTGTATAAGAGTCAGAGGTGGAACAACAAGTTACTGACTTGCTCAATTTGTCAAGCTCTTTATCTTGAATAAACCATCCAGTTTTCTTTTTTTTTTTTTGAAACTTTAATCATTTGTTTGCCTGTATACGTACATCACATCTACCACTATTCGTCACATGCGGGAAATTCCTTAGTGGTGCGTCGTTTTCTTCTGTCTTAGAGCATATATACTCGACCGGGGGGGGGGGGGGGGGGGAGGGTTGCTTACAACCTAAATCAATCTGCCGGGCCGGATGGATATGTGGAATACGAGGTGTAACTACTGATCCTCTTCACTCAGTAACTGAACAGTTGCTTTAAGCACAGATTATTATGTTTGTTTCTAGGTTAAGAGAATAAAAAATGTTGTTAAGACACTCAGTTCAAACACAGGAGAAGCAATATCAAGATCTCTGCCCAACAATAATTATTTAGGTAAATCATTTCGGGCGAGAGACAGCAGTATTCTGACTACTAGTTTCTTTCGCAATCTTTTTCCAGTCCGACTTAGTTCTCTGTCTGTAATGAAGACAATGTTGACCTGACGTTGTACTCTAAATAAATACTTTAATTCTTTGCAAACGAGACGGCACACTATTCCAGAAAGGGGGGACTACTGCGCCACCTCGCTTGGTGTATAGGCCTTCGAAGTATCTCTTCCACGTTAAGGGGTTGTCGAATATTGCACCCGATTATCTAGCTGTGATCTCCATCATATATTCCCAACTTTGAGGCTTAACAGTTAAACCTCAAGCGGGCACGCCCATATATACAGTGCGCCAACCGCAAATAAAATTGTTTTGCATCGTTCCATTGTTGTTTCACAACTGCGAGCCCACACCTATTCCTTCATTATTGCTTCAGCCAACACACTGATGAATTTTGTTGCCACGCGTGCAAGGGAGCAGCAACATTATGAAAGAAACAGCAAGCTAGATGAGAAAAAAATTATGGCCCGTGCAAGAAAATGGCCCAGATTACGACCTAGCAGCACAAACCCGCAATGAGGCAGTTGTCTGTGAGATAATTAGTAATAAAATAAACGGCTGGCTGGGATCTGATGCAACAGCGCTGTTTAATGCTTCGAGTGCGTCAAGTGTGGTTAACACATGTCCGAGGCAACAGAGTGATAATGAAAGTTTTTTTATTATTGTTTAATTAAACAATGCTCTAGCTCATATAATGTAAGTCTAGTTTATCGTTGTTTCATTAAACCGAGATGAATTTGTGATTTTGCTCATATTTGTGTACCTTGATAACATAAAGACAGCTATTACCTACATGTGTACAAAATACGCCAGGCGCCCACTCGTGTTATGAAAAACGGCGCGCCCGCTCGAGGGTTAAATGAGGTGTCAGAGTTAATGTAAGCAAGGGATCTCATTTCGCCAGACGTACACTGAGCACGATTACTTGTTTCTTCTTGTTAAGAGTAATGCGCCATTTCTGTTCCCATTTACCTGTTTTACACAATACAGTGTTGAGACACCTCTAATTAGCGTGCTGTTCTTCAAACAGAAGAAATACATGTTAATGAGTAAAGCACTGTTTTCATGTAGTGTCCAGCATAGATGTCAAATCTGTACATCTTACGAAGTATCAGACTTAGGTCCAACCGTTGAAGACCTCTTGCTCCAAGCGTCTTTGTTGAGAGAACCTTTGTTCCTGTGAAAATACCTTCACAACAGCTCAGCAGTTCATCGTTGTGCCGCTGTTCTACAGCAGTGACTGAACCACACACGAGGCACATATCGCCCAAATCTTCATCAGTAAGCCAATCATTACTCCTGCGTATCACTGTTATTATACAATAAGCACTGCCAGAGAAATAAGCTCGATGCAAGAACAAGCAGTACTGAGCGCAAGCTTGGGTTCGAAGAGTGAATTAAACAAGTTCTTTTCTAAACAAGACGCAGTGCATATCGTCGACATTTGCAAAGTTGTGCGTGTTTTTTTAATGCAATACATTTTCAAAGTTAAATGGGGCTAAGAGATCAAAAGAAATGCAATTGCTCTGCAACGAGGCAAGGGTGACCAGGGGCCGCTTATATCAAAATACTCAGAAAATATTCCCGACCAACATCCAAACATTTTCTTGACAAAAAATAAAAATACCTACAGCCGTCCTTATGATTTTATTTTATTTTGTCGTTACCAGTTTCAACGCTTCGTTGCGTCATCTTCAGGCTTTTTAGACGCGGTACAGGTGGATACGATCCCCATGCATAACCCATTAGTTGCCAGCCTTACTGGATTCGCAGATAATCTGAAACTCACGTGTCAGCACTCCAACCATCAACTGTACCTGCGAATCCAGTAAGGCTGCAACTGACGGGCTATGCATGGGGATAGTATCCACCAGTACCGCATCAAAACAGCCCGAAGATGACGCAATGAAGCGTCGAAATTGGTAGCGACAAAATAAAATAAAATCATAATCCGGCTGTAGGTGTTTTTATTTTTTGTCAAGATAGTAAACGGCCGTCGTCCCAGAGACGTCCTGCTAAAACGATGGACATACAAAATCCAAACAGTTTGTCAGCGGATAAAATACCAGGTGTCTTTCTACACTGCGCAACAAAATTAAAGGATCACTTTTTTGAAACCCTGTAATTTCCACCCATTGTCACGGTTAAATTTGAATTTTTCTCAAACGCGCGTACAAACCTTCGTCTGTAATCATGCAAAAGCGCGGCACACTGCGACTTCACCCTCGGGTTCGACGATACTTCAAACACCAAGGTGTGGACACTTGCGAAAATGGCTTACAGCTCAGAAGTTCATGTGGCGTGTAAGGTGGGTTAATGATGTCATATTGGCACCAAATTAGACCAGAATTCTGCTCAATGCCATCGTGGACTTGTCGCACTATGGAGAGGTCGTCACGTACCCTCTTACCCACATTTCAACCCTTCTTGCCGGCCGGTGTGGCCGTGCGGTTCTAGGCGCGTCAGTCTGGAACTGCGTGACCGCTACGGTTGCAGGTTCGAATCCTGCCTCGGGCATGGATGTGTGTGATGTCCTTAGGTTAGTTAGGTTTAAGTAGTTCTAAGTTCTAGGGGACTGATGACCACAGATGTTGAGTCCCATAGTACTACACAAACTGGCGAGGCTAAATTCGGAACAATTCAGACTACCCCTGTCAGTGACACGAACATACCATTGCGCTCTCTTCGAGTCAGTACTATGCTTTGCTGCCAGTACGTGGGCCCACAGGTTAAATCTCTCAACCAACAGAACCATTGTACGTCGAGGCCAAAGAAGTGTTCTACTTCGACTAACAGGGGCATTCAACACAACATCAAATGACGCACTATGTGTCGTCATGGGAATTTTCCCCATAGATATCACCATCAGGTACCGCGCAGCAATGTACTGGCTTAGGATGGGGAGAATAGACTAGGTTCGTCAGATCACTGATGTACCGATTGAGACAACACGCCAACTCAGAGCATGGCGAGTGGATACCTGGCAGAGCGAGTGGGCCAACAGCGATAAGGGCCGCCGTGTATACAACTTCTTCCCTGACATCCGGGAAAGACTAAAACTAAAACATATTGATCCCAGCCGCGGTATGGTACATTTCATCACAGGACATGGCCCTTATCCCACGCACCTGTACCGCGTGAGTCTGCAGCAGACTAATAGATGCACATGCGGGGAAGAAGGTTCCCCTGAACATACTGTCTTCTTCTGCGGACAACGCACGAACATAAGACACACAGTACACATAAATCGCCTGAACACACAGAACGAACTACATGCCATAATACGCAACCCGGAAAGGTGGACTGAACTCAACAAACTAACGGACGAAATCTCGAAGATCCAACAAATAGAATACTTGCGCAACAGACCCTACCGAAGGCAAGTCCGTCCAAACAGACGTCACGATGTCCAGGGGGACACAGATATGATTAGCACCACGAGTGATGAAGAAGAAACAGATACAGACCAGGGCACCAACACAGATATTGAAGCGTCCAGCGCGGATGATCCATAGTGTCAACCAAGTCAAATTCAAAGAACAGAGTGGAACAACCGACAAGAGGTGCACAAGTCACACACAATCCTAAAAACAGATTGCACCTTATATATAAATAGTTAACAGCATCTCCATGTCCAATAAGAGCTTAAAGCTAGGTACCTCTTCAATGGACCTACGCCTTCCGTTAAGAGGCAGCGCACAGTCTGTATGGAAGGATCTTAATCGTGGTCCCTCTCTTTTGAGCCCAACCCGACGGATACCTATGGTAGATCGGGGAAAACCACCGTTCAGGTCGTGTTGTCGGCGGGGCCGGGAGGTGCTTGCGCCTGATGTACTCTACTAGGAGCCTTGTAGGCTCAACACAAACCGTTAACGTCATTACCTTATTACTTTTACCACGAGTACCCTTTCATTAGCAACTTTGAGCCAAGCACAAAATCAGTTACCTCTCTATTGTATATCGTAAATAGTTTAGCAGGCTGGACATGGAGGTCTTAGTCTTAGTTTCTAGCTTTAACGTGCCCTAATCTCTTCTAGTTAAGGTAGTTTTTAGGATGGTAGATGTTAAAGGCATGGTCAGCAACGGCCAGCGACTTGAGGGTCATTCCAAGACCCGGGCCGCCGCCCACAACCAGGTGACGGGCAATATTATACCTATAACTTCTCCATTCAGTTCTCTTCCTTCCTTCTTTCTAAATATTTAATTTCGTTTTGTTTATTAATATCTTACTTGATTTTGTGTTAGTTATAAGTTTTTCTAATGCTGCACAAAAAAAAGATATAAATGGATCTAAACAGAGCCCGCCTCCACGTGGCGGGACACGGGGAACGGTGTGAGTGGGGACGGGAGCCGCTGTGGTGTTACTTTCAGTCACTGCGGAGCCCGGACCCAGTCACAGCGGCTAAGTGGCAATATACGACCCACCATAAGAAATTAGACGGTGGGTCATAAAATATAAGCAGCTAGCGAAAAAAAAAAAAAAGTGAAAGTCCCATAGTGCTCAGAGCCATTTGAACCATTTTCACCCCTTCTTTTGACGACTCTACGACGGAGGTCAGAAGAGCGACACTGAGCTTTGAAGTCACGCGGTTTTCTTGTGAGTGGCCGAGGACAACATTCTAGACACACCGCAGATAAGAATGAGCACGAAAAGGTCGCAGGGGGTGGCATAAAAGGACGTTAATGAAATCACACCTTTCCCTGAGGCTTTGATTCTCACACATTTCACGGTCGAAAACGACAGTTCATGTTGCGTTGAACAACAGGACGACGTCCTTCACAATCTTTGGCTCTCCTAACACCCTTTCGCGTTTCAACCCATCCATAAGAATACTGTGGGGCTGAATCCCCACTGAATGTGATCACACCTTTTTAGAGCGCAGCGCGACCGCAATTTTTGCATTTTTGCTCTCGTGTACAAGCTGGAAACACTAGGCGCCGTTCAAAGCCATTCGACGAAATTTGAACGTGATCCGAAGAACCAAAGGGTGCTTAGGCTTTTTCATCCCTCCTCTTTCGCTTCCTCCTGTGGCGTGATCATGGAAGGAAGTACGACATTGACACATGAGTGAATAAAAGGGCAGAATGTTCTTCTAATACCCCCAGTTCGGCAAAACCCTTAAACCCACCCACCCACCTTTTTGGAGCACGTTAAAAGTGTTCCTGTACAGACAGAACCCACGACCACAATACAACGCGCCTACAGGCAGGCTAGACCGCTGTGCTTTCGCTGATAATAGGCCATCCAGAATCACAGAGTGTCGATGAGGTTGCTAGCGCCTAGGACTTCGTCACTGGTTTTGTCTGTACAATTACATTTTTAAAACTCTCGATAAATGTGGGCACGTGCCACCAATAGTTTTGCTGAACTGAGGGGTCTTAGAGGACCCCTTTGCAATTTTATTCACACGTGTGTCAGTGTCGCATTCCCCTATGATCACACCACTGGAGGAAACAAAATAGGAGGACTGAGAAAGCATAAGCACCCTCTGCTGCTTCGGATCACGTTCAAATTTCGTCGAATGGTTTTGAAAGGTCTCTAGCTGTTCCAGCAAAAACTGCGATCGCGCTGGGCTCCAAATGGGTGCGACCACTTTCGATGGGGTGCAGCTCACAATTTCCTTAGAGAAGAGTTGAAACGCCCGAAGGTGTCAGCAGTGTCAAAGGTTGTGAACAGCGCCTTCCTGTTGCTCATCGCAATAGGAACTGTCGTTATCGATCGCGAAACGTGTGGGAATCAACGCCTCAGGGAAACGGGTGGTTTCATTGACGTCCTTTACGCCAACCTGTGCAGCGTTTTCGTGACGAGTAGTATCTACGGTATGTCTGAATTATTTTCCTCGACCATTCATAGAAAAAACGCGTGCTTTCAATGCTGGGCGTCAAGGTTGTGACCTCCACCACAGACGCGTCAAAAGAAGGGGTGAAATGTGGGTGAAAAGGGCGTGACGACCTTATAATCATGCGACACTTCCACGATGCCACTGGGCAGAATTGTGGTGAAATTTAGTGCCAATGAGACATCATTAATCCGCTTTACACGTCACATGAACTTCTGAGCTATGGCGTTGTTTGCGCATGTGTCGACACCTTGCGGTCTGAATGTCGTCGAACCCGAGGGTGACGTCGCAGGGCACAACGCTTTTGCACCATTACAGGGAAGATTCTACATATATTTGAGCCAAATTTCAAACTGAAGCGTCTCAACGGGTCGGAGTTTCGGGGTTTAGAAAAAGTGACCCTTTAATTCTGTTGCGTGGAGTAGTTTCTTGATTGACATCACTTCAGCGGGTTTCATCTCTTTGAGGAACTGTTGCAAACCTGTAATCTCATTGAAGATATTGTCCGCCACTGGTAGCTGAGTGGTCAGCGCGACGGCATGTCATGCCTGACGGTCCCGGTTCGATTCCCGGCTGGGTCAGAGAGTTTCACCGCTCAGGGACTGGGTGTTGTGTTGTCCTTATCATCATCATTTCATCCCCATAGACACGCCAGTCGCCGAAGTGGCATCAACTCGAAAGACTTGCGCCAGGCGAACGGTCTACCCGACGGGAGGCCCTAGTCACACGGCATTTCCATTTCCA
Organism: Schistocerca piceifrons; assembly: GCF_021461385.2. Classification (NCBI taxonomy): domain Eukaryota; kingdom Metazoa; phylum Arthropoda; class Insecta; order Orthoptera; family Acrididae; genus Schistocerca; species Schistocerca piceifrons. Next base: position 244,519,393 of record NC_060149.1, read on the forward strand.
TTGAAGATATTCACGTGTTAGAATTTGTCAGTGGCCCCAATTTCTTCAGTAATCCGTTTGTGAGATAGCTCTGGCGTGAGGCACTTCCTTTTGGCAGCGATCAGACAGTTAGTACTACAGTTATAGGGATTAAGAGTAACTGGTGGTCATCGTTATACTCTTCTAATGAGAAAAATGCAGCTACCAGCCGTCTGTCAGTGTTCCCGTGCTTAATGTACTGTACTACTGCGGGTAGGGATTGTTTTTGAAATTCTTCGGTTTGCGTGGTTGCCTTAGCTGTAGTACGATGAATTACATTACTGGCCATTAAAATTGCTACACCAAGAAGAAATGCAGAAGATAAACGGGTATTCATTGGACAAATATATTATACTAGAACTGACATGCGATTACATTTTCAATCAATTTGGGTGCATAGATCCTGAGAAATCACTACCCAGAACAACCACCTCTGGCCGTAATAACGGCCTTGATACGCCTGGGCATTGTGTCAAACAGAGCTTGGATGGCGTGCACAGGTACAGCTGCCCATGCTTCAACACGATACCACAGTTCATCAAGAGCAATGACTGGCGTATTGATCAGACATTTTCAACTGGTGTGAGATCTGGAGAATGTGCTGGCCAGGGCAGCAGTCGAACATTTTATGTATTCAGAATGGCCCGTACAGAACCTGCAACATGCGGTCGTGCATTATCCTGATGAAATGTAGGGTTTCGCAGGAATCGAATGAAGGGTAGAGCCACGGGTCGTAACACATGTGAAATGTAACGTCCACTGTTCAAAGTGCCGTCAATGCGAACAAGAGGTGACCGAGACGTGTAACCAGTGGCATCCCATACCATGACGCCAGGTGATACGCCAGTATTGCGATGACGAATACACGCTTCCAATGTACGTTCACCGCGATGTTGCCAAACACGGATGCGACCATCATGATGCTGTAAACAGAACCTGGATTCATCCGAAAAAATAACGTTTTGCCACTCGTGCATCCAGGTTCGTCATTGAGTACACCATCGTAGGCGCTCCTGTCTGTGATTCAGCGTCGAGGGTAACAGCAGCCATGGTCTCCGAGCTGATAATCCATGCTGCTGCAAACGTCGTCGAACTGTTCGTGCAGATGGTTGTTGTCTTGCAAACGTCCCCATCTGTAGACTCAGGGATCGAGACGTGGCTGCACGATTCGTTACAGCCATGCGGATAAGATGCCTGTCATCTCGACTGCTAGTGATACGAGGCCGTTGGGATCCAGCACGGCGTTCCGTATTACCCTCCTGAACCCACCGATTCCATATTCTGCTAACAGTCATTGGATCTCGACCAACGCCAGCGGCAATGTCGCGATACGATAAACCGCATTCGCGATAAGCTACAATCCGATCTTTATCAAAGTCGGAAACGTGATGGTACGCATTTCTCCTCCTTACACGAGGCATCACAACAACATTTCACCAGGCAACGCCGGTCAACTGCTGTTTGTGTATGAAAAATGGGTTGGAAACTTTCCTCATGTCAGCACGTTGTAGGTGTCGCCACCGGCGCCAACCTTGTGTGAATGCTAATCATTTGCATATCACAGCATCTTCTTCCTGTTGGTTAAATTTCGCGTCTGTAGCACGTCATCTTCGTGGTGTAGCAATTTTAATGGCCAGTAGTGTATACGTGCTCGTATTACAGACATAACATTATGACTTTTCGTAAGAAGTTAGCTTCTATATTCCGATTTGAGAGGGGTGCTGAGGATTTTAGGCTGCTTCTTTCGGCTCCTTTCGGAGTCGGTCTACGAAACTCTTTGTTTAGTGATTTCTTGTTAGGTTACACTATTTAGTGATGTCGGGCCTTGTGGCCTAGTGGTAAAGCGCGCGCTGGAAACCAAGCGGTCGCGGGATCGAATCCCTGTCGGCAAACGAAATTTTTCAGTGTGTCTTAAATATACCCTTCACCTCAACGATCTGATGAGTTGCGAAGAACAACACTTGGTTCAGATTACAAATTAAACTGTGCTTTTCGCGGTTGGATAACTGGGGAAGAGTAGCGACACGCAAGTTACCAAAGTGGCGTCGAATTAAAACACTCGCACCCGGACACTGAGCCACATAAAATTATCATTATTTTTATTATTTAGTGATCTTTTCTGATTCCGATGGAGTGGTAGTTGTTACCTAGTAAGCCGGGGACTGTTTGGGAACCTTTGAGGGTCTTTCTTGATGCTTGCAAGATCTTTCTCGTGAGGTATTTAGTGTCTTCCCTGCAGTGTCTGTCGTTAGAGGTGAGGCGTGAGAAGTTTCAGGTGCCAGACCGTAACAGTATTGATACCAGTTTGTTTCCATGCAGTATATCTGATGCTGAGAGAGTGGTAATAACTTCTCCATGTAGAGCTCCATGATCAGATTCAGCGAATTAGTGGACACGAATCCTGAATACGTTCTGTGAGAGCTATGATGGGGAGGCCCTACCTTCCCCCGATTTCTGAGCAAATGAGCAGTCTCCGTCGGGCAGCGGATATGATCTTTTTTGATGCGTGCGAGGCGTTATAGTTTCTGATCAGCTTTGTTCGCTTGCCGAGAATGCCACTGGTTTACGTGTTTGGAGTTAATAGATTCCAATTCATGGTTGCGAGCTACGTGCATCCACAACGTAATTGTTAACGATCAATCTGTGCCTATTCCTTGCGTGGCTTCTTAGTTCAAAGTAATGGTGACAGAGGAGGTGGGGGAAGGGGAAGTGAAATGGAGGAGAGAGGCGCTTAGTAAACGGAATTATAGATCGTGGCGTGACAATCAAAAGCATTATTCCGTCTGTTCTGCCTGTCGCGTGCGTCTCGGAGATTGGGTTGAAAATTCAATAAATATCTCCGTGTTAGTGCACGTTTGGTATCAGCTGTTTGTCGCCATAATAACCGTTATATCCGACGATATGAATACTACTTGAGAGTTTACTTAGAACACGATGACTTCCTGTTGCTTCTGTATCAATTTTTCAGGATAGCATCGTAAGTAGAAAGAACTGTAGTATGCCTCAGAGTTGTCCGGTGCCAAGAGAGAGGAGACAAAGCATGTGGTGTCGAAGAAAGAGAGGAAGAGTGAAAGTGAGAAAGATGCGGACGTCGCAATGTGTTATTTGTTTCTCTCTCTCTAAACAGAACACGTATCTTAGTCGTTTCGCACTCATTTTAGTCGTAGCTGTTGTCATGCATGCCTATTTCAATGGTTTCTCTGAACAATAGAGATAGAACTGAATAAAGTTACACAACCAGCTACTTTTCGGGCTTTCGTCGTCTCAGATTTATTGGGATCATGTAACAGCGCTTGGGTGTCTGACTCGTTTTTATCGATTGCTTGTTACGTGAGGTGGTGGCCGAGCGGTTCTAGGCGCTTCAGTTTTGAACCGCGCGACCGCTACGGTCGCAGGTTCGAATCCTGCTTCGGGCATGGATGTGTGTGATGTCCTTAGGTTAGTTAGGTTTAAGTAGTTCCAAGTTCTAGGGGACTGATGACCTCGGACGTTAAGTCCCATAGTGCTCAGAGCCATTTGAACAATTTTTTTTTGTTACGTTCTGCAGCTCTGCTTTTATCGTTACCTGTGTGTCCCCTGCCTGTATCTCTAAGTTTCGTATTACCTCATCAGCAATGTTAGATGTCTTGGTTTGTGTACGCGTAAGACTGCTTTTAAAGCCGGTGCTGTTATCTAGAGCCACGACATCTGTTCGTATTTGTGTTCCACCTGATGTTCCCTGATTTGCACATGCTTGTACATACGTAAGTTTCTTCACTGAATTTCTCCTGTCTTCGGTAACATCGACTTAATTTGTGGGCTTCCTGCTTTAAGAGTGACTGCAGATCCGAGAACTGCGCGTGTACACGATTTTCCGTCATAGACCCTCATTGATTTAAAGAGTAATACCGCAACGTACCAGGGAATGGGTAGTTTTTATCCAATCTTAACACTATGAACGCTACCTGCCTCCATAGCCGAGGATGCTAAAACACACCAGTGCGGTGGCACTCGACTCGAAGGTGAGACGGTTCGAATCCTATTGGTGGAAGTTTTCACTGCCAGTATCTGTCCGGCAAGGGGAGCAATGGTGTTAGCGCCAGTATTTGCGCTAGTGAGGGCATGTGATATTGTTCATGGTGTTCCGTCATCGAATGGGGTCGTTAAGCTCTGCGTCCGCCTTCATTCTATTCGAGAGGAGTAGGCTATATATTGGCTCCAGGCGTTTTCACCCTCTCTTTGTCTCATCGTCACACAATACATACATGTCACCATGCTATACACACACTCGTTACAATCATCTACATTCTACAAATGTCATACGACAACACTTTGACATATTCGCCAAAGAAGGAGACAATGCGAGTGGAAAAAAGCCGCCCTTTGCGACAGGCTGCTGAATCCATCCAGTGGGATATTTGACCCATCAATGCCTTACGCTATTTACATTTTCTGTTACTGCTATTCTCAACCTTGAAATTCGTTTTCCAAGATTTTTCTTTGGGAACTCCTGAAAAACCTGTACCTAGTATTCTAGGGCAGATGCCATTTTTTCCCTTCAAATTGGATATTCAATATGTTTACTGTTCTATGAGTTCAACAGTCGTAAGTAATAATTCTCCCCTAGAATGCATTAAGTTCGTGAATCAACCAGCTTGATTGAATGATATCTAACAGTCAGTTAAAAGAGTACAGCGCAGAGACAGGTACTTTCGGGTCTTTCGTCGTCTCATGTTATTAGGGTAGCTATTCGGAACTCGAGCATATGACTCGTATGAATCGGTTGGTTATTGCTGTGTCATCTTCACATAGTTTTAAGTCTGATGCCTTCGCGGAGAGTAGTGCTGCAACTCGCTCACTTCGTTATCTACAGGTCTATTTTTTCGTATAACCAACCGTCGATTTCTGTCATCTTAGGTTCCTCGAATCCTTATATAAATCCGAAACGTAATTTCTTTTTCCTGACCAGAGTTTTCGTTATTGATATGTTTAATCTGCTCGCAAAATTCAGACTCTTTCCTGTTTCCGACGTCGCACACATCACTTCGTGTGCTTACTTTACAACGCTCAGAGACTGCCGCGACGGGAATTACGGCTATCAGCACACTACTCCAGACACGAGTCAAAATTTTATTGAATACTTCGTGATAAATTGAAAATTATTCCAGACCGACATTGGAATGCGGATTTCCTACTTTTTTCAAACAGTCGTCTTAACCATTAGGTTATCTGAGCACCCCTCCAGGCCTGAACAAAATTGTTGTTGTGTTGTAACCGCGAGTCGCGTGATAGGAATTCCATTGCAAGCAAGACTTCCCTCTAGCAACACAGGTTGCACACGTGAGCTTATTTGCTAGTGTGTGTATGTGTGTGTGTGTGTGTGTGTGTGTGTGTGTGTGTGTGTGTGAGAGAGAGAGAGAGAGAGAGAGAGAGAGAAGGAGACGAATAGTCATTCATTTGAGTGACCTACAACAGAGGTCGTCAGCACAATAGGAAGTATGTGGCAAGTTAGCAATCACAAAAAACAAGGGAATAAGTCGAAGACGACGATTGGAAGCTTGTCGAAACGTTACCGCAGAACGACTCCTTGACTCGGCTGACAACACGAGAAGACATCATCAAGTAGGACGCAGTTCCATAGCATTGCGCGAGCCAGGATATATACCGCATTCAACGAATCACCATGCACCTCCAGCCTCAGTTCCCCCACAGATCACCTACCGATGAACATCGGCTTGTTCGGCGAACGTTCAAATGGCTCTGAGCACTATGGGACTTAACATCTTAGGTCATCAGTCCTCTAGACTTAGAACTACTTAAATCTAACTAACCTAAGGACATCACACACAGTCATGCCCGAGGCAGGATTCGAACCAGCGACCGTAGCAGCAGGGAGGTTGCGGAATGAAGCGCCGAGAACAGCTGGGCCACAGCTGCCGGCTTCGCCGAAGGAATAACCACGCTCGCCGACAACGATTTCTACATGAAGTCAGCAGCCCAGCGACGGCCCAAGACATCGCCACGGAGCAGTGTCTATGTCGGGGTGAATGCAGTCATACTCACCGATTTGGACTCAGTTTCTGAACGGGGGAGTGTCAAAGGCTAGGTCTGTTTGTACAAGGGTCACATGAATGTTGAGTATTCATGCCACTGAATGAATCAGTGTATTGGTCACAGATCTCTGTAGTTATTTCGGCTGTAATATTAACGTATATGCTCGCCTAACACTGTTAGCTGTGAGTAGCACCCCTGTTCAGACAGACATCTCGTAGGCCGTTGTCAGCATTCATAAGCTTCCGTACTTTGGCGACGAACTGTAGTTACAACACAATGCCACTGATATTCCCTTCTATCACTTCCGAACACAACAACCAAATATTTATCCATCGAGTGCGTATGAATAGCACTACTGGGAGAAAGGATTTGATGATGAACTGTGCGTTACCCTAACATAATCAATAACGAAAACTGGCACCGGTGAAAATACATGGTCCAGTGACCACTGTCTATGATCGACGTCAACTTGCAATAACCACTCACAGACGGCACATGCAGCACTAGCAATGGAAGATACATGGAGCGTGTCGGGGGGAACGTGGAAAACGGTGCAATCATTGTCGTAGTGCGGAAACGGAGCTAAGTATCTGACGTCCAAAACGGCATGATCATTGGTTTTCGGACCAAGAGTGGGAGCATTTCGGAAACGGCTAAGTTTGTAAACTGTTCGCATGACGACGTGGTTATAGTATACGAGTCCAGGGCATGGTAAAATGGTACTATCCAATAAAGGTGCCGAGGCAAACTGTGTTGCACCACGGGCGATAGATGACAGGGGTGAATGACGGATGATGGCGGCAGATGAACCAAGGGGCTACCAAAAGTGTATGCTCAACGACTGTCAGCGAACGCTGCTGCGTATGGGCCTGTTTTATGCACCCACCTGACTGCTATTAATCGGCGACGAAGGCTGTAATTTGCGTGCCTATACCGCTGCTGGACGTCCACTGAGTTGCGCACGTGGCATTTTATATGAATCACTTTTTATGCAGCACCGGACAGATGACCGTTGGGGTGTACGGTGTGAAAAACGTGAAAGTAAACACCTTGCAACAACCGTCGGAAGGGTCCAGGCCGCAATAGAGAGCGTCATTGTGTGGGGAATGTTTTCGAGGCATTCCCTGGGTGATCTCGTCAATCTGGAAGGCAAAATGGATCAACACAAGTTTACAACTATCCTTGGAGACCACGTCCACCCCTACATCCTATTTGTTTTTCTTCCACACGATGGCACCCATCAGCAGGACAATGCAACGTGTCACACAGCTTGCCGTGTATGTGTGGGATTCGAAGAGCATAAGTATTGTTCTACCGTGTTTCCCTGGCCACCAGACTCCACGAAATTCAGCCCAATCGAGAATCTGTAGGACCACGGGCCGTTCGCGCCACGCATCCTCAACCGAGGAACCTAGCGCAGCTCGCTACGGCACTGGTGTCGGCATTACTCCACGCCCCTGTCGATACAGTGCAGAAACTCACTGACTCTTCTTGCGCGTCTCCCAGCGGTCAGGCTTTTGACAGGTGGTCACATTAATGTGACTGGACTTTGTATGTCCCAGAAAAATTGTGTCTGCAAACGAATTGTTTGCGAGATAACTGAGAGTATGTTCCTTAAGAGCAACCACCGACTTCAGGAGACGTAGTCCTATATTCATCAGAATGAAACTGACGAGTCTCAGAAGAACGTAAAAAATCTTCGTGCTTAAACAAACAAAACGCACAAGGAGAGGAATCATAGGAACTATAATGAAACAGCTAACCCAAACACACACGCGCGCGCACACACACACACAGACACACACACACACACACACACACACACACACACACACACACACACACACATACACGCATACACACAAAGGGCTACGTATGAAGATGAGGATTTTAGTGTAGTATAACGTATCCTGACATGAAATCGAGGATGTCAGTATGGAGAGGGATAGCAGGATTGTTAAGACAGTGGAAGACGAGAATCGTATGCTTCGGACATTTGACGTGACAAATCCATGAAGATAATTGTAAACATAAAGACTATCTAAGACAAGTACGAATACGATATGAAGTACAGATACAACAGTTCAAAGACTATACACAGGGTGGCCAGAAAATGTGTGAAATGCTTGTAGGGATGTTACAGGGTAGGTTGTACTGAGACATAAATGTTAAGAAAGAAATTCGATACGTTGCGCCGTTTCCGAGTTATTTAGCATTAAAGTTAGCCAATCAGATCGTCGCGCGCGTAAACTCAAGTTTCAGCTAACGAGACAAAGCACTCTTTGGGCAACACCGCCCCTGGCAGGCCCCTTGAATGCGAGCGCGAGGCACCCCGATTGGCTAAATTCTATGCTAAATAACTCGGAAACGGAGCAACGTATCGAATTTCTTTCTTAACATTCATGTCTCAGTACAACCTGTCCTGTAACATCACTACAAGCATTTCACACATTTTCTGACCACCCTGTATATGTAATGCTGCAAGAAGTAGCGACGTTCGATGTTGCGAATATAACTGGGTGTGGTGCAACCCTTAACATTAGGAAAGAGACTGGTACCGCAATTTTGTACAGGGTGGTCCATTGACAGTGACCGGGTCAAATATCTCACGAAATAAGCGTCAAACGAAAAAACTACAAAGAACGAAACTCGTCTCGCTTGAAGGGGGAAACCAGATGGCGCTATGGTTGTCCCGCTAGATGGCGCTGCCATGGGTCAAACGGATATCAACTGCGTTTTTTTAAATAGGAGCCCCCATTTCTTATTACATATTCGTGTAATACGTAAAGAAATATGAATGTTTTAGTTGGACCACTTCTTTCGCTTTGTGATATATGGCGCTGTAATAGTCACAAACGTATAAGTACGTGGTATCACGTAACATTCCGCCAGTGCGGACGGTATTTGCTTCGTGATACATTACCCATGTTAAAATGGACCGTTTACCAATTGCGGAAAAAGTCGATATCGTGTTGATGTATGGCTATTGTGATCAAAATGCCCAACGGGCGTGTGCTATGTATGCTGCTCGGTATCCTGGAGGACATCATCCAAGTGTCCGGACCGATCGCCGGATAGTTACGTTATTTAAGGAAAGAAGAAGTGTTCAGCCACATGTGAAACGTCAACCATGACCTGCAACAAATGATAATGCCCAAGTAGGTGTTTTAGCTGCTGTAGCGGCTAATCCGCACATCAGTAGCAGACGAATTGCGTGAGAATCGGGAATCTCAAAAACGTCGGTGTTGAGAATACATCATCAACATCGATTGCATCCGTACCATATTTCTATGCACCAGAAATTGCATGGCGACGACTTTGAACGTCGTGTACAGTACTGCCACTGGGCACAAGAGAAAGTACGGGACGATGACAGATTTTTTTGCACGCGTTCTATTTAGCGACGAAGCGTCATTCACCTACAGCGGTAACGTAAACCAGCCTAATATGCACTATTGGGCAACGGAAAATCCACGATGGCTGCGACAAGTGGAACATCAGCGACCTTGGCGGGTTAATGTATGGTGCGGCATTATGGGAGGAAGGATAATTGGCCCCCATTTTATGGATGGCAATCTAAATGGTGATTTCCTACGTAATGTTCTACCGATGTTACTACAAGATGTTTCACTGCATGACAGAATGGCGATGTACTTCCAACATGATAGATGTCCGGTACATAGCTCGCGTGCGGTTGAAGCGGTATTGAATAGCATATTTCATGACAGGTGGATTGGTCGTCGAAGCATCATACCATGGCCCGCACATTCACCGGATATGACGTCCCCGGACTTCTTTCTATGGGGAAAGTTGAAGGATATTTGCTTTCGTGATCCACCGACAACGCCTGACAACATGCGTCAGCGCATTGTCAATGCATGTGCGAACATTACGGAAGGCGAACTACTCGCTGTTGACAGGAATGTCGTTACACGTATTGCCAAATGCACTGAAGTTGACGGACATAATTTTGAGCATTTATTGCATTAATGTGGTATTTATAGGTAATTACGCTGTAACAGCATGCGTTCTCAGAGTGATAAGTTCACAAAGGTACATGTATCACATTGAAACAACCGAAATAAAATGTTCACACGTACCTCCGTTCTGTATTTTAATTTAAAAAACCTACCTGTTACCTACAGTTCGTCTAAAAGTGTGAGCCATATGTTTGTGACTATTACAGCGCCATATATCACAAAGCGAAAAAAGTGGTCCAACTAAAACATTCATATTTCTTTACATACTACACGAATATGTAATAAAAAATGGGGATTCCTATTTAAAAAAACGCAGTTGATATGCGTTTGACCTATGGCAGCGCCATCTAGCGGCCCAAACATAGCGCCATCTGGTTTTCCCCTTTAAGCTAGACAAGTTTCGTTCTTTGTAGTTTTTTCGTTTGACGCTTATTTCGTGAGATATTTGGCCCGGTCACGATCAATGGCCCACCCTCTATAAACAGGGAACACCATGCAGTGTGCAGGCCATTTTAAAATGTGTTGGAAGAATAACGACACGAATAAACGAATTCGCTTTAATCATCGTACTCACGTATACTGACCCAAGTTATTCGTTAGAGTGCTTACGTGGTTCGTCCAAGCCTCACGCCTCAGTAGTGGCCGGCCGGGGTGGCCGTGCGGTTCTAGGCGCTACAGTCTGGGGCCGCGTGACCGCTACGGTCGCAGGTTCGAATCCTGCCTCGGGCATGGATGTGTGTGTTGTCCTTAGGTTAGTTAGGTTTAATTAGTTCTAAGTTCCAGGGGACTGATGACCACAGCAGTTAAGTCCCATAGTACTCAGAACCATTTGAACCATTTTTGAACCTCAGTAGTGTGTTTACATTTTTCGGCGTGCAGTTGCAGCTGTAGCGGTTATAAAGCTAAGTACTGACAAAGTTACTATTGCACTGTTAAACTGTTATTAAATTTAATAGATTTCAGCCGTGTTTCGTGCTGTTTGTGGCGAAATAACGATTTAATAATCTTTTGGAAACGTTCGCTCGCTGTGTCTTCTTGAGTTTTCTGTGCGTTGAAGTCGTTTAGTAAATTTCGATCTTTAGTTTTCAGCTCACGTTCCTTATTTTTTTAGTGAAATATTTCAGTAAAATTTTCGTTCAGTGCTTTACCTTCGTTAAGTGTTCCAGTGGCCGCTTGAAGTTTTGGTTTTCACTAGTAATCTTGTGAAGTTATGATGGTATTGGTATTATCTGTGGTGTAGTAGTATGAATACAGGTAGTTGCTTTCTTAGTCGACAGAGAATTTCGAGACCGCTATTGTTGGTTCTATAAATAGTTCTACTGGTGTAACTGAACTCAGGTGACGTAGAACTATAGTTTTTTCAGTAAATGTAAAATTTTACCATGGATGAGAAGTGTGGGATCTGCCGTAGGGTTGTGGGTAGTGGTTTATGGTGTGGAATTTTTTCAAAGTATTTTCATTGTGGGGAATGCAGTGGGGAAGCCAGTGGACATTCTAGCGAGATCCTCTACTGTGAATGCAGTAGAAATAAGTTGACAGAGGAGCAGGAGTGTAAGATCTGTGTCCTACAGGTGCAGTTACAACGCGCAAAGGAGGAACTACATCTACATCTACATTTACACTCCGCAAGCCCCCCAACGGTGTGTGGCGGAGGGCACTTTACGTGCCATTGTTATTATCTCCCTTTCCTGTTCCAGTCGCGTATGGTTCGCGGGAAGAACGACTGTCTGAAAGCTTCCGTGCGCGCTCTAATCTCCCTAATTTTACATTCGTGATCTCCACGGGAGGTATAAGTAGGGGGAAGCAATATATTCGATACCTCATCCAGAAACGCACCCTCTCGAAACCTGGCGAGTAAGCTACACCGCGATGCAGAGCGCCTCTCTTGCAGAGTCTGCCACTTGAGTTTGTTAAACATCTCCGTAACGCTATCACGGTTACCAAATAACCCTTCTTTGGATCTTCTCCATCTCCTCCGTCAACCCGATCTGGTACGGATCCCACACTGATGAGCAATACTCAAGTATAGGTCGAACGAGTGTTTTGTAAGCCACCTCCTTTGTTGATGGACTACATTTTCTAAGGTCTCTCCCAATGAATCTCAACCTGGTACCCGCCTTACCAACAATTAATTTTATATGATTGTTCCACTTCAAATCGTTCCGCACGCATACTCCCGGATATTTTACAGAAGTAACAGCTACCAGTGTTTGTTCCGCTATCATATAATCGTACAATAAAGGATCCTTCTTTCTCTGTATTCTATGTTAAGGGTCAGTTGCCACTCCCTGCACCAAGTGCCTATCCGCTGCAGATCTTCCTGCATTTCGCTACAATTTTCTAATGCTGCAACTTCTCTGTATACTACAGCATCATCCGCGAAAAGCCGCATGGAACTTCCGACACTATCTACTAGGTCATTTATATATATTGTGGAAAGCAATGGTCCCATAACACTCCCCTGTGGCACACCAGACGTTACTTTAACGTCTGTAGACGTCTCTCCATTGATAACAACATGCTGTGTTCTGTTTGCTAAAAACTCTTCAATCCAGCCACACAGCTGGTCTGATATTCCGTAGGCTCTTACTTTGTTTATTAGGCGACAGTGCGGAACTGTATCGAACGCCTTCCGGAAGTCAAGAAAAATAGCTTCTACCTGGGAGCCTGTATGTAATATTTTCTGGGTCTCATGAACAAATAAAGCGAGTTGGGTCTCACACGATCGCTGTTTCCGGAATCCATGTTGATTCCTACATAGTAGATTCTGGGTTTCCAAAAACGACATGATACTCGAGCAAAAAACATGTTCTAAAATTCTACAACAGATCGACGTCAGAGATATAGGTCTATAGTTTTGCGCTTCTGCTCGACGACCCTTCTTGAAGACTAGGACTACCTGTGCTCTTTTCCAATCATTTGGAACCTTCCGTTCCTCTAGAGACTTGCGGTACACGGCTGTTAGAAGGGGGGCAAGTTCTTTCGCATACTCTGTGTAGAATCGAATTGGTGTCCCGTCAGGTCCAGTGGACTTTCCTCTGTTGAATGATTCCAGTTGCTTTTCTATTCCTTGGACACTAAATAAGTTGAGGACGATGAAGGGTGGTGGGGAATGGGAACTGGCAGTTGGCACAAAGAAGAAGGTTCTGCTGGTAGGTAGTTCGCACGTTACAGGTGTAGGCCAGCAATTGCAAGAAGTGTTGGGCCAGCAGTTGCAGGAAGTGTTGGGGGGGGGGGTGAGTACCAAGTCTCCAGCGTTGTGAAGCCTAATGCAGGGTTATCTTAGGTGACTGACAGCATAGGGGACTAATGTAGGAATCTTACGAAGGAGGATCAGGTAGTGACACTGGATGGTCCTGGGAACAGTCTTGACAGGCACGGGGAATATGATGTAGGTGGTGACTTCGTAAAGATAGCTACTCAAACTGGTAGCACTAATGTGCATTTCGTGCAGCTGTCAGCGTCATGCTCGGTCTCATCTTAATAGGTTGTTAGGCGCGTTAACATGGGGCTGGAGGGGGCGCTGATGGCAGAGGGAATGGGTCACATTTCAGTGGTGCCAGTTTGGTCCATCGGTAGATCGGGTTTCACTGGGCATGACCTGCACCTCAACAGGTATGGGAAGGGGAGGCTGGCAAAGCTTATAGGTGACAGGGTAGTGGGTGGTGGTGGGATTACTCACGGAAAAATTCCTGTAGTAGTTGGTGTTAGAGCTGCATCTTTTTTAGACTGAAGTCAGCTGATAGGTATACCTGCTTAATGGAAGTCCCACTAACTAAGGACCCACCTTCAGAGGACGTCATGTTTCCAAGTAGAGAAGGAATTATCATATTTCATCAAAATATAAGAGGTATTAGAGATAAAGTTAGTGAACTACTTATAGATGTTGACTCTGAAATTATTGGTATATCGGAGTACCAATTAAATAATTTGACAATCCAGAGGCTTCCTTTACCAGGATACAGAATAGCTGGCTGTTTTTCAAGGAGTTCCTTGTGGGGTGGGGGAGTGGCTATGTACCTAAAAAACAGTATTCCACTTGAGTCCTTAGAAGTATCACGGCACTGCACTGAACAGGTATTTGAATGCTGTGCAGGGACAGTTGAATTTAGTGAAACTAAACTCCTAATTGTTGTTGTTTATAGGTCCCCTAACTCTGACTTCAGAGCATTTCTGCTCAAGCTAGAAAGGGTTCTTGCTCCACTTTGTAGGAAGTACCAGAAATTAGATATATGTGGTGACTTCAATATAAATTTCGTATATGATGGTGCAAGAAAAAGGATGTTGGTAGATCTCCTAAACTCATATGATTTGATGCATACTGTGTTTTTTCCAATTAGGGTTCAGGGGAACAGTAGCACAGCCATAGACAATATTTGTATTCATTCTTAAATACTAGTAGGGCATTCTATCAGTAAAAAGGTGAATGGCCTTTCAGACCATGATGCACAAATTTTAACACTAAAAGGCTTTTGTACTAAAACAAATGTCACATATAATTACCAACTATGAGGGAAGTTAATCCAACAGCAGTAGAGAGTTTTTTAAACCTTGTCAAGGAACAAGAGTAGCAGGATGTTTATAGTGCCGATAACATACATGACAAATATAATTCTTTCCTTAATACATTTCTCATGCTCTTTGAGAGTTGTCTCCCATTAGAGCGTTCTAAACGGGGTACTAGCAGTAATAGGTAGCCCGGGTGGCTGACTAGTGAGATAAGGATATCATGTAAAACAAAGCGAGAATAATATCAAAATGTTAGAAGTAGTCACAATCAAGCTACAATAACCCAATACAAACAGTACTGTAAGGTGTTTAAAAATGTTATTAGGAAGGCAAAGAGTACGTGGTATGCAAATGGAATAGCTAATTTACAGGATAAGTTTAAAACCATATAGTCAGTTGTGAAGGAAGTGTCTGGTCAACAGCACAAGATCTGACGATACAAAATCAGTTCGTGGTATAAATATTTCAGTTACCGATAAATCAGATATATGTACAGTATTAAACAATCATTTTCTGAGCATTTCTGGTGAATTAAACTAAAATTTAGTTTCTACAGGGAGTCATATAACTTTCTTGGCAAATGCCTTTCCTAGATTGATGACTGAAATTCTCATCTGTGACAGACAAGGGGGAGATTGAGTCAATAATTAAATCACTGAAGACTAAGGACCCTCATGGATATCATGGAGTGCTTAGCAGCATATTAAAGTACTGTGATGCACATGTTAGCCCTGTATTTAGCCATATTTGTAAATTTTCCTTTAGGAATGGTCAGTTTCCTGAACGATTAAAGTACTCGGTAGAAAATCTGCTTTGTATTTGATAAAGTTATTGAAAAGGCTGTGTATGTAAGGATAATTGATCATTTTATGTCACACGATTTGCTATCACATGTATAGTTCGGCGTTAGAAGTCGTTTATCAACTGAAAATGCTATATTCTCTTTTCTCTGTGAGGTACTGGATGGGTTAAACAAAAGGTTTCGAACGTTATGCACATTTTTGATTTAACTGAGGCGTTTGAGTTTGTTGATCACAAAATATTGCTCCAGAAGTAGGACTATTACAGAATACAGGGAGTAGCTCACAATTGGTTCACCTCTTACTTTAGAAACAGACAGCAAAAGGTCATTATTCTCAGTGTTGAGAATAGCTGTGATGTGGGGTCTGAGTGTGGTACAGTCAAGTGGGGCGTGCTCCAGGGATCGGTGTTGGTGTCACTCCTGTTCCTTATTTATAGAAATGATGTGCCCTCTAGTACAGGGTGATTCAAAAAGAATACCACAACTTTAAAAATGTGTATTTAATGAAAGAAACATAATATAACCTTCTGTTATACATCATTACAAAGAGTATTTAAAAAGGTTTTTTGTCACTCAAAAACAAGTTCAGAGATGTTCAATATGGTCCCCTCCAGACACTCGAGCAATATCAACCCGATACTCCAACTTGTTCCACACTCTCTGTAGCATATCAGGCGTAACAGTTTGGATAGCTGCTGTTATTTCTCGTTTCAAATCACCAATGGTGGCTGGGAGAGGTGGCCGAAACACCATATCCTTAACATACCCCCATAAGAAAAAATCGCAGGGGGTAAGATCAGGGCTTCTTGGAGGCCAGTGATGAAGTGCTCTGTCACGGGCTGCCTGGCGGCCGATCCATCGCCTCGGGTAGTTGACGTTCAGGTTTCATTACTAACCTTTTTCGTAGGACTCTCCATACAGTTGATTGTGGAATTTGCAGCTCTCTGCTAGCTCTGCGAGTCGATTTTCCTGGGCTGCAAACAAATGCTTGCTGGATGCGTGCTACATTTTCATCACTCGTTCTCGGCCGTCCAGAACTTTTCCCTTTGCACAAACACCCATTCTCTGTAAACTGTTCATACCAACGTTTAATACACCACCTATCAGGAGGTTTAACACCACACTTCGTTCTAAATGCACGCTGAGCAACTGTCGTCGATTCACTTCTGCCGTACTTAATAACACAAAAAGCTTTCTGTTGAGCGGTCGCCATCTTAGCATCAACTGACGCTGACGCCTAGTCAACAGCGCATCAAGCGAACAAATGTACAACTAAATGAAACTTTATAGCTCCCTTAATTCGCCGACAGATAGTGCTTAGCTCTGCCTTTTGTCGTTGCAGAGTTTTAAATTCCTAAAGTTGTGGTATTCTTTTTGAATCACCCTGTATTACGGGTAACTCTAAGTTATTTGTGTTTGCTGATGACACTACCTTGGTAGTAAAGGATGTTGTGTGCAACATTGGCCAGTTTCAAATAGTGCAATTCATGACCTAAGTTCATGGCTTGTAGAAAATAAACTAACGCAGTTTTTTACAGTTTCTAAAACACAATTCAACAAAACCTGACGTTTTAATTTCACAGAATGGGCATATGATTAGTGAAACTGAACAGTTAAAATTTCTAGGTGTTCAGCTAGATAGTAAACTGTCATGGAAAGCCCACGTTCAGGAACTTGTTCGAAGGCTTAATGCTGCCATTTTTACTATTCGAACGGTATCTGAAGTGAGTGATCGTTCGACACGAAAATTAGTCTACTTTGCTTATTTTCATTCGCTTATGTCGTATGGCATTATATTTTGGGGTGACTCTTACCGTTCTAAAAGGCTATTTTTGTCTCAGGAACGGGCGGTTCGGGCAATAAGTGGTGTAAGTTCACGAACCTCTTGTCGACCCCTGTTCACGAGTCTGGGTATTTTGACACTGGCCTCTCAATACATGTATCCCTTACTGTCATTTCTTGTTAGCTATATTAGCTTATTCTCAAGAATAAGCAGCTTCCACTCGGTTAATACTCGGCAGAAATCAAACCTGCATTTGGATCGGACTTTCTTAACTCGTGTGCAGAAAGGTGTGCTGTGTGCTGCTGCATCCATTTTCAATAAACTACCGATCTAAATCAAAAATCTTAGCAGTAATCCACGCGCTTTCAAATCGAAACTGAAGAGTTTCCTCATGGGTCACTCCTGTCCTTGAAAAATTAAGCTGATTCTTGTTGTATTGTTGGTTGCGTTTACTTAAACATATGGACTGACTTTTTTCGGGTTCATAAACATTTTATTTTTATCTTTTATTGTTTTTATGTTTTAATTTCGTGTACTGATATGTTCCGTGACCTTGGAGATTTGCTCCTCAATTTTTTCCCGCGCAACTTGACGTGTAAATAAAATAAAATACAAATCGAAAAAAGATTTCTTTCGTGAGAGAGTTATAACCCTATTAACAAACATCGAGGCTCATATAATAATAACTGCAGAATTTCATTTTGCCCTCCGTGACACATTCAATCACACAATTTTAATTATTGTGAAGAGCTTGTAACACTTATATCGATTAGAAGTAGGTTTATATTATGTGAATCTGCAATTATGGAGAATGCATTCTTTGTTATTTAAAGTTCTTGATTTGTGACAGGAAAATTATAGTTTTGTAATGTATATAAGGAATAAGCAAAATGATTTTTTAAAACGATAAATTATTATGTGTATGTTCATAAAAAGAAAATGTTTATTGAAAGCTGGTTCATGCTTAGGGCACTTGTATTTGTAATATATAAAAGATGTAAAAAAGTCCCTCCGCAACGGAAGCGGCATGGCGTGATGTAAAAGGTGATTTTGGCGGTCGAACTGAGCGGCTCCTTGGTGTGAATGGTAAGCAGTATATGGCTAGCCGTAGCATGGTACACTTCGACGGTGCTAAGAGAGGCAATTGGAAGCTGTTTACAATGGATTTGCCTCGGATGTGGATCTGGCTATTATTTGGTATTCTCGGCAAAAAGGAATGGCAATAATATGATGAAAATCCGACGCCAAGAAGAGATTTTATGGAGCATTCGAACATCAAGAGCCGTGAGTACAGTTAGCCGCCATTTCGCTTGCCACCAGTTTTCGCCACCGCTTCACTAACTTCATACATTCACTAATGTATATGGGCATGGACCAGTTGATTTGTGTGTGGTTTGAATAATAATGACAAAAACAAATTTGTGTCGAGAACCATATTTTCTATCCTGATCACGAACCTATGCAGGGTCCTCACCTAAGTGCTACTAAAGCCGAGTATCCTGATTTAAATGAACAATTATTGCGTTCAAGTGTTTTAAAGTGATTATTTGCCTAATGTAAAAGGAGTAGTAAAAGTAAAAACCACAAAAGTGAATTTAGATATGATTTGCTAAGGTGTCCTCAGTTTATTACAAAGCATAGTTTTGTAGGAATACTGTGCAAGATTGTGTAAATATTATTGTCTAAAATACCTGCTTCACAGGTGATAAACAGCTTAAGCAGTGTATTTATGAGAAAATTCGTCTTTATTGATTTTTTTATGTCAGTTAAGATAAAAGCCCCTCATGTCCAAATTTAGTTCTGCATTTCATGCAGTAACATTTCATTATTTGATTAAGTAATGCTCTTGAGTGTAGCTGTCATTAGTATGAGCTTGGTCCAAAATTACTTCTTATAATTTACTGATGTGTGTGTTATTGGTAACTGCTGCTACACACAGTTTAGAGTGCACTGAGTTAGTCTGTATCCTGTTTGCTATTCACAGGGAAATCTCAACGAAAGTAACTTCAATAACCAATATTCAATTTTCTTAAATGTATATTTCCAAATAATTGTGCCTAATTTGGCTGGCGACCTTTCATTTTTTTTGACTCACTTATAATTTTATCACTTCCATTAACTCCCAAGGTTAAAGTGCGTTTGGTTTTCTTCTGTTAATTTCACTAAATTCAAAATTATAGTCCGATACCTTTGTCCATTAGACACATGCGCGGTTAATCTTAAAAATCCTCCCAGAGGGTAACATTAGCTTGTTTCACTGCAAGTTAGTGTTGTAAGCTCCAGACATAATTGACCCATTAAGAAAAAGATTTTTCTCTTACCTGCATGTAATAAAACTGGACATCAATAACGCGCTAAGTTCAAAACTTAGAAAAAAAATCGAACAAGCGCGAGTAGCACCCGCGATCTAAGGATTCCGTAAAAACTAAATTCTGTATATAGATAATAATAATAATTCGTGTGGCTCATTGGCCTGGTTGATACTTTCTGCTGGACGCCACTTCGGCAGCCTGCATGTCCCTAACCTACCCCAGTCATCGAACTGGGGAAAGTGGCCCTACAGTTTAACGTGAAATCCGTTTCACGTGTTGTTTCTGGCGACTCCCGACATCTTATAGAGGTGAATGCTAGGTTAAGGCGAAGACTGAAAAATTCGTGCTTCGACGGAGATTCGATCTCGCGACCTCGTGGTTTGCAGACGCGCACTTTACCGCTTTTTTTTATTTAAGTTAAATTTCTTCTTCATTGTAAAGTAGATGATACGGAATATTTTTCCTGTCGTGAAATTGAGAAAGTGAAGTCCCGTTTCACGGGTGTATATTTCTTCATCCTTAAAAGGTAAAGTAATTTCTCCTTCTGAAATCCTTTATACCTCTCAACTACCTAAAAATTAAACGTATGCTTCTTCATAAATGGAAAGAATTCTCGTATTTTCCCTAAATTCAATCACTTGTCGTCAATAGTAACTGAAGTTCTTGTTTCTTTTTCAGGAAAATCGGTGAAATAAAAAAAAAGATACTTCTTCTCCGTCGTTGTAGCAGATTTTCTTTGTACTACCTGTATCCTATCGTAAGATGCATTTAAAATGCAAGTAACATAAGGACAAAAGGTATTTAACTTAATTACAAAGTAAAATGAGAAGATTCAGCAATTTATACACTGGTCTTAAAATATCAGGTGCGTGGATACAACACTCTATCACAGTTGGCAATTTTTTTTTAATAATTTCGTTTGTTACGCAGTTTATGGTGTAATGTTGTTACTTTAAACTTACATTCCGTTAAACACAGCGTGTCTGGTGTTATCAGGAAATGTACGAATTGACCCAATAGCTAGTTTAGCATTTTCTTTTTCTGGCCGGGGTATCGCTTTTGATTTGGTATCACAACATTTGTATTTTGACATACTGCGGTGCCGTCCGCAAAAATGATGCAAGTTTGTGTTGTGTTCGGTCTCAGTTTTCTCGCGCGTGGTGACACGTGGCCCTTTTCATAAGTGTATCCTCTTCATTATACTTATCGCGATGCGGTGAATTCCCAAGATGGTTGGAGTATGTCTTCGTGCGTACTGGAATCATTTCATTGAAAACTTTGTACTATACTGTACTAAAAACTGACGTAAGCTGTTTGTTATGAATGTTCTTCCACACCTCAGGTCAGTTTGACATGAGGGTATTTAGTTCTCGTTCTGTTAAGAACTGAAAATTTCTTAATATGGGGGTGCCTTTTCTTTGACCGAACATTTCGTCTTCCTTTCCTAATAAGATCAAGCTTGTGGGTGAGCTGTTAAGTTTCCGAAGGTGAGGTTCGACTGCGATTTTATATAGGCCATCGATAGTGGGAAAACCAGACAGACCGACTGTTTTATATCGAATGGCGTACTTAGTTGCCCATTGATCATGATTTTGGACTGAGCACCTTACAAAATGCTTCTGACAAGTTGGGAGAATTTGTTGCAGATACCAAATTTCCTCACTGCTTTTAGTAGAAAACTGTGGGAGATTCGGTCGAAAGCTTTCGAAAAATCAGTAGATATTACGGAGAACCTTGTTTTACATATACTCGTGATGGCTGTTATGTCACGGTAGTCACTCAGGATGTCGGTTATACTGCTTCCAGGGACCGTGCACGTTTGGTAATCTCCTATCACGTTCTTTTTTATTTTTTTATTACGTCCCTAAATTTTGGGTTTACTGTTCGAGATAGTATTTTGTAGTCGGCGTTCATCAAGGTTATCTGGCTAAGGGATTTGATGTTTGTTGCCGGGTATTTCCTGAGTATCAGTACGATGAAAGCCTCCCCCCACCTTCTCCCCTCCCCACCCACCTCCCCCCACCCGTGGAGACTTGCTGGGAACTGCTGGACATTCCATGCGCCAATGAATTTATTAACTCTTCTTTCAATATATCCCAATAAGTGAGGTAAAATTCAGCTGGTATGTCATCTGTCCCTGGTGACTTTTCCTTCAGGCTTCTCATTAGCGCTTCATATAGTTCCTCTTATGTAAATTCTTCGCTGAGAGAATTGTTGTCTGATTGTGTCAGTACGTTGTCAATATTGTTCACAAAAACTACGTCTACTGCAGCATACATCTCACGGAAATGTTGCACCATTCCGCGTTTGATATGAGCGTGCAGTTTTATCGTCTCCTTTCCTATCTAGAGTTTATAGTTTACTTTGTGTTTGTCCTTTGCGATTTGCCGATTAGATGGCAAAGTCACTTATTCTTCTTTTGGGTAATATTGTCAGCTTTCAGACACTCTAGTTTTCTTCTCTGTATCGACCTTGTCTTTGCTTTTATCTGTCTTAGCTTTGAACTTTTAGTGGTTTTATTTGGCGTAATTTGCTACAGTTCGCAGAGACACATGAAACAGATTTCCCTTGTATTTTGCTCCTACACACTTTTATTGTACCCACAGTGTCTAAGCAATTTCCTTAGCTTGGGTTTCGCATACTCTACCCACCAATTGTATCTGTTGAGGTATTTCGTTATGTTAGTGACACAGGCCGTCCATGTTTCCAGCACTGCAATTCTGCACTCTTCGCCTCTCTGTTAAGATAGTATTGAATTTCCAGTATCTTTTTCTACGGAAAGTTATTTGCTTCTATAAACTGATTCTGGTAATATAAGCACAACGATCGGAGAAATCTGCAGGGTAGATTTTTGACGTAGTGACGTTACATATTAAGTCTTGCGAGATGTAAATCTGATTCGTTCTGCTAGGTGAATGACTGACTAGTGACGTAAGTGTACATTAATGAATCTGCTTTTGTTGCCTCCCACGTATTAATCACACTTAAATTTCAAACCATGTATTCGGGTTCCACGCATCTGTTGAATTTTTTTCAACAATATCGTTAAAACCATCATCTCATACAACTCTGCTCCATTCAGTTGGAAAAACGTACATAATTTCCTGTGTGAAAAACTCGACCCTCGCCTCTCTGCGACTGCTAACAGATGGAGCATACACATTCACAAGGACTGCACCTTCTATTTGTGCTGATATTCATTTACTGCTTAGTAGTCCCCCAGTTTCTGCCACTTGAATACCGTCTTTTGTTGACATCGCCGTATCTGCACTTTCAGATTCGTTGAGAATTATGTTGTATCCTGAAAATAGATTTAGACTGTTCGTTTTGGCTTCCTGTAGTAATGCTATATCAATTTCAGCCGCGTGTAAGACAACCATTGAAGAAAGGTCAGTTTGAACTTAGCTAAAATTCTGTTGATATCTTAACTACAAATTTATAATTTTAATAGGTTATAAATGTCTTTTGTGGTTTTGAATTATTTTCCGTTGGCTGTATTTGATAATGCTGATCTGGTAAGTGGTTTTAAAGTTTCGTCTGAGAGTAGGCTTCGTATCTCTTCTCCCACATTTCCGCTTGGTTGTACCTGACCATGTAATCCCAGTATCTGTACTTCCTTTCCTCCCTTAACGACTGACCGCAGACAATTGATGTTCGGTATGGGAGATAGCTTCTGAGTCAGACATTGTTATTTATATGTTCAATCTCGCTTCCCCCTCGATCACTAATGGAAGTGCTCACTCCCCACCTCCCCTCACCCACTTCGTTACCGCTCACAGAGATTTTCTTCTTACAAGGGGAGGCCACGACGCTCGGATCACGGACTTACTTCAAACGTCGTACATTTTGACAGTCCGTTGCGACGACATAATGCACAAATAATAAGGTGTACTACTTAGGCAATTTCAAGAACATCGTAAGAGAAGTTTAACGCATCAGTGATGTATCACTGCGTTGCAAACCGGAATACGAGCTGGCAGTGGTCGTGAGGCTAACGTTCAAGCTGCGGAACCGTTTGATTGCTGGATCGAATCCTACTTTTTTTTTAAAAAAATTATATTTTTTCAACACTAGTCATATTATTTCATACACACAACGCTTGAAAGGTAACATGTTAAAGATATATGTGCATCTGCATTAACTTTTATTGACTTTCCAATGTTATATTGCTGTTTACTAGCTTCTATTATTACGACAAATGTAACGTGTCTTTTATTTCCTTAGGCAATATCTAGCACCTTCAAACTTGTTCAAATGTGACTTCTTCTCGTGAAGATGCTATTAAAATACACTGAATCGTACACCGCCAATATTCGGCACCGGCATTTACGAAAATGTTGCTTTACGTATGGTTTGTATCCAAATTGTCGGAAGAAAGACATTTTTCAAAATGTCAACGAGATTTGTTTTTCCTTAAAAACTCTGAAGATTCCTTGAGCATGTGGTAAAATTGTATTCATTCGATGTAGCAGATTCCATTTTAATTTGAATTTTCAGTGTCTACATGATAAACATCATCGTGCAACTTGTAACGTCGAAAGCGCATCCGACGATTAATCATACATTACCCTAGTGTTCTGGCGTATTGTAATTCATTGTATTATTGAATAATTTTATTTACACCGTTATTTCTCGATGATTGTCTTTGGCTTTCGATGTCTGTCCCACATTCTTGAAACTTGCGACTGCAGCTGGAAGTGTCCAGGTACAAAGCATTTCGCTGTACCTTACCCGAGGACATGTGTAAGGGGTTTCTGAAATCACAAGTATGAATTTTCAGGGAAACGTTATGCTTTAGGTCGTTTACTTGCCGATAAATATAAATATAATATTTATTGTGATAATAAAAATTAGCAAACAACAAAGTAAAATGAGAGGTATTCGACCCGGCGATTAAGTAGTCTCTTTTTTGTCACAGTATTGTGTATTCTCATATTTTGGAAAAAAGTAAACATAAGGAGGCGTTATACAGAGTATATGATCTTCGTTGATATCCTTTCTTTTTTTTCTACGTGATTAGCAAATGGCATCAATAGCAGACCAGATGAAAAAGAAAAAGGCTGCAGATGCAAAGCCATCCGTGAGTAAACTTGTGTAAGGATAAATGTTTATGAGATGAAGAGAAAAAGAAAATTAAGGAAACTAGGAAGACTTGCTGCGTCATGCTCCGCGTTGTCTCGCCGTCAGAACAACGTCCGTTCTATCCTTGGACGGGGGTCGTCCTGTCTTGGTTGGCGCATTTCAAATGGGTTCAAATGGCTCTGAGCACTATGGGACTTAACTTCTGAGGTCATCAGTCCCCTAGAACTTAGAACTACTTAAACCTAACTAACCTAAGGACATCACACACATCCATGCCCGAGGCAGGATTCGAACCTGCGACCGTAGCGGTCACGCGGTTCCAGACTGAAGCGCTTAGAACCGCACTGCCACACCGGCCGGCTGGCGCATTTCGTCGAGGTTCCAGGTCCTGCGCGGGTTGGCGAAAACACTGTGTAAATAGTCCGCGAAAGTGGTCTGATACTATCGATGTCGGCGCGGGGTATGGTGTTGTACTTGGAGAGGTGTCCAGACGGCTGCCGAATCAACGATGTCGTCCCGGATGAGGTAGTTACAGCCATGTCACTGATCCATGTTCTGTGTGCTTCTTATGTGATGGAAAGTAAGTCGCGTCTGGAAAAAGCAGCATGGTGGCAGAGACGTGATGTGGGGGTACTAACAGGTAGAAAGCCGCGATCTTCTGTACAAGGGTCCGGGCAACTGCTGCTGCTGCCCCACACTCCAAACTGTGTAAATCCGTATCTTCGACATTGCACTTGAGGCATAGAGGTGAGCCCACCAGCGCGGTACGGAGTAGTTTCTGTCGTGTAGTATATTTTACGTTGACGAGAATGTACCACGACAGTGCGGTATCAGTGGTATAGTATAGTTGATGGATCGTGTTCGAAACTGTGGACAATGAACCCGGGAAAAAGGGGGGGGGGGTTGATGTGAATCGACGGGGTTTTGTTTGGGGTGGGGACGGTCGGAGAAGGTGGTACATCTACATCTACATCTACATGATTACTCTGCAATTCACATTTAAGTGCTTGGCAGAGGGTTTATCGAACCACTACCATTCCACTCCCGAACAGCACGCGGGAAAAACGAACACTTAAACCTTTCTGTTCGAGCTCTGATTTCTCTTATTTTATTTTGATGATCATTCCAACCTATGTAGGTTGGGCTCAACAAAATATTTTCGCATTCGGAAGAGAAAGTTGGTGACTGAAATTTCGTAAATAGATCTCGCCGCGAATGTTCGTCTTCCTGGTCCTGGGGAGCTCGGTGCATATTTAGCTGCATTCCAAAAAGAACCTGCCGATGTGTGATACTGGAGGTGGGATATGTACCAATGACATCGGTGGGCGTCTCGTAATAGGTGCGAACGCGGCGGTCAACACTTCAGTGAAACTAATGTCTCGGCCTTTCCACAAGCGGATCGTAGTATTGTTGTAAACTGCCGTGGTCTTTTCTCTCCTGTTAACCAGAGCAAGGCTACCATCAGGCATCGGTAAGGTGAGAGCATCATGCTGGACTTTGAAGATATGTCCCGAACATATAAAACACACGAAGGACGACATTGTAGCAGTGATGGGCAGGATCTTCGTGATGTGTGGCATCCGGGCTGCCAGATGTGTGTTGACAAAGCTGACGCTCTGGCACATATTCAGCAGGCGTAGTGGTTGGTTCAGTACGTTTGCCCGGATGAATTGCGGTAGCTCCGGAAAACTGGTCGCAGAAGTACGGCGAATGACTCGCGCATACACCACTCCGAGGCAGCGGAAGGTGTCCAACGGTTGAAAGGGAACTACACTGTCTGTGGGAAGGCCACGGCGGATCTTCATGGCGCATGATTTTGCGATGTTCATAGCACTCCCTGGCCCTGCGCTGTAACGAGTAATCCATTGCACCGTGCCTTGTATTTCGGCAGCTGGACGTGCGATTAGGGCCCAGTCGTTCGCGTAGGCAATGCAGCGAAACACGTGTTCCCGGAGTGAAATAGCCGGCAACCGTCACCGTAATCTGCATGTGTGTGGTTCCATCGCAATGGTGTAAATCACGGTGCAATCCACCTAAGCAGATCTTTCCATGGGACACAACTTGTAACACACGTTCGAGTCGCATAGCTAGAAGGCGCGTGAAAATCTTGAAATCGGAATTTAGTAAAGTGATCGGCCGGTAACTATCCATGTTTCTCCTGCGGATTTTGACTCTGGTGTAAGTAAGCCTCCCATGAACGTTGGTGGCGGGTTTGCCGCGCCAGACAACAGTCGTAGTACACGTCTCTCCGTCGTAGCAACATCAGATCTTGGAACGTCCCGTAAACTCGAGCGGTTAGCCATCCGGGCTCGGAGACCGATTCACTGATCCTTTGCCCACAACTGCAAGGTCATTGTCGGTGGTCACTAATGCAGAGAGAAGGGTCGATACAGTGGAGTCTAATGCACGATTGATCTCCTGGGGAAGCTCGGAAATAGCCTCCGCACCGGCAGGTATTTCATCATAGAGGTGTCCGTAGTACGTTGTGCAGACATCGGCGATGGGAGCTTGCGATGTCAACCGTCGTCCGTCAGGTAGCACTAAGGTTGACATTAAGGCTTGTCGACGTCGTCGAATACTGTCAACGATATGATACGTAGAAGGCTCTGCACCGCTAATCCCGTCTTGGTTGTGTGGTTGTACAATGG
Organism: Schistocerca piceifrons; assembly: GCF_021461385.2. NCBI lineage: Eukaryota > Metazoa > Arthropoda > Insecta > Orthoptera > Acrididae > Schistocerca > Schistocerca piceifrons. The sequence continues at coordinate 244,546,560 of NC_060149.1, forward strand.
CTCCACCCCAAACGGCCCTGAAGCGTTGAACTTCGTTTGACGGTCCGGGCACGGGATATGGTCCATGAGATCGTGTAGAGCGCTACAGTAGAAGTCTACTGTAGGGTGGTTCCACCTGGCTATGGCTCTAACATATTGTGCCAAGGTGCGGCGGTTGGCAGGTTTGTAGCACAGTATCCATCATTGCAGTGTTGTCTATTAATGCATGATGCGTTTGACGCAAGTGTGCCATGTGTCTGTGACCTATTTCTGACAGTTGGGGCCTCGCAATAGCGCGGTGTTGAGTTTCCAGGGTCCCGCCTTACGCCATATAGATTGTTTTTGAAAGTTGATGGTGCAGATGTAGACGTCATGATCCGAAAAGGCAGACGGCCAACGATCTGCATCGAAAAGATTGGGTATTAGAGCGTCACCGATATATATTTTATCGAGTCAGCTGGCGGAGTGGTTCGTGATGTGTCTATGCCCGGGCAGTCACCGCACTCCAAGTGTCGACGAGACGAAAACGGCGGGCGAGGAAGAGAAGTTTTGGGCATGTGGTGAAATGTGAATATTGGTCTGTAGGCTCTAGAACACAATTGAAATATACGCCCACGTTGAGGTGATCATATCTGCCGAGAAATAAAGGCGTGATATCTTGTGCGTGGGAGTGATCCCTCCGTTTATCTGTACCTGATGGGGCGTAGAGATTTATGACCCTGTTTTCCTCAACCGTCAGGGCCACCCCTCACGCCTTTGATACATATGCGACATCGGAAACTACAATCCCTTCTCGGAGGAGGATAGCCGCGCGTGTGTGTTCCATATCCGTCGGGGCGTCGTATGTCTCGTATCCATAACACCCAGACCAACCTGTTGTCCTCAGTTCTTGTAGCAGGACGATGCCGATGTCCGCTGCTCTTAGTCTGTCGCACAGTAGTTGAAGTTTAACATAGGAGCTGATATTGCTGGTGTTGATAGTAGCTATTCGGTATGCCCGGTGGGGGATTCCTGCTGCCGATACGCTCGTAGCTGCTGAACGTTGTCGTGCAGAATTGTGGAAGTGTAGAGCTGTGGTAGGAGTCGTCACGGGAAGATCTCCCCATTTTAGTGTTGGCATAATGTAGATCTCATTTCCGCGCCGGATGCAGGTGGCAAATACCCGTCATCCGTACATGAAAACAATCCGTCAATTTCAACGTTCGCGAGAGGTGGTGGCGCTGGCCGACTCGGCTCAATCACTTCAGCGACGACGGGCGTGCTATTTTGCATGGCTTCCGTGCGTGGTTCTTGCTCACAATCTCTGGTGGACGACTCACGATCTTGTGGAGAACATGTCTCCGTGGCAGTGGAGAAAGATTTATCATGTGTGCCGTCAGATTTGTGCGCCACACCTTCATCCTGCGAAGGTGGTTCAGTGGCCGATTCTGATATTTTGTGGCGTTTAGGCAATGTGTGTCGATGTCTGAGGTAGGAAGAGACTTGCGTCGTTCCGGTACAAAAGCTGCGGCTTATATGGTGCGGTCTTCAGTCTCTATAAGAATCTTGGAGCTATCCTTGTTAACTTCGAGCGTGGACGAGTTCGGTTGGAAACAATTTTCGCGGGTGGCACCGCCAGTGGCAAAGTGCTATGACACCTCCACTTGTGTTAGTGCCGCCGCATAGGCGAGTGGAAAGGCGGCTGGGGTTTGGTCGGTGTTCGTGTCGTGCTGTAGTTGTGTGATGCAGCGTTGCAAGCATTCGTTGCGGATGTGGTCTTCTTTTCCACAAGCGAAACATGTTCGAGGTTGTCCATCGTAAATCACCACTGATCGGAATCACCACTGCTGGGACGTGGCGTTTGAGATCTGTTCGGACTTGCCTCACACCAAGAGAACTGGATACGTCGCGAATTATGCCCTGTTTCGGCTACACGACTGTGGACTTTTCCATACGCTCTTAGAGCCGTGACGACTTCGTCTTCCTGTACCTCGAAATGCAGTTCTAAAACACGCATCGTCCGAAGGCCAAATCTAGCGCGATCCATCAACACATGCCCGATGTTGCCGTCGGAGTGAAGAAATTTTCTTGTCGCGTCCATTGGATCCTCAGGTTGCAGGCAGCGTCAGAAGTCGTCTTAAGATAAACTACGCTGCTGACGATCGATGGGTGAACGCCGATGAGATGATCACCGGGAATTTTGACATCATCACACAAGAAGTGCTCGACGGCCAATGCCTTCGGTAGTGCTCATTCATTCGAAAAGTTGAACATAAAAGTGTTGATCCTGTAAGAACTGATCATGATAATTTGTTCGACTTAGAAACCCGGTTGCGCGGAAGTAACGAACAATACGCACGCGCAACGGCGGGGACGGCTGAGCGAGGTGTCCACTGTGGAACTACGAAAGGCAGACTGAGCTTGAAGGATAACCACACGATCGCCGCCATCTCGTGTTCAGGGTCGCAGCGCTTCGGTACATCACTGACGCGTATAACTTCTCTTGCGGTTTTCTCAAAATCGCCAAAGCAGTACATCTTACTACTTGCACACTATGTTGTGCTAATGAACAACTAAATGTGTATAAAGTTTGAAGTAAATCCGTGATCCGAACGTCGTGGCCTCCCCCTGTTAGACTTTTCAGTCGAAACTAGACTCAAATTTTCTGAACAAGAAGACTCAGTTGTGTTCATATGTGATGGTTCTATTGTTTCTGATGGTGATTCCACAGATTCTTCCGTTGGATATTGTGGTATCGATAGCTACGATGCCACGGCGTAGGTACAAGTCCGTAGGTCAACACTACGACACAGACACAGACGACAGCGCCCTCTAGCCGGCGCTGTGCAGCTCTACGACCGCCGCTCCAGATTCTGCCCATTTGATTCCGAGTAGACGACCTAGCAACATTGTTTATATTTCCTAGTGGGCAAGCCACTACAGATTTTGCCTTTGTACCTTCTAAGCGATGTTTGATATATGTACAGCTTCGCACCTACATGCTCATCTTCAGTGCAAAGTTACATATGTCATTGACTAATATTCTCTATCAAATGTTCTGTAAAGTTAAACGCAGTACCGAAGCATTTCACCTTTTCCTGCTCCTACTCACTTCCTACATTCGGCCTACCCCTCAGTTTACAGGAGCAGACCCACGGGCCGCCTACCAGGCGGGATTCAAAAGATATATTATCGATTTAATTTCAAGACTTGGCTGTGGCGCATTACCATGAACGACCTCCATCGCAGACATTTCTGATTTGGTTGTTGTAAACTGTCCGGGCGTGACCGCAATGTCTCTTTGAAGGTCGGATTGTTTACCATTTGTTGCCTCGACTTTGCTAATATCAGCTTCGTTATCATCTTTGCTATGCTACTGGCATGGTGTGACCGTCAGGTAATGGCTCAGTATTACCGCTCCTAAATTGGTCTGACTCTTTCCAACTGCACCTAAAGGCGAAGATACTCACTCTATTGAAATTCTGGAATATCACTACTGTGTTCAGGATAAGTGTATACAGTTTCGGGAACATTAACAGCAACTGGATTACTTTCACCTGGTGTGACACTGCTTGCTACCGGTTCACTATTTCTTCCTGCTAGGATTTCAGAAAATAAAGGTTTACGTTTAGTTATGTTGTGATCAAGGCGGAATTTTCTTCTGGAACAGTTGTAAGCGTATTGTCATATCGCTGGCTTAGTTTTGGAGTATCTTTGCGGGCAGCCGCGTCTATAGAGAGTCGAGCACGGGACACGAAACAGTTATGCTGTGTAGTGTGTAGCTCTGCATGTGAGAGGTATTGTTAGCATGGAAGTTGAAGTGTTGCTACAGGGGCTATTACAGTAAAGCGATGAAATATGGAAATGATTCAGAGGAAAGTGCGTCAAGAAGTAATTGAAAATGAGCAGGGCCGTCGATAACGTATTTATGTATCCTCTCGTTGCGTGTCGGACAGCGTTGATCATCCGAGCCGTGTTCGGTCTCCAAGAATGAACTGATGTGGATCAGCAAAAATTAGTTACCATAAAAGAGTGCAACCAAGTGCCAGTGTCTTGTAGCGAGCGTGAGAACGTGCGTTCGGTCATCGCGTTTCCGCATTATCAACAATCAGCCGCGCCGCGACGGTTACGTGCACGCTCGTACAAATGAGAACTGAGAACTGAAAAACTAACTTTACGAACAGTGTGGAAATATCATTACTAGTGTCAAGGAAGGCTATTACCAGATGTCTGTATGTGTGACGAGCGTAAGAACTTTCGTTCGATCATTCGGCTTCCGCATCATCAACAATCACCCGCGTCGTTCCGGTTACCCGTACGCTCGTCCGAATGATATTTTAGACTGTTAATCATCGAGATTGTTAATTGGGATAAACATTTACGATTTAGAGTGTAAACAGTGCAACCTGTGGTTTCCATATCGTCTGAGAATATAGATGTTCCTACCAGACCCGCTTGCATATTTCGATAGATAATTTCAGGCAAGCCAGCAGCAATGTGGAGCAGAACAGTACGACAGCCACGGGATTATCAAGTACGTGGTGTGGACAGGGCGCACGGTCAAGAAACGAGAAGTTAGTTTAAAGTACCCCATCCATTCGTACTCCCGGGCGTGTTACACAGTGTTGTTTAACGTGATCTGTTTTATTACATATGAAGTAAGCTGGTAATTGGCCCATGCAGTCGTCAATACTCATTACAGATGGGATTGGTCTTTTAACTTCCATCCATTTTGATAGCTCTTATTTCATTTGCGACGGAAAACTGATAAATATCAGCCCAGACGTCGTTCCCAATTGCACGAACGTTTCCATAAGGCTATAACTCGAGTTTTATTACTTCGTTTGGAACCCCCATGGTGATGTAAAGACGCTCACATTTGGCAAGTTGCATCAGATGGGACTAACGGTAAACTTAGCTATAGAGCCTGTTGTTAATGTTAGCTCAAAGTGACCAGTACACTCACAAAAAAAAAAAAAAAAAAAAAAAAATGGTTCAAATGGCTCTGAGCACTATGGGACTCAACATCCATGCCCGAGGCAGGATTCGAACCTGCGACCGTAGCAGTCGCGCGGTTCCGGACTGCGCGCCTAGAACCGCGAGACCACCGCGGCCGGCTACACTCACACATTACTCGCTAGTACGCTATGTTAGAACAAATTTTGAAATAGTAGATCGACTCATTAGTATTCACTTGCACACTGTGTACTTGGTCTGTTGTTAATTTCATGTAGGTGGTTACTCATTTCTGAATTCTGAGAGCTGCTGGCCGCTCATCATCGTTTTCGAATTCCAATTTCAGAGTATTCTTGCGGGGGAAGATGTCCAGTGTTGTTTATACTTTATTACACACTAAGGAAAGAGTAAAGACTATCACTCCCCTCGTAACGCAGCTGTGTAGTAGACGCTACGCGAGACGGTACCGATTACACATGACTTGTAGACATTGGCTGCAGCGCACACAAGTAAACAGCACGTGACCGACCGCTGCGATCGCTGGAGCGGAACTGCCCGCTGGACCATCATGCCGAACATCTATACAGATAGTTGGTCGTCCATTGGTGTTGAAGAGTGAGTTTGTGAGTATCAAAATCTGTCATATATATGGCCGTATCTTTTGACAGCATTGGCTTTCAAGCTTAAATTATTTACACTGCCAAGGGACCGTAGACCTTAGTATTTGACATAAAATTTCTTCTTGATACGTCTATCCCTTCCTCTGACAAAGGGGTCTTAACAGACAGCCCGACAGACAGACGGACAACATATAGAAAACACACAATTTTAAACATGGCTCACAGCAGCACCCATAAATAAATTTTAAGTGTATAAAGTATAAAGCCAATGGGTTGTATAAGTTTAATGTAAGAACCTTGACTAGGTTTCGATACTACTAAGCATATCTTCTTCATAAGGAAGTCACCTATAATGTTTAAACATATTACAAGATAAACTTCTAAAAATCTTAATGCCTGACCACACTGCAAAGAGGAAAATGGAATAAAGCTGTTACTTACATAAATTACATGACGTTATAATTGTAAACATGCATGATGAGCTAAGGAGCTCAAGTCAAACAGCAGGAAGTATGAAATAAAGTCCTCCATGCAAACAATAAAAATGTTTACAACAGGTACAGCTTGTTAAAAGAGCAGAGACTGGGACTAAACTGTTTGAAACTAATTGCGATGCCAGGTAAACGTGGTGTAGAGCGCTCAACTGTATGAAATACGTGCATGTTACAGTAACACATCAGAATGATACACATTTAGATGTTTAAACAAAGTAATTGTATGTTGTATAAAAACAGGATGAATAAAAGATACAAAAGAAATAAAATAAGTTTTATAAAAATGACTACGATAATAAGTATTAAAAATTAGTTGGTTGGTTTGGGGGAGGGAAGCAAACAGCGAGGTCATCGGTCCCATCGGATTAGTTAAGGATGGGGAAGGAAGTCGGGAGTGCCTTTCAAAGAAACCATTCCGGCATTTGCGTGAAGCGGTTTAGGGAAATCACGGAAAACCTAAATCTGGAGGGCCGGACGCGGGTTTGAACCGTCGCGCTGCTGAATGCGAGTGCATTGTGCTAAACACTGCGCCATCTCGCTCGGTTTAAAAATTAGTAACATGATTAGTTACAAATACGTGCTGAGAGTAAAGAACTTACTGTGGCAGGATTTTTTTTTATCAAGATGTTACAACAAGCAAAAAGGGGAAAATACGCTTTACATAAACTCTTCAAAACAGCATGTCGTATACAGTGCCTTCTGGCATACAATCACTAAGCAAGTACAGAGTCCACAAAAGAAATGGGAACAATAACGGTTCCGAAATGGAAGTGAACAGACATAAACCAAAGAATCATAAGGTTGCGAGGAGTGCCCTAAAGGTGTTGAACAAGCTATTGTTTCGTAACTGTAGTTGTTCGTTTACGATGAGTCCACCTTTACTGACTATATCTCTAAAGATCTAAAGTTCAGCTAAGACATAAAATTTCCACTCTGTCTTCTCTCTATGTAGAACAGTCATTTCGTCTATTTTTTTTATTCTGCCTCGATATTAGCAAACACTCTGCGAAAATGGAATTATGGACATAAGTACCTTTCTTTTCTCGAAAGTGTAACTTACCTCTTATGATAAGGGCCCTACCTCTTTGCCCGATACAAAACACTAGGCAACTGTCGCAAGTGACTTTGTAAACTCATAAAATACGTAAAGGATTATTTGACGTTTTTAAATTATTGATTAATTTTATTTGTAAACTGTTTTTTTGTGGAGAAAGCAATCTTGCAGTCATATTTTTAAGTAATAGACGCTGAATCCTACATGATACATTACCTAAGTAAGGTATCGAAATACATTTTCCTTTATCAATGTCCTCATTCAGATTGTTACCTAAAGTAGTGATTCTTTTATTGGTATTCGCTTAGAAAATTTTTTTCACTAATGAAGTTTCATAATCGTTATTAACGGCCACCGTTTTAATTAAATTAATTTCTTTCTTTCGGTTAGTTGGTGATAGTGGTGTGACTGTAGCGCAATGAATAGCTGAATGAAAGAAAGCTTTCTTATGGGACTGAGGATGTGTTGAATCCGAAGGCACAACCTGATCAGTATTCGTTGCCTTACAGCAGATATCAAAAGTTATTTTATCAACTGGTATGGCCAAATTCAGATCCAAATGATTTATCTCACTTTTTCATTTCTTAACTCACAAGTGAAACTAATTTTCTCATGCAGTTTATTAAATATTTCGAGGAACTAGTTAACACCTTCATTAGTTCCATTATATTTAATCAAAATATCAACTACGTACCTAGAATAGGACTGAACGCCTAATTGTGTAGCTTGAAATGGGTAACCCGCTAGCAGTCCTTCTAGCAGACATGTTTATAAATTCAATAGAAGAAAAAATTTTCAGAAGCTACGCCCAGTAGGTGATGCACTCTACACCATGTTCACCTGGCATCGTAACTAGTTGCCAAACGTTTAGTTTAATGTCTGCTCTTTTAACAAGCTGTACCTGTTGTAACGATTTTTACCTTTTCCATGGAGGACTTTATTTCACATTTTATGCTGTTTGACTTGAGCTTCTTAGCTCATCAAATATATTTTTAATTTTAACGCCATGTAATTTGTGTAAGTACCAGCTGTATTCCTTGTTCTACTTTTCATTGCGGTCAAGTATGAAGTATTTTAGACGTTCATCTTGTAATATGTTACAACATTATAGTTGACTTCCTTCTGAAGAAGATACCCTTAGTGGTATCGAAACCTGGTCATGGTTTCTTCGTTAAACTAGTACAACCGGTTGGCCGAATACTTTATATATTAAGAAACAAAAAGTTAAACGAACTCTTTATGAGATGTCGTTACGAACTAACAATATTTGGAGTTTTTCCTTTACTTGTACTGTGAAACCTTGCTCTGAGCCAAATGTTATGATTCTAGGTCAACCGGAAGTATCCTACAGATTTTAATGAGTGAGTTTGCGAGTATCGAAACATGTGACACAAACGGCCGTATCTTTGGATTAGAGTGCTTATAAGCTTAAATTTTTCACACTACCAAGGCACTGTAGACATTAGTATGTGACATAAATATCAACTTGATACCACTACCCATTCCTGAGAAAAAGGAATCTTCACGGTCGGACGGACAGACAGACAGACAGACAAACGGATTACAAAGTGATCCTATAAGAGTTCCGGTTTTACCAACTGAGATACGGAACCCTAAAACTAGTTAGACTCAAAAAACAATCCTAAATGCAATCGCCAACAACCTCCAAGGCGGGCTAAATGCCATCATCATTGATAGTGGTGCACAAAGGAATAAGGCTGAGAAAATGGCAATCGAGGTGTATGCCGGCCAATTGTGAAACTAAATGCCAGTCCATTGCAAGGGTTGTCTACGACAGTAACAACATTGTGAATGGTAGCCTTACTCCTTTGACAAAATCTGTTGCTTGTATCTGCAATTTTTTGTTTGACAAGATGTCTTAAGAACAATGTACTTAAACAGTGACATGAGCAAAAAAGGAAGAGTGGAAAGAGTGGAGAATCAATTCGGGATGCAAGAAAACGTGGTAGAAATGAAGATAAACCTTAGCTGCACCGTTAAAACATATGGTGGTATGAGAAACTGAACGTGAAGAATAGGTATGTACAAAATATTTATTACTACCCAATATTTGACATTGTATGTGATTTTCACAATCGAATGACTAATCAATTTGTTTTTAATTCTGTATAAAGACAAATCTATGTCTTGCTTTGTTTCTGTTAAGCTGCAGGTATAAGCTTTGGTACGACTGCGTCCCACTAAAGCAAAGAGGTGTTCATTTTCACAACTTTTATTCCCTCGAAGTCCGCAGCTCGTGGTCTCGCGGCAGCGTTCTCGCTTCCAGAACACGGGGTCCTGTCCCGGGTTCGCTTCCCGGCGGGGTTAGGTATTTTCACCTGCCTCGAAATGGCTGGGTGTTGGTGTGTCGTTGTCATGATCATCATTCATCACCATTACGGTTGGAGGAAGGCAATGGCAAACCACCTCCTCTAGGACATGGCGTAGCACAACGGTACGTGTTTTCCGCATCGTACCCTACGCTCTGTCAAAGAGTACGGAACTTCATCAACATCATCATTCCCTCAAAGACAGGGTGAAGCAGAACTCCTTTTTTTATGAAGCCAATGGTCAACATTCTTGTCTTTTACAAGAGGTATCATACACTGAATGATGATCCAAACGAAAGCAGACTGCAAGCTACAGTTTGTTATTTTTTGGCAGATGGGAAGTATGACGTCGAACAGGTCTGTAGCAACACTATTATTCAGATTTTCACAGTAACCAAACGCGGAATAGAGAAAGAACAACTTGAAGGACGGAGCACTTCCAAGGTTCACAAGAAAGCAATTACCAATAATATAAACAAGAATTTGGTTTCACCATCACAACCACTTGCAAACAACTCCTTAGCTGAGAAGAAGAGGATCTGCAATATGTGGTCCGATATTTGAAGCCGCTTGAGTGCGAAACCGCGAGGCTGCTACGGTCGCAGGTTCGAATCCTGCCTTGGGCATGGATGTGTGTGATGTCCTTAGGTTAGTTAGGTTTACGTAGTTCTAAGTCTAAGGGACTGATGACCTCAGATGTTAAGTCCCATAGCGCTTAGAGCCATTTGAACCATATTTGAAGGAAGATACTGGAGAATTCTTCGACGAATTAATCAATAAAAACTTCTTTCTGTCCTTTAAACATTAGAATAAGGGGTCAAAAAATCACGTGATAATGTGCATAGTCAAAGTTATTATTAAAAAAATCGCCAGTTATACCTGAGACGTATTTTATTAGCATTTACCTCATTTTTACCGATAAAAGTATGACACTTAGAACGTTCAAAATCCTTCCATGTAAAATATTAGGTTTAATTCGTAAGATGATGAAATTAAAAAAAATTCTGTTGTAAAACGAATCTTTGCCCAGATTATAAAAACGAGGGCCATTCAAAAAGAAATCCAACACATTTTTTCTGAAGGCAGGTTAACTTTATTCAGGAACCCAACACACCGTATTATTCCACACTCTTTTGGCTATAAATCTCTATAGTTTAACATAATCTCATTTCAATGGACGGCCTTACGTTACCTTCCTAGGAAGGCTTTAATGACCCTATGGTTCCACTCTACAGGGCGACGTCGGAGTCAAAGTTTTGCTGCATCAATAGCCTCCCCGTCATCCACGTACTGCTTCCCGCCGACTGTATTCTTAACTGGGCCAAACAGGTGGAAGTCGGAAGATGTGAGATATGGGCTGTAGGGTGGATGAGGAAGAATAGTCCAATGGAGTTTTGTGAGCTCCTCCCAGGTGCGCAGACTTGTGAGAGGCCTTGCGTTTTCGTGGAAAAGGAGAAGTTCGTTTGCATTCTTGTGGCGGCTAGGCGGTTCTAGGCGCTTCAGTCTGGATCTGCGCGACCGCTACGGTCGCAGGTTCGAATCCTGCCTCGGGCATGGATGTGTGTGATGTACTTAGGTTAGTTAGGTTTAAGTAGTTCTAAGTTCTAGGGGACTGATGACCTCAGATGTTAAGTCAAATGGTTCAGATGGCTCTGAGCACTATGGGAGTTAACTTCTGAGGTCATCAGTCCCCTAGAACTTAGAACTACTTAAACCTAACTAACCTAAGGACATCACAAACATCCATGCCCGAGGCAGGATTCGAACCTGCGACCGTAGCGGTCGCGTGGTTCCAGACTGAAGCGCCTAGAACCGCTCGGCCACTCCGACCGGCGATGTTAAGTCCCATAGTGCTCAGAGCCATTTGAACCATTCTTGTGGCGACGGAGATACTGAAGTCGTTTCTTCAGTTTCCTGAGAGTAGCACAATACACTTCACAGTCGATCGTTGCACCATGAGGGAGGACATCAAATAGAATGGTCCCTTTAGGCACCCATAAGACGATAGCCGTGACTTTACCGGCTGAGAGTGCAGCTTTTAAACCTTTTCTTTGGAGGCATCACTCCGTGGACTGCCATTTTGTTTCCGGTTCGAAGTGATGAATCCATGTTTCATCGCCTTTGACGATGTTCGAAAAAAAAAAAATTGTCACAATCAGCCGCATAAAGCGCAAGCAGTTTCGCACACACACGGTCCTTTGTTGCTCTTTATGGTCTTCTGTTAGGCAGTGAGGCACCCAGCGGGCACACGCCTTTGAGTACCCCAACTCGTGGACAAGCGTGTGAGAACCATTAACAGAGACGTCCAGTTCAGGAGCGAGGTGTTTGATTGCTGGCCGGCACACGGGAGATGGGACAGGCTTGGCGACCTTGTTGCGATGACAACAGAGCCCTTGCCCAATGGCTCACAGTGCTTTTGTTCACTGTCAGGCCTCCGTAGACATTCTGTAAGCACCTATAAATATCTGCAAGCACCTATAAATATCTGCGATGTTCTGGTTTTCTGTCAAAAGAAACTCAATGACAGCTGTCTGCTTAGAACGTAACTCTATTACAGACTGAGATTCATGTTTTTGGCAGTTAGTCCACTTTTGATGTCTAGTTTCTATTTATCAGTGGGTTTGAGTCTTGATTGATGGTGAGAAACGACTCAAAGGATAAACCTGACAAAAAAAAAAAACCATCTTTCTGTGAAATAAAATCGTAACAGTATCTAACTAAAAGGCAATCGGCTGGAAAGTGCATATCTGTAAGATTAAAATGTGCTTTCGGGTAACAATGAGTACCGTACTGATCCATCTTGTGCACTGTTGTACGTTTGGAACGTACTTTGCATGTTTTCCACAAAGTAGTCGAGGCGGTATCGCGCAAGCCTGCCCTACTCTTTGATGGCGGCTCTCCTGAGGTCATCGAGTATGTGACGAGGTTCGCTGCGGCGACGCACTGAAGTTTGAACTAATCTCAAGCATGCTCAGTCGGACTCACGGCAGCAGTACCGCAGGTCATTCCATATGGCTGATACCTGCCAGTTTGAGGAAGGTATTCACGAGGTGAGAGCGGTGTTGTCGTGTATTATCGCCTCAGCTGAAGAACTGGTTGCGGAAATTTTGATTGTAGGGCTGGGAAATATTTTGGAGGATCCTTCATCGATACCACGCTGCCTTCAAATTACCGTCGATAGCTATGAGAGGTGCCAGTTATAGGAACATGGAAACGGCTCGGAACATGACTGATCTCACTGACTGCTGAAGCCGCAGACTGTACACTATCTGATCAAAAGTGTCCGGGAATCCCTGTACATTGCGAAACTGACCACTAGATGTCACGAGAGGCACACTCGTCAGTATAAAGGGAGGCGGGGAAGACTGTGTTACCTTTAGAGAAACAGTAACAGCGGTATGGGTCGGTCAGGAGTGCTCAATGACTTCGAACATGGAGTAATCATTTGTCGTCACCTGAGTAGCAAATACATTAGGGACATTTCAACTCTTCTGCAGCTGCCCAAGTCGACTGTTAGTGGCGCGTCTGTCAAATGGGAACGCGAAAGAAAACTTCAGCTATACGCAGACTAGGCAGACCTCATGTACTGACGGACTTTATAAATAATTGCTTAAAATCAGCGAAAGGAAACGCTCGTGATCTCCAGATGGCTACCAGAAGTCCAGCTAGCACAATTAATTTGAGGAGAGAGTCAAGAAGTTCGTCATATACAACAAATTTCTATACTCAATGATCAGCGACACTTGAGGTGGTGTAAAGAACGACATCTACATCATACTACACAAGCCATACGACGCTGTGTGGCGGAGGCTACTTCTGGTGCTGCCTCTGGATCATGGGGTCCTGGGTTCGATTCCCGGCCGGGTTGGGGATTTTCTCCGCTTGGGGACTGGGCATTTGTGTTGTCCGCATCATTTCATCATCTTTTCGTCATCATTCCTGAAAGTGGTGAGTCTGAACTGTGCAAAGATTGGGACTTTGTAGTTTGTAGGGGTGCTGGTAACGGTGCAGTGGCGCGCTCCACAAACCATCATCAGCAACTTCTGATACCACTGACTGATCCCCCCTTCCCTGTTCACTCGCGAATGGCGCGTGGGAAGAATGACTATCGGTAAGCCTGTCTATTAGCTCCGATTTCTCGAATTTTGTCCACGTGGTTATTTGGCGAGATATGTATGGGAGATAGTAAGATATTTGACCTTTCGCGCAAAGTACTCCCTCGAAATTGCAATAGGAAACTTCTCCGTGACGCACAAAGCATCTCTCGTAGCGTCTACTATTGAGGTTTATTGAGCATGTGTCTCGTGTAGCCTAAGCGATCTTGTGACGTAAGCCGCCGCTCTTCGTTGGCAATCCACTGCTGGCCATTCTGCGAATCGATACCATTTTCTGGGGTTGCTACTTTCTTATAGACAAACGTATCATCTGCGAACACCCTTAAAGAGCTTCGGAATCTTTCTACTAGATTATTTATATACCTTGTAAACAATGACGGTCTTACGATACTTACTTGGAGTACACCGGAAATTTACAACTGCCGACTTTGTTTCGTTTCTTGAATCGAGTCACAAATCTGGTCCTATTCTCGTTAAGCTCGTAATTTTTTCACCAAACGGCAGTACAGAACCGGTGTCAAATGTCTTCCTGAAGTCAAGGAACACGGTATGAACCCGAGCACATTTGTCCACAGCGCTAAGGATCTCATGGAGCACTAGAGCGAGCTGAGTTTTGCACGATCTCTGCTTGCGGAATCCATATTGCGCCGCGAAGTCATTATCGGAGTGGGACGGAAATAGGAAGATGTGATGTACATGTGCAGACAAAAAAGGGATTACAATTTCAGAAAAATTGGGTGTTTTGTTCAAGAGAAAGAGCTTCACACATTGAGTAAGTCAGTGAAACGATGGTCCACCTCTGACCCTTATGTAAGCAATTATTCGGCTTCGAATTGATTGACAGAGTTGTTGGATGTCCAACTGCCACGTTAGATCGTCAAACTCCCGAGCTGACTGCAAGCCCCTGCACATTCTACACATTGCTCCAAACGGTCTCAAATGTGGAAAGATCCAGCGACCTTCCTGCTCAGGTAAGGTTTAGCAAGCACGAAGACCAGCAGTAGAAACTCTCGCCTTATGCTGGCAGGCATTAGCTTGCCGAAATTTAAGCCCAGAATGGTTTGCTATGAAGGCAACAAAACGTAGCGTACAATATCGTCGACGTACCGCTGTGCTGTAAGGATGCCACAGATGATAAGAAAAGGGGTCCTGCCATGAAGAGAAATGGCAACCCAGACCATCGCTCTTGGATGTCGGGCCGTATAGCGGGTGACAAACAGGTTGGTATCCCACCACTGGCTGGAGCGTTTCCAGACACGTCTTCAGCCTGGAATCTCATCGACTGGAGTAAAATTGTCTTCCTTGATGAGTCCCGCTTCGGAATGAACTCCGATGAGCAGCGAAGACTTGCCTGGAGACGCCCCGGGCGGTGATGTGATAGCAATCTGACTGTCCCCCGCTACACGGCCCGACAACCGGGCGTAATTGTCTGTGTTGCCATTTCATTTCAGAGCAGGACTATTGGTTTGTCATCCGGTGCACCTTTAAAGCGCATCGGTACGTCGACGATATTGTACGCCCAGTTTTGTTGCCCTTCGTGGCAAGCCATTCTTGGCTTACATTTCAAGAAGATAATGTGCTCCCATCCTTCCGCACACGGCGAGAGTTTCTACTGCTCGTCTTCGTGCTTGGCAAACCCTCCCTTCGCCAGAGAGGTCACCAGATCTCTCCTCAATTAAGAACGTTTGATGCCCTCCATTCGGCTCGGGATTTTGACAATTTAACGAGCAAGTTGTACAGAATTTTGTACGATAACCCTCTGGAGGACATCAAGAACCTTATCAATCAATGCCAAACCGAATAATTGCTTACGTAAGGGCCAGAGTTGGACCAATGCGTTAATGCTTTCTGGATTTGTGAAGCTCTTTCTCTTGAATAAATCATCCAATTTTTTCTGAAATTGTAGTCATTTGTTTGTTTGTACATGTTCATCATATATACCGATTCCCGTCCCTTTGGAATAATTTCTTCGTGCTGTGTAGTTCTTTTCTTTTATTATCTTAGAGCGTACGTGAGCACAAAACATGTTCCATAATTCTACAACAGATTGATGTCAACAATGTAGGCCTATAATTACGTGCCTCTATCCTACAACCCTCCCTGAAAACGGGAATGTCCTACCCTTTTTACCAGTCGCTAGATACCCTTCGTTGCTCCAGTGTTCTACCATAAACTGCTACTAGGAAGGGAGCATGTTCTTTCGCGTAATTTTTGTAGAATCTGATAGAAATCTCAACTGGTCCAGATGCCCTTCCACTACTGAGCGATTGTAGTTGCTTTTCTATTCCACCATCGGTTATCTCGATATATGTCACATTGACGTTCGTACGATGACTGAAAGGTGAGACCCTGTTATGATCCTGGGCGGTGAATCAATTTCGGAAGACCGAATTCAGTATTTCGGCCATCTACATATTGTCTTCCGTTTCCCATTTGGGCTCCTCATTTTCGTCCTCAGCACTCAATATTTGATGCTGGCTACTCAGATTCTCTGCAGTTTGTATCTTGTCACTGCTCCTCAAAAATATTTTCATTTCTTTCTCAACATTCCTTGCAAAAATCGTGGTCATAAGTGTTATCGCAGCCTTGTGATCACTGATACCTCCCTCTAAGTTAACTGATTCGATAAGTTCAGGTCTGTTTGTTTCTAGGAGATCTAAGACGTTATCTGCTCCAAGTAATATTGGGACGAGACTCTTAGAATAATATCACAGGAAACCCTGACATTGGCATCAGTTTTGATAGCATTACCCTCCCAGTCTGTACTTGACAACTTGAAGTCATAACCTATTTCAACGGTATGACCAAGAAAATTACTAACGATATACTACTTGATCTCTCTAAAGCGCTCTGCCACTACAGATCCTGATCCAGGCGGTCAATAAAAGCGTCCGATTACCATTTTTGACCGACTTTTCACCAAGATTAATTCACATTCGGAATCCGTGTTAACGTCGCTAGATATTATCAAATATTTTACTACAATAAATATGCCACCACCATCGGCGACTAATCTATCCTTACAACAAATATTCCAATCTGTTTCCAACCAACTTCGTGTTGCTGATATTGAATTAGCGACACTAATTTTGGGACATGTCATTGGATGATCCTGCAGTTTACTAATAACATACACTACTCGCCATTGAAATTGCTACACCACGAAGATGACGTGCTACAGACGCGAAATTTAACCGACAGGAAGAAGATGCTGTGATATGCAAATGATTAGCTTTTCAGAGCATTCACACAAGGTTGGCGCCGGTGGCGACACCTACAACGTGCTGACATGAGGAACCAATTTCTCATACACAAATAACAGTTGATCGGCGTTACCTGGTGAAACGTTGTTGTGGTGCCCCAAGTAAGGAGGAGAAATGCGTACCATCACGTTTCCGACTTTGATAAAGGTAGGATTGTAGCCTATCGCGATTGCGGTTTATCGTATCGCGACATTGCTGCTCGCGTTGGTCGAGATCCAATGACTGTTAGCAGAATATGGAATCGGTGGATTCAGGAGGGTAATACGGAACGCCGTGGTGGATCCCAACGGCGTCGTATCACTAGCAGTCGAGATGACAGGCATCTTATTCACATGGCTGTAACGGATCGTGCAGCCACGTCTCGATCCCTGAGGCAACAGATGGGGATGTTTGTAAGACAACAACCACGAACAGTTCGACGACGTTTGCAGCAGCCTGGACTAGCAGCTCGGAGACCATGGCTGCGGTTACCCTTGACGCTGCATCACAGACAGGATCGCCTGCGATGGCGTGCTCAACGACGAACGTGAGAGCACGAATGGCGGAACGTCATTGTTTCGGATGAATCCAGGTTCTGTTATCAGCATCATGATGGTCGCATCCGTGTTTGGCGACATCGCGAAGAACACGGAGTGGAAGAGTGTTTCGTCATCGCCATACTGGCGTATCACCCGGCGTGATGGTATGGGGTGCCATTGGTTACACGTCTCGGTCACCTCTTGTTCGCATTGACGGCACTTTGAACAGTGGACTTTACATTTCAGATGTATTATGACCCGTGGCTCTACCCTTCATTCGATCCTTGTGAAACCCTACATTTCAGCAGGATAATGCACGACCGCATGTTGCAGGTCCTGTACGGGCCTTTCTGGATACAGAAAATGTTCGACTGCTGCCCTGGCCAGCTCATTCTCCAGATCTCTCACCAATTGAAAACGTCTGGTCAATGGTGGCCGAGCAACTGGCTCGTCACAATACGCCAGTCACTACTCTTGATGAACTGTGGTATCGTGTAGAAGCTGCATGGGCAGTTGTGCCTGTACACGCCATCCAAGCTTTGTTTGACTCAATGCCCAGGCGTATCAAGGCCGTTATTACGGCCAGAGGTGGTTGTTCTGGGTACTGATTTCTCAGGATCTATGCACACAAATTGTAATCACATGTAAGTTCTAGTACAATATATTTGTCCAATGAATACCCATTTATCATCTGCATTTCTTCTTGGTGTAGCAATTTTAATGGCCAGTAGTGTATTAATATTTTCAGTATCCGATCTGCGAAGACGAACATTCTCTGAGATCATTGTAACCTATGTAACTTCGATATTGGGAGGCAATTCGTCTCTTTTAGCAAGGGAGTTGGAGGGTGGTTCTCTAAATCCAAAATCCCCCATGTGCTCACTACACGTAGTACGCTACGCTAGTAGTCGCTTACTGCTTGTAGTGTACCCCTAATCTATTACGGGAAACCGTACAATTCTGCATCCGATAATGGAGGACGAGAGTTTCGCATCTGATACGGTCACAGAGTCTTCTGAGCCTTTGGTTTCGACCTTCCATTCTGCTCCAAAATAAAGGACCGCGTTCGACCATAGGTACTATGCTACCAATGGTCAGCTTTGCCTGCACCCTGCGTGTCGGTTGCACTCATTGTCCTCGATAACCCCCGGCGGAGCGTTTCCACGCCATGCACTAGACACCCCCCTCCCCCTCCACTGCCGGCAAACATACTGATGTGGCAATTAAATAGTAGGGTTTTGGTTTAGTGAATGCCTGAGGAACCTTAATTGGTGCCAACAGTGAAGTACGGATTAGATGGTTTTAGGGTATGGGGCTTTTTTTTCATGGTTGGGATGTACTCCCCTTATCGCGCTTAAGAAATCGATAAATGTAGAATGATAAGAACATATTCTACAGTATGATGTACTTCGTACAGTAGAGGAACAGTTCGGAGATGATGTCTGACCAGCATGAGAGTGCACCCTGTCATAAAGCAGCATCAGTGAGGCAATGGTTAGTGGACAGTGATGTTCCCGAAGTGGACTTCCCTGTCCAGAGTCCCGACTTGAACCAAATGGAACACCTGTATATGAGTTAGATCGACGAGTTCTCTCCAGACTCCAGAGTCCCTAATCTCTACCTTCTCTGGTTTCTGCTCTGGATGATTGGGCTGCCATTCCTTCACAGACAGACACCTCATTGAAAGTGTCTCCAGCAGAGTTCAAACTATCATCAAGGTGAAGGACGGAGCTACCGATTTTAATGCTCACTAGTATATGTCCCGGTACTTTTGATCAGTTACTCTATGCTTAAGACGTACAGTGTTATCTGGCTGTATCAACACTCTTTTATGACGGTCATCAGACGTCAAAAAAATCCTGATTCGTTGATGAAGAAAATCCTACACTGCTAATCCAAATTCCATTCCAACTCTGCGCTTGTAAAACTTCTTCGTGCTCCCGGATGCTGGATTAATTGTAATCTTGTTTGTAATGAACGACTAGGGGCCGTATCGATGGTGTGGACACAGTTTCGTACTGACTAGGTTGTACAGCCCACCCGGTAGGCTGCAAAGGGTAGCGCACAGTTCTGTTCTATTCTTCTAGGGGTAATTATGAGACGTAACTTAAAGCATCAGCTGATGTTTCTGTCCACGGGCAACCACTTTGGGGCAGGTCGCAAAAGTTTTGTGTGTCCCATTGACGAGTGAGGGTACCTGACAAGTAGCCGCAGTGTATGTCACTAGTGCAGGCAGCTTTTGTACTGAGAATCCGTCTCATGGCAATCATGGCCTGTCTTTGAAATGACTCTTCAAGGAATCTTGACAGATGGTACAGAATTTAGAAGACTCGTTGTCCCGTTCGCGATAGGAGACACTACGCGCTTTACTGAAATATACTGTGAGTGCATGTTTACTTTTACCTACATTACAGCGGTTGTGGCAATTTCTATGGTCGAAAGATTTCTATTCAAAACGAGGCAAACTATGCAACTCATGAAAATGGTGCATATTTTTAAGCAGTTTCTGTTGAGTTGTTAGGGACTCAACTTGAGCCTCATTTCCAACATAAATGGTAGCAGTATCTATCATGTAAATTTCAAATGGTTCAAATGGCTCTGAGCACTACGGGACTTAACTGCTGAGGTCATCAGTCCCCTAGAACGTAGAACTACTTAAACCTAACTAACCTAAGGACGTCACACACGTCCATCAGCCCCCTAGAATTTAGAACTACTTAAACCTAACTAACCTAAGGAGATCACATACATCCATGCCCGAGGCAGGATTCGAACCTGCGACTGTAGCGGTCGCGCGGTTCCAGACTGAAGCGTCTAGAACCGCTCGGCCACTGCGGCCGGCGAGACAGTTCCAGTGGGAGAGGAATAAAGAGAAGGAGAAAGTGGACGTGGGTGAGAGCCAGAGATAAGGACAGGCGGAATGTATAACAATGACAATGAAGGAGAGAGAGCTAGTGACAGTGAGAAGAGGCATGAGCAGTGGGAAGGAATGAATGAGGCAGTGGCGGTAAGAGAGAGAGTAAGGGGGTAACAGTGACAATGAGAGGAGACGGTAGTAGGGCAGAACAGAAAACACTGTGGCTGTTCTATTTTTTCACTAGTAACTCATCGTGCAGAAATCGGTGATACCTCTTAATCGGTTTGGTAAAGCAAATGGCCGGCCCTGTAGGTCTGTCACCGACAATTCCTACCCATAAATTGACACTCAAAGTGATCGTGATGCCTCAACACCATGATTGCTTGACGATCTGCATCTGCCCGCAAGTGCATACTGTGGTGATTTACTCTACCATCTCTTGTGAATTCTGCCCATCTGCAATTAAAATGTAGGTTGTGGACTGCGAACCTTAAACGGCCCAAATCTCAACAGGTTTTGGTTTCTGGACATATCATCATCGGAACTTTTCCCCTAGTTTCGACCAATACTATCTCCTGTGGAAACAAGTGAGACTTTATTTTAACATGCTGTGTATAACCATTGTAGTAAACTCGAGTGAAAGCAACATTCCATACTCGGCGGCGACGTTACTGCTGCAGTATCTTATGTACTTAAACATAAAATTCATAACTTGTCGCACAGAACATTGCTCTACACGGATTGGTTCGATACTCGGTCAGTCGAATCAACTCATGTAGAACAATGCTCTGTGAGATTTACTGAGGAACTGATATCATTCCACACACATTTGATGAGTATGGAACATTGCTCTTTCTTGAGTCTTCTACGACAGTGGTTATGTCTTCAATGACTGAAGCACATTTGTATAAACCCTCACAGAGTGACGGTATAGAATTACGATGACAGGAGTATTCTTCAAAATGGACCATCGCCTAATCAGCTGACAGTCTATCTATATCTATCAAACTATAAATTAAGGTAACTGGTGCGGTTTTTCTGTCTGTATGTGAATGCTAATCTCAGTGGTTTTGATACGGCTGTCAATAATAGGTAGACCACCGAAGAAAAGCAGGAAAAGAAACTTGCTTTGCTGCCATTCTGTGGCGTTGTGTCGGGCAAGATAAGCCTCCTGTTGAAAAGACACAAGATCAAATCAATCTTTAGGCCTCCAACGAAAATCCGTCAATTACTGAGACCAGTTAAAGACGCAGTAGGTCTCATAACACCTGGAGTCTACGAAATACCTTGTGAGTGTGGCCAGAAGTACATCGGATAATCAGTGGGCACTGTGGAACAAAAAGTGAACACCAGATGCAAATGTTGAACATACAATTAAGAAAGTGACTTGGGATTGCAACTACTTGATTGAAAACAGATGCAGTCGATTAGCACAAATTTATTTTAACTCCCGACCTTCAGTCATCACATTACAAGGGTCTCCTATCACGCAGTGGTAATAAATTGCGCTTACGTGGAGTAAAGTGCGATAAATCAAAACTAATTCCTATCGAATGACCCAGGCGTAATGCGAAGTGCGAGAAGAATTCCCCAATACACGGCCCATGAAACCGTCGTGGAAACTTTGCCGACGTGATCCAACAAATTAATCAGCCGGAACGGGTGCAATATCAACGAATTCAGCGTGGCGGGGCGGCGTTGTTGTGAGGACGTCGACCGACCTCGTGGTGCTGCAAGGCTGCGCTCGTCTATTCACTCCTAGCTATCTTGCTCAGTACATAGATGAACCAAAACTTTCTATCTCCAAGCTCAATCGTTCCATTTACTAAGTCCTAATCTGCAGAATTGCTCACTCTTTCTCAGGCAAGCTGAGTAAAGAACGCCCCGTCCGCACTCTAGGCAAGCTGGGAATGGAAGACCTCTACGGAGACTTCTCCCAGTCCGCTCTTCGCCTTGGTTTCCCCTCTAGCAAAATCACTTACGCCAATTGCAGCACAAGTCGTGTTAATTATGCATCGCTTCCCAGGGCCGACCAATGCCTGCTCTGGGAAGTGAACGAATTCCCACAAAATTTCCCTTCCTCTCAACTTCTGCTATTTAGCTCCTCCCAGGCCAGCCATCGAGGTTAACGTCTGCACAAAACACCAGTTTTTCCGGAATTCTGACTCCCAGGAGAGTACTTCAAATTCCTCGGTCCTACGTTCCCATCGGAGGCCAGTGTATTTCATTCTGTCGGTCTTCACCTGATTTACTTCAGACTCTGCGGACCGTGAATTCAGCGTGAAGTTGCTATAGTCACGGACACGCATATTTGGGCCTCTGTTGACCGCTCCACCATATCTTTGCGCGGCTTACTCGCACGTTTAACTGAAAACGGGACGACAGACATTTATCAACAGGCGTACAAGTTCTCCGTCTGCTTCCCGGTACACCAGCATGGGGTCAACTACCCACTCACTGTCACTCGTCTTAAGGCAGCCCCGTTAGTGCTTTCTCAGAGCTCGAGCCGCCCTAAGCTGCCTATTGTCGCTTCCCTTCGCCGTTCCCCAGCCGGCCACGGTTAACTCGAATACTTCCCTGGGATAAACTAGTCTCCAGTAAATCGACGCTTTTCCACAAAGTTTTCATGTCATGTGAATTACTTTAAAACCATCACCCAACATTAATTATTCCAATACATACATACTATACCCTCTACAAAATGCATTGTACCTTGTCAGTCATTTTTATTCCGCCCTACTGTTCGCTCAACGTGAGTTAGGTGATCTTTAATGACTTCATGTAAGGGGCATAGTTCTTGCCATCTTACAGGATTACCCTGGTAGAATTGTCTTTTACGGTCGCAGCTCGAACTTTCCGAGGCTATAGTTCGGACTTAGACGACAGAGGGATAGAGAAACAATTAAAATCGCTGAAAAGAGGAAAGGCCGCTGGACCTGATGGGATACCAGTTCATTTTACACAGAGTACGCGAAGGAACTTGCCCCCCTTCTTGCAGTGGTGTACCGTAGGTCTCTAGAAGAGCGTAGCATTCCAAAGGATTGGAAAAGAGCACAGGTCATCCCCGTTTTCATGAAGGGACGTCGATCAGATGTGCAGAACTATAGACCTATCTATATCTCTAACGTCGACCAGTTGTAGAATTTTGGAACACGTATTATGTTCGAGTATAATGAATTTTCTGGAGACTAGAAATCTACTCTGTAGGAATCAGCATGGGTTTCGAAAAAGACGGTCGTGTGAAACCCAGCTCGCGCTATTCGTCCACGAGACACAGAGGGCCATAGACACAAGTTCAGAGGTAGATGCCGTGTTTCTTGACTTCCGCAAGGCGTTCGATACAGTTCCTCACAGTCGTTTAATGAACAAAGTAAGAGCATATGGACTATCAGACCAATTGTGTGATTGGATTGAAGAGTTCATAGATAACAGAACGCAGCATGTCATTCTCAATGGAGAGAAGTCTTCCGAAGTAAGATTGATTTCAGGTGTGCCGCAGGGGAGTGTCGTAGGACCGTTGCTATTCACAATATACATAAATGACCTTGTGGACGACATCGGACGTTCACTGAGGTTTTTTGCGGATGATGCTGTGGTATATCGAGAGGTTGTAACAATGGAAACTTGTACTGAAATGCAGGAGGATCTGCCGCGAATTGACGAATGGTGCAGGGAATGGCAATTGAGTCTCAATGTAGACAAGTGTAATGTGCCGCTAATACATAGAAAGATAGATCCCTTATCCTTTAGCTACAAAATAGCAGGTCGGCAACTAGAAGCAGTTAATTCCATAAATTATCTGGGAGTACGCATTAGGAGTGATTTAAAATGGAATGATCATATAAAGTTGATCGTCGGTAAAGCAGATGCCAGACTGAGATTCATTGGAAGAATCCTAAGGAAATGCAATCCGAAAACAAAGGAAGTAGGTTACAGTACACTTGTTCGCTCACTGCTTGAATACAGCTCAGCAGTGTGGGATCCGTACCAGATAGGGTTGACACAAGAGATAGAGAAGATCCAACGGAGAGCAGCGCGCTTCGTTACAGGATCATTTAGTAATCGCGAAAGTGTTACGGAGATGATAGATAAACTCCAATGGAAGACTCTGAAGGAGAGACGCTCAGTAACTCGGTACGGGCTATTGTTGAAGTTTCGAGAACATACCTTCACCGAGGAGTCAAGCAGTATATTGCTCCCACCTACGTATATCTCGCGAAGAGAACATGAAGATAAAATCAGAGAGATTAGAGCCCACACAGAGGCATACCAACAATCCTTCTTTCCACGAACAATACGAGACTGGAATAGAAGGGAGAACCGATAGAGGTACTCAAGGTACCCTCCGCCACACAACGGCAGGTGGCTTGCGGAGTATGGATGTAGATGTAGATGTAGAACAACAATGCGGCGGGCTGGTATGACATGGGCATACAAAAACTTCCACAGCGTCTACAAAAATGCATCGACAGAAACTGTGATTATGTCGAAAAATAGCTAAATGTTCAATCTGTAAACTGATGTAAACTATTGTAGAATTAAACAGGTCTATGTACTTACAAAAAATTGGAGACCTTACTTTTGGGATTACTGTCGTAGAATTGTCTTTTACGGTCGCAGCTCGATCTTTCCGAGGCTATAGATCAGACTTTATGAGTACACCTCGTATTTGAGCAGGTTGGCCTGCAGTAAAGCGAGCTAGATTAGGCAGTGCTCTTACGGTATCCTTGCGGTCGAGGGGGCGCAGCGTGACGCGGAAGCCGGCGGAGCGCGACGAGTTGTCGCTGTGCCAGGTGACGAGTAGCGAGGTGGCGGTGACGGGCCGCGCCCACACGTGTCGCACGGTGGGTGCCACGCAGCGCCGCCGCAGCTCCGGGTCGGCCAGAGTCAGGCCGGACACTTCTGCGGGCGCCGAACACTCGTGCTCCGCCGCCAGCGCCATCTCCAGCTTGGGGTGCTCGTCCAGCCACAGCAGCAGCTCGCGCGACTCGCAGCCGCAGTCCAGCGGGTTCCCTGCAACACGCCGCCAGCCGCTATCAGCCTCGCGATGTCGGTCGGCATTACGCCTTCAATTACAGAGCACGTGACGGTACAAACCCCCGTTACTAGATGAATATTTCTAGTATGCGAGGACTGCTTTGTGGAAAGCGAACGCGCTACACGGAGCGCGATTCGCAGAAGCGCATGACGTGCCCGCGCAAGATTTTGCAACGGTCGCCGGGCGGCCGCGTGGCCTGCAGCTTGGGGTATTGTTTGGTTTTCCGCGCATTACGCGAAAACCATGTAACTTACGGTGAAGAGCGATGCGGCAGTGGATTGTGGTCAGCAATATGCACCTTCTTAATGATCGATCTTTCCTTCAAGTCACGAGACGCAGAAGTTATAGTAACCTCAAAATCGGTTAATATTACGAATACTGAAAGATTAATAAAAATAGTAAATAACAACTTACAGGGATGAGCGAGTACTCATTAAAAACGTTACGTCATAGCGGATCGAGTGCCGTAGTCATATGTTAAGATTCATAAATAATTAAGCCCGTAAAGAGCAATAAACAAAGTTTAAGGGGAAATTGTTTGTAAAATTCAATAGAAAATTCATGGCGTAAAGAACGGCACTATATAATATTTGCCGTGCGGGATTAGCCGTGCGGTTTAAGGCGCTGCAGTCATGGACTGTGCGGCTGGTCCCGGCGGAGGTTCGAGTCCTCCCTCGGACATGGGTGTGTGTGTTTGTCCTTACGATAATTTACGTTAAGTAGTGTGTAAGCTTAGGGACTGATGACCTTAATAGTTAAGTCCCATAAGATTTCACACATATTTTGAACATATAATATTTTGGGGGCATAACACGTATTTTAAACTAGTTAAGTTATAGTATACACTTAACTTCCAATAGTTTTCGTTGTTTGCAAATTATTATTAACATTTATCGCCCATAACTAATTAATTATTATAGATATGAAGATTTTGAGCAGCGCAATGTGTAGATCGCTATAGACTACATCTAAAAACGGTGCTAAATGCAGTTCTACGTTAAAACTTTGCAGCACAAATGTCAACGAACAAATTTGCGCTAAGAGCGAAATTTTGCAAAAACTAAAACTTGATTTACGGGCGATAGAATAACCCAAGAAGTTAATGTAACATAAGATGTACTTTTTAGAGCGGTTCCGATGGTCCACTTATTTCTTTCGAGGGATATATGTGTCACAATATGTAACCCTGACTGGTGAGATTGGTACTTGCATAAGAAGGGGGTTGGCGTCCGAGCCTGTATGAGCGAGCGGCCATCTTGGCCAGTGGTCAGTCGTTGGTCGGTCGTTTTGGAGGGTGGGTGGCGAGCAAGCCCCACTTGAGGGTGGCCCATGTGGTCCTTTGAGAATTCTTTTTCGCACCGATTTACTTCGACAAAGAGTACTGTTTAATGGTGCAAGTGTGCAAGCATATATATGGTGAACTGGAAGTGCTACGATTATTTGTGTGAGTACGATTTTACGAGGTATACATCGTCGTAAGTGAACATGTGGCTAACTGTGATTTCTCGCCAAAACTGCTAGAACAAAGAGGACAGTGGAACTTGTGGTTCTGTTCGAATTATTTGAATAATTTTCGTTTATAGCAGCCTACATTACTGCTATTGGGGGCTCGGAGTCAAATTATTATTAAATTAAAACTGTAAACCGTCTCACCATTGTGTGAAAGAAAAGAACAATGCCAATAAATAGTGATTGAACTGTGTCGTGAAAAACTGATTTTAGTATAACAATCGCCTAATTCTTGTTCCCTAGCATAAATTGTACTTATGTCTGAGTGAATAATTAATTCAAAAACTATAACAAATGCTCGGGTGTGGAAGTGTACTAATGCACCAATCATCCCCTGAGACTTACGTGAGAGCCAAAAATTTGGAATAACATTTTTTAACCAACATTTGTATATGCACATTCGTGTGAACGCTCGAACCGCACTTCTTTATTATTTTACTGCCCCGTCGCAAGCAGTAAATAACAGCGGAAAACTGCTCCTATAGGAACCCGAAAAAGGCAAATATGATTCTGTTTAAAAACTTCTGAATGAAAAGTGAGATATGACCTGCCTCATTCTACCTTCAAAAATGGTTCACATGGCTCTGAGCACTATGGGACTTAACATCTCAGGTCAGCAGTCCCCTAGAACTTAGAACTACTTAAACCTAACTAACCTAAAGACATCACACACATCCATGTCCGAGGCAGGATTCGAACCTGCGACCGTAGCGGTCACACGGTTCCAGACTGAAGCGCCTAGAACCGCACGGCCACACCGGCCGGCATTCTACCTTCCACAACACTTAAAATAGTTCAGAAAAATATTGGCTTGCTAACGTATTCGTTCTGTTTTTAACGTGCAACTGACCTCTCCCTCCCACAAGCTCCCCTGTCTGTAACTCGCTCACAACCACTTTTTTTTTTTAATTCTCATTTTGTTCGTTTTCGTCCGTTGTATGTGCTCGGGGCGGACGTCGTAAGACACCCGTTTAAGTTCGTCTTTGAACGGTTAACTCAGTTTTTTTTATTACAGAGGGGTGCTAACCCTCTGGCCGAACACGCTGAGCTACCGTGCCGGCACCACTAGTCCATCGCTGTAAGTCGCTCAGCCGGCCGGAGTGGACGCGCGGTTAAAGGCGCTTCAGTCTGGAACAGCACAACCGCTACGGTCGCAGGTTCGAATCCTGCCTCGGGCATGGATGTGTGTGATGTCCTTAGGCTAGTTAGGTTTAAGTAGTTCTAAGTTCTAGGGGACTTATGACCACAGCAGTTGAGTCCCATAGTGCTCAGAGCCATTTGAACCATTTTTTTGTAAGTCGCTCATACCCGTCCACTATCACTTCCCCATTATCTCACTCATCCAGCCCAACTCATTGTCCTGATCTCTTTGTCTCTAACTGTCACTGCCTCCTTTCTCACAGCCACCGTCTTTTTCGTTCTCTTCTACTACTACTCTCTCTTCTCACTGTCTCTCTCTTCTTTGTTGTCATTGTCATACACTCTGGCTGTCCTTATCTCTAGCTCTCACCAGTGTCCACTTCCTCCTTCTCTTTATTCCTCTCCCACTGGAACGTCTCTTTCCCTATTTTCCTAAAAACGTTATGTCACTCTCAAGTATGTTCCACTGCCAGTGTGTTCCTCTCATCTCTCACACTGCTAGTGTCTCCTTCGCTCTTCCTATACCACAACCGCTCTCTACTATTGTCTAATATTTATTACTTTTCTGTCTTTTTTCCCACACTATATCCTCCTCTCTCAGCATAAAAAAGCGCGAATACGTTCGCATGCCAAAATTTTGGAAATTTTTTTAAAGATACTGTTGAAGATAGAATAGGGCAGCTGGTACAACTCTTTTCAGTCAGTCTTTTAACAATAAGTAGGAACATATTTGCGCCTTGTATGCTCCAATAGGAGCATTTATCCGCTGGTTCCCTCCCTTTCCCTGCCACAACAGGCCATGTCAGTCATATGAAATGAATTTTATAGGTCAGTAAAATTTTGTTAGTTTACTTATGTGAAACAGAAATAACGCAAAACAAATTTCAAACGTCAGACCGGATTTTTACTTGCACAAATATTTTGCATGTGCTTCAGAACTACAACATACGGTTCGCAGAAGCCTTCTGATGATAACGGAGACACTTTGCAACATATTTCTCTGTGATACCACACTTTACAGAGGTGCCGGTTAGACCATCAGTGACAGAGCCGTTCGAGTTTCTGCTGCTAATTAGGCGAGTACACCGTTCGTTTATTATATATTTTCACGACCTTCAAACAGGAGCGACTTATTTTCGGTTACCTGTGTAGTTAGGATAATTAAGAGATCGTACGAAGCTTTACCGACAGTCGTTCTTCCTGCGCGTCATTCATGAATGGAATAGGAAAAAGAGAAAAATTATATTTGTATCAGGAGTACCCTCCGCCTCACACAGTAAAGTTGCTTGCGGAGTATACAGGGTGCTCAGAAACAGCCTGTAATTCTTGTGTGTTACAGAGTAGGTTGTACTAAGTAATAATTATTAATAAAAAATTCTATACGTTGCACCGTTTCCGAGATAATTACCATCGAAGTCAAACAATCAGGCCGTTGAGGACACGAATTCAAGCAGCCCGCCAGAGACGGTGTTTTGCGTTTGGTTTCCTAAAACTGAACAAGAGAGCGATACAAAAATTGGACATGGGACAGCAGGAAGAATCGAACCCGAACCAAAAACTGAGCAGTCTCGTGTGCTATCATCTACGCTATGAGAACATCTGACATGTATCTGGCTGGTGGCTTTGATTTGTTCGTGCAACGACCTGATTGGCTAACTTCTATGTTGATTAACTCGGAAATGGGCAACGTATCGAACTTTTTTTTAACAATTATTTCTCAGCACAACCTACTCAGCAATACTCTTACAAGCTTGTGATTTCCCTATATCGCTTCAGGCAAATTCCAAGATGGTTCCTTTGATAGGACAATACCGATTTCCTTTCCCATCCCTCCATAATCCGATGGGACCGATGACCTCACTGTTTGGTCCACTTCGCCTAATCAACCAACCAACCTTACAAGCTTTTCAGGCAGTTTCCGACCACCCTTTAGATGCAGGTGTTTACGGTCTAGTAAATTTATCAGAAGTTCAGAATGAGTTGCAGACTGATTAAAAAGCCTGTCTAAGCTCCTTTCGGACAGGCCTCGGAAGGGTTAACGGTATCGACCGACCGCCATGACATCCTCAGTCGATAGGCAACACCGGATGCGGATATGGAGGAGCATGTAGTCAACATACCGCTCTCCCGGCCGTTGTCAGTTTTCGTGACCAGAGACGCTACTTCACAGTCAAATAGCTCCTCAGTTGGCCTCAAAGGGGCTGAGTGCAGCCCGCTCGCCAACAGCGCTCGAGAGAGCCGGGCGGTCAGTCATCCTAATGGTAGCAAATTCCGACAGCTCTTAATTTCACTGATCTGGCGGAAACCGGTGTTAGCACTGCGGCTAGTCCGTTAGCACAAACTGATTAACAAAATATATACGTATGGTATGAAAAGTGACTGTTTACCATGAACAATAAAAAGTGTGAAGTTATCAATACGAGTACTAGAAAAATTCCGTTCAATTTCGGTTACACGATAAATCATACAAATTTAAATTTGGTGCTTCAGATAAATGTGTACAAATTACTACCAATAGCAAATTAAATTCGAACCATCGCACAGTATCTATTATGGGGAAGCCGAACCAAAGACTGTATTTTAATGTAGAGCTCTTCAGGAGTATTGTTGCGCGGTATGCAATCTTTACCATATAGGATAGATGGAGGACTCTGAAAAAATACAAAGAAGGATAGCTTGATTTGTATCATCGCGATATAGGGGAGCGAGTATCACGTACATGATAAGCGATTTCGGATGGCAATCTATAAAACAAAGGCGTTTTTCGTTGTGGAGAGGTCTTTTCACGAAATTTCAGTCAGCAACTTTCTCCTCATAATGCGAAAATATTTTGCTGATGCCACCCTACATAAGGAGAAATGATCACCGTAATAAAATAAGATTAATCAGAATACCCACGGAAAGATTTAAGACTTCGTTTTGCCCGCGTGCTGTTCGAGAGTGGAACAGTAGAGACGTAGTCTGAAGGTGGTTCGATATATCGTCTGTTACGCTCTTGAAAGTGAATTGAAGAGTAGTCATGCTGTAAATGTAGGTGTAGGTGAAGCTGTTGGGCAAGGGTCATCGAATCCATACATACACTCCTGGAAACGGAAAAAAGAACACATTGACACCGGTGTGTCAGACCCACCATACTTGCTCCGGACACTGCGAGAGGGCTGTACAAGCAATGATCACACGCACGGCACAGCGGACACACCAGGAACCGCGGTGTTGGCCGTCGAATGGCGCTAGCTGCGCAGCATTTGTGCACCGCCGCCGTCAGTGTCAGCCAGTTTGCCGTGGCATACGGAGCTCCATCGCAGTCTTTAACACTGGTAGCACGCCGCGACAGCGTGGACGTGAACCGTATGTGCAGTTGACGGACTTTGAGCGAGGGCATATAGTGGGCATGCGGGAGGCTGGGTGGACGTACCGCCGAATTGCTCAACACGTGGGGCGTGAGGTCTCCACAGTACATCGATGTTGTCGCCAGTGGTCGGCGGAAGGTGCACGTGCCCGTCGACCTGGGACCGGACCGCAGCGACGCACGGATGCACGCCAAGACCGTAGGATCCTACGCAGTGCCGTAGGGGACCGCACCGCCACTTCCCAGCAAATTAGGGACGCTGTTGCTCCTGGGGTATCGGCGAGGACCATTCGCAACCGTATCCATGAAGCTGGGCTACGGTCCCGCACACCGTTAGGCCGTCTTCCGCTCACGCCCCAACATCGTGCAGCCCGCCTCCAGTGGTGTCGCGACAGGCGTGAATGGAGGGACGAATGGAGACGTGTCGTCTTCAGCGATGAGAGTCGCTTCTGCCTTGGTGCCAATGATGGTCGTATGCGTGTTTGGCGCCGTGCAGGTGAGCGCCACAATCAGGACTGCATACGACCGAGGCACACAGGGCCAACACCCGGCATCATGGTGTGGGGAGCGATCTCCTACACTGGCCGTACACCACTGGTGATCGTCGAGGGGACACTGAATAGTGCACGGTACATCCAAACCGTCATCGAACCCATCGTTCTACCATTCCTAGACCGGCAAGGGAACTTGCTGTTCCAACAGGACAATGCACGTCCGCATGTATCCCATGCCACCCAACGTGCTCTAGAAGGTGTAAGTCAACTACCCTGGCCAGCAAGATCTCCGGATCTGTCCCCCATTGAGCATGTTTGGGACTGGATGAAGCGTCGTCTCACGCGGTCTGCACGTCCAGCACGAACGCTGGTCCAACTGAGGCGCCAGGTGGAAATGGCATGGCAAGCCGTTCCACAGGACTACATCCAGCATCTCTACGATCGTCTCCATGGGAGAATAGCAGCCTGCATTGCTGCGAAAGGTGGATATACACTGTACTAGTGCCGACATTGTGCATGCTCTGTTGCCTGTGTCTATGTGCCTGTGGTTCTGTCAGTGTGATCATGTGATGTATCTGACCCCAGGAATGTGTCAATAAAGTTTCCCCTTCCTGGGACAATGAATTCACGGTGTTCTTATTTCAATTTCCAGGAGTGTATTTTATAAACGGATGCACGTGATTCATCTACGATTTGCACTCCAAATATTGTGGAAACGGAAAGTGCTGTTGATGTGTCGTTTTAACAGAATAGATTGTTAGTCAGGACTTCGTACTGTTATCCAATCAACAGATTGCAGTAATACTTAAAAAATGTATTTTTGGGCTAACATTAACTTTCTTAAATGGGACAATGCTCCTTGACATTGATAAGCTAAACGTAGGGTAAATTAGAGTGTCAGTGGTGTTTGCTGCAAAATTTCTAGTGCAAGTCGTTTACGAGATATCGTATTTTGAAAAGTTCCCACACCGACACTTGTACAATACCTGTGGTAGCACACACTAAAGAATAACTCACGTGCATGCACTAGTTATGTGGATTCTGACCAGTAACAAGACAACTGACCATAACAAGTAGTGTTCAAAATGACCATAGGTAGCGTCAATACACACTTCATCTAGTATGGAACGACTGCTGGAAACGTACTAGCATTTCAGTAGATGTGTCCGGGCAGGCTGCTGTAATACGTCGTTCCATAACAGCGGGTGTAGTTGTTATGTCCTTGCATCGAAAAAAAGTGTACAGGCGTCAAAACCGGGGAACGGGCCAGCCAAGGTACAGGTTCTCTGCGTCCAATCAAACGATGTGGAAGCAATTCATGAAGAAATGCTGAAGTACTTCGTGCACTATGGGCTGGATAGCCATCACGCTGGAACCACAGGTTTCCCTAGTCTACAGAGCAACGTTTTCTAGTACTCGTGGAAGATGGTTAGGAACCTTCGATACTTGTGCTCGTTAAGTGTTCCGACTATGGAAAACGGGCCTTCAAATGGTTCAAATGGCTCTGAGCACTATGCGACTTCACATCTGAGGTCATCAGTGCCCTAGAACTTCGAACTACTTAAACCTAACTAACCTAAGGACAACACACACATCCATGCCCGAGGCAGGATTCGAACCTGCGACCGTAGCGGTCGCGCGGTTCCAGACTGAAGCGCCTAGAACGGCTCTGCCACACAGGCCGGCAAACGGGCCTCTGAGCTGATAGTTCACTATCCCACAACACACGTTTACACTCCATGGACGCTCACGTTGCACCTGACGAGGACAACGGGGATGGTCAACACACAAATACAGCATGTTTCGGAAGTTTACCTGGCCACGACTCGTAAATGTGACTTCATCGCTAAACAAGGTACATGATACATCTGGAGTACACTGCCTTAATTCTCATGTACGAAAGTTAACACGATTCCCATAATCCTTTCCATGCAGCTCTTTAAGGAAAGAGATGTGGTAGGGATGAAACATATGTCGATGGAGAATGCGTAGGACATTTGCCTGACTCATCCCACTTCCTCGGGCGATTGCGCAGGAGTTAACACGCGGATCAACTGCAACAGCAGCAGAAACATTAATTTCCCCCTTTTCTGTCGTTACTTGTTTTGTTCGGTTGTCTAGATGTTTCACTACGACATTCATCATCATAACTAGTTGAAGAGTCTGGTGATTAATTGTCTAGATGGTTGACGTCTAGTGGAATAGCTTGCCGCATACACCCTTCAAGAACTAAATGCATCCTTCCTACACTCTCCATCCACATGAGCAAGGAGGCTTTTTCTGCATTGGTAAACCCAATTGTCTACTCGCAACTACTACTTGGAACGTCACACAATAACTGACAAGCAAGTCGCAATGCATTCAAGGAACATAGAAGAACATCATAAGCAAACATAACGAAATCGTACCTAGCAACTACACAGGCTGAATGGCACGAACAAGGGCCGGCGTGGAAATTTTGCATAATACGATATCTGGTAAACGACTCGCACTAGACTCCTGCGCCGGCCGAAGTGGCCGAGCGGTTCTAGG
This sequence comes from Schistocerca piceifrons, assembly GCF_021461385.2. Classification (NCBI taxonomy): domain Eukaryota; kingdom Metazoa; phylum Arthropoda; class Insecta; order Orthoptera; family Acrididae; genus Schistocerca; species Schistocerca piceifrons. The sequence goes on from NC_060149.1 coordinate 244,580,787, forward strand.
CGTTACAGTCTGGAACCGTGCGACCGCTACGGTCGCAGGTTCGAATCCTGCCTCTGGCATGGATGTGTGTGATGTCGTAGGTTAGTTAGGTTTAAGTAGTTCTAAGTTCTAGGGGACTGATGACCAGAGAAGGTAAGTCCCATAGTGCTCAGAGCCATTTGAACCGTTTTTTAGACTCCTGCAACAAACACCACTGACATTCTAATTTAACCTACTTTTAGTTCATTAACGTCAACAGGCATTGTTCCATTTAAAAAGTGTATGTTTACACAAAAAATACAATTTCTAGGAATTATTTCAATTTGTTGATTGGCTAACAATACGAGCCCTTGACTACCAGTCCATTCTGTGAAAACCACTCATCAATAGCACTTTCCATTTTCGCAATAGTTGCAGTGTAAATTTTAGATGAGTCACTCTGTATTTGTATACATTTCCTGCTAAACAACTGGACCCATTTCCACCGAGGTTGTTGCACATATTCTCTGGAGAGAATCGCTGTTGGTGTAAGAACTACGTACTTACCAAAGAGGCGGCAGTGGAGTGAATTCGCAAACTTTATGCATCCAGTATTTGAGAATGAGAGCACTCAGTGACTTGAAACTAACTTTGCACATAATCTGAAATTTTTAAGAAATTTTTTCTCGCTGACAACCCCTGCAAGGACAAAGTTTAGCACTCACGGTATTTTCGCTGTCCATACAGTAAAACAGCCGCATCAGGCATGATGTTTTCATTCATTACTTCTTTACTACTATCTCTACTGACGACACGCTGTGCAGATAGTATTAACATACACCACTGAAAGTACGTGCAAAATTATGTAATTATAGAACGCACAGTTCTGGAGATATGACACCAAATACTGATAAGCGCGAAAAACTGATGCGTGACGTTTTAAATTATTACTTCTTTATTACAAACTCTACTCACAAACTCTACTCACATGCAGGTAGCTGCCATGTACACTACAGGATGCACCTGCAAAATTATATCATTGTACAATGTATCGTTCGGGAGATACGACGTCGTAAACACTGAGCTGCGTGAAAGTGTAATTACAGAGTGAAATTCGGTAGAGATACAGGTGAAATATGTGTACAAATATGTGTGGAATATGGTAAATAGACTTGAAATATATTTGATAGGTACGTACGCGGACAATGCCACTTGTAAAAAGCTCATCCTAAACCTCTGAAACTATTTCAACCAAATTTTGTACACGTATTAGTTATGATCTGGAAAGAAATATTGTGGGGGTTAGAACTATCATAACGTTATTGGGGTGAGGGCGAGAACGTTGAGATAGAGGGGGGGGGAGGAGGAGATAGCCAGAGGGAGGAAAGAGGGGGAAATGGACAGAGGAAGGAAAGAGGAGGAGATGGACAAGGAGAGTGGAGGACGAAACGGACAGACGGGGGGAGGAAGAGATAGACAAAGAGAGGGGAGGAGGAGGAGATGGAATTAGAGGGGGAAGGAGCAGATAGAGAGAGGGGAAAGGAGCAGTCGATCAGAGAGAGGGGGAAGAGGAGATGGGTGGTGGAGATTGACAGAGAGGGGGTGAAGGTGGAGGTGGACAGAGAGAGGGGGAAACAGGAGACGGACTAGTAGCAGATTGGAGTAAGAGAACACCCAGGCAACGCCAGGTTCTCATCTAGTGGTATCATATTTTAGCTTTGTAATGATCACTAGGGTATTTTCTGTTATTGAACAAAGTGCTTCTTTCTTTACATGTATATTATCGCACAGTGAAAACCGCTACTCTCAGAATTCAGTTTTGCGAGATTTCGGATGGAATAAGGTTTCCAGTAATCTCTCATCCAGACGCAGACGCCACAAGAGAGCCTTGTACATCATGGAGATGTTTGCTATTAATATTCCGAGAGTGTATAGGTAAACAACGTATTACATTTTCCCACATACATATCGCAAAATGACCACAACAGGAACATCAGAGAGATGACAAAGTTGGTACGCATCAGTCGCGAATGGAACAGCAAAGTGATGCTTGTGGTACTGCAAGTGCCCTCTACCACAGCCGTGAGGTAGCTTGCGGAGTGTGGATGTAGAAATGGATGTTGAGGTTGATACAGTTGGAAAACCATGATGCACATGAACTTTCTTGAGAAACTGCAAATGTGTGCAAGAACATGGTCGGAACATTCCTCTTTCTACATCATAGGCAATGTTCAGTCATCTGACCACGCGTCACGTGTGGCTCTAAACATCCCTCTAGCAATGTGGTAAACTAGGAGAGCGGTACTGCCATGCGATCCGTGAGGCGTGCTTTAGTACCCCAGAGGTTAGAATCTGATCGCCCAGGCAGCACAGATTTTCCAGAATGCAGTTTTAATCTAATATGTAAGTTCACATCAGACAAGTGAAAGTTTCATTTTATAATGACATTCGAAGTTCACATACCGTATACAGCCCTCTATACGTGCGCGTAACACGAGGTTCAGAAAACCACTCAACTGTAGGTCGAAATACTGTTGTATATTTACAGTCACTGAAGACATACGCAACTCAGTACCGTCCTTGTGTTTCTTACGATTTGCATGTTTGCTTCATAGTGTTACAGTTTTGAAAAATGATAGTAGATACTGAGTTCAGATTTAACTACTTATCAGGAAGGAATTGACCTTCTCCATGACAACCAGCTTGTATTCCGAAACCTCCTCATAAGAAACTGAACTCGTGTTCTTAATGCAAGTAATCTTTTTTTCTTTATTTTCTAAAACCCTTAAGTGCGGTTTCGAACCAGACTCATATTTGTTGATGAACATGCGTCGGGCAGAATGTACTGCGCACTGTTTGCGCAAAAAACTTACACTAGCGAATCTACAGCTATGTATCCCTCAGGAATGAATTTTTGTTAAGATCACATCTCTGGGCAACCGAATCGTCAATATCCTCGAAAGGTTTCACCAGCATTTTCTTTATTTTAATAATTACGCTTTTACGAAAATTATTGCTAATCACTGACGGCAGCTAGATTAAAATGAAAATGAACCTCCATAATTGTAAGTAGTGGACGGTCTATTAAACAATTCAGGTTCTCGTTCCCTGCCGAGAATAAATGTCTGTCTCGTCGCTTTTAGATAACATCAGTGCAAACCTCGATGGAAAACCCCATCGCTTTGCTTTCCTTTCTTGTTTGCAACACCAGTGCGTATATTGAAAGGGTAGTCTGCCCATGAGAGCAATTTTCAATGTTTGCTCACCCCTGCCTTAGTACACGCCGTACTCTGTGGAGCGTCGGCGTTTAACCTAGGCTGTTTATAAGCAATCTGGTAATTAGTACTGGCACGCAAACACCTCTTCCACGCTAGTGGCCAGATAGGATGATGAAAGTGCCCTCCTAGAATCGGTTGCTTCGGTCGAACGCTAATAAGCATCAGCTTCTGATGGTTTCATGTGGCTGGCTTGGCTGTTTATACAAACTGCAAGGCAATAAATGCTTACATCTGCCTAGAAAAAATGGACAGCTAAAAAGTAATTAAGTACATGCATTGTTGCATTAAATGTGACAGAAATGCAACCTTCGAAGCGCTAGCTACTCATGTGACTGAATCTAATACTACATTCACAAAATATATGCTATTGTCATTATAGTGCCATACATAATACTTAAAGAACCTCTCATCGGTAGAGCCTCATTTTCTGAACATCTTCTGTTCAGCACTAAAGATACCACTAAATAGAATTACTCATCACTGTTAACAAGATCAGAGGAAGTATTTTGCCCTGTCATCCGTTGAGTTACCATAGTACAAATTTGAATATTTTGGCTGACCCTGAAAAATCTATTTCGTAAGTATCTTTCTGAGTTAACACTTGTGTTCTATTAATAAATGGCTCAGTCACAGTAATGCGACCACCTGTCAAAAGGCTGAGTAACGCCTTTTGCAGCGCTGAGTTGCAGGAAGAAAATCAGTGAGGTTCTGGGAGGTACAGAGATGTGGAGCCATGCTGCCTGCAGTGCCGTGGCCAGATGTGCTAGGTTTCTCGGTTGAGGATCCATAGTGAGCACAGACGGATCGAGATGGTCCCATAGATTCTCGACTGGGTTTAAATCCCGATAGTTTGGTGCCCAGGGGAGTAGGTAAACTCATCCTGATGCCCTTCAAAACACCCACGTACACTGCGAGCTGTGTGACATGTTCCATTGTTCTGTTGGTAGATTCCATCCTGCCGAGGAAAAAACAAGCTGCATGTAGGGATGGAAATGGTACCCAAGGATAGATGTGTACTTGTGGTGATCCATTGTACCTTCCAAATTGATGAGATCATTCAGGGAATGCGCTCCGACCTGGACTCTTCCGACGATTGTGACGCCGTGTGCGCCAATGGACATCTGTCCGATGGAGCATAAAACGTGAGTCGTCTGAAAAGACCACCTGTCACCACTCACTCGACGTCCAGTTGAGGTATTGGCGTACAAATTCCAGCCTTCCTCATCAATGAAAAGCAATCAGCATCAGTGTATGTACCAGGCACCGGCTGCGGAGGCCCATACGCAGCAAAGTTTGCTGAATAATCGTTGAAGACACTGTTGGTAGCTCCTAGGTCAATCTGGGTGGTCATGTGCTCAGCCGTTGCCCGTCTGTTCGCCCGTATACATCTACGCAGCCGTCGTTCATCGCTTTCATCTATGGTCCGTGGTGCACAACAGTTCCCTCAGCGCTGATTTTGCATAGACCCATTTTGCTATACGTAGCATACTTAACCACAGCGCCAAACGAACAAGTTACAAACTTCGTCGTCTCGGAAATGCTTCCACACTTGGCCAAAAGGCAATAACCATGTCCTTTTGGACTTCAGACAAATCGCTCCGTTTTCGCATTACGACAACGACTGCACAGTTCTTTGCGTCCCCCGACAAGCTTTATACACCCTCCAGTGCTAGTGCTGCCCTCTGCCGTCAATGAGCAGTTACTGTACGTTGATTTCGAACATAGGCTGTGGTCACGTTAACGTGCCTGCCGTGTAGTATGATGATATTTACGTGCAGCTGAACCAATACTGTATCTTCATTGCGCGTGAGTGAAATCCGCCAATGTTTCTACGATGAAAATAACTAAACTGAAATTATGATTCACATGCAGTGGTTCGTATCGGTTGCATTACGTTCATCAAACATGTCAATAGTCATCAGGATCAGAAAGTCGATGTGTTAAATGCGATATAATGAGGAAACTTGGCCCAGTCACTCTGAAGAAAAAATTCTTGAGTAGTGCAAAACTACGGATCTCCGAGACGGGCTTGAGAGGGCTTGGAGTGTGATATGAGAAAGATAAAACGGAAAGGGTAAGTTTTATCCTTTTTTGCATCAATAAAGTACACTGCAGACAGTAAAAAGTAACCTTTCGACTAGATATCGCTACAACGGGCATCTTCAGTAAGGTGTAATGAGAGATTTGACCATTTATTCACGTCGCTGTACCCTCTTAACAACTGCCGATATTATCATAAAAACCGTCCATAGAAACAGTTCTCAGGTTGACGTACGGGCTCGCCTTGTTTATGAGGCAGCAGACAGAAAGGTTAAACTAAGATCTAGAGGGTTGGATCCCCTCCTTCGAAAGCGTCAGATTGCAAAGCCTGGGCTACTCTCAGGGTGGAATCTCCGTCTTCGAAGATTGTGTGTGTTTGTCTGTCTGTCTGTCTGTCTGTCTGTCTGCCCGCCGCTTGCTGCTATCGCTGTTCGTTCGTTCGTTCGTCCGTCCGCCTGCCTGCCCGCTGTCCATTGCCGCCGCCGCTGCTGCCGCCGCTGCCTGCTGTTCGTCCGTCTGTTCGCCGCCGCCGCCGCCGCCGCCGCCGCCGCCGCCTGCTGCACTGTCCGTCGCCGTTCGTCTGCAATGAGTACTCCCACCTCCACCGTCATCTACAGCTCCCCCTCCCCATCTCCCACAGTCACTTCCTGGAGTGCCGCCCCTGGCCTCCCTCCTTACACCTCCCCTTCCCTTCCCCCACTTACCCATCCCCCAATCTCCTCCCCTGCTGTATACCCACACCTCTATACCCTTCCTCCAGCCTCTACACCCTCAACAGCTCCCACTACTACCCCCGCCCTCACGTACGCCTCTGTTGCCGCCTCTGCTGCCGCCCCTCAGGTGGTTGGCTTCCCCTCTCTCACCGACCCCGTCGCTTCGTCTTCTGCATCTCCCGCACGCATCACGTCGCGCCGAGCCACCATCGCCACCAATGAACCAGCTGCTTCTCCCGGTGCCTCCACTACGCCACAGGGATCTGCCACCCGCCACCTCCCTCTCATCCCCGTCCCTCTCCCCTCCTCCCAGCCACCAGTCTCCAAAAAACCCCAAAAGCGCGTCCTTACCAACTCTGCTCCCGCCACTTCCCACAAAAAATCAACACCACCTCCCCCACCCCCTGCCGTCACCATGGACACCACCCCTCCTCCTGCCACCCATACCTTGGCCCCCACCCTCCACACCTTTGTCCTGTCAACTCCCGATCCTAAGTTCCTCGACGCTTGTACCCTCACCGAGGAAATACGAAAGTACTTACTTGGTACTCTCATCTCCCAGCTCATTCCCCGCAGGGACTCAGTCCTTATCAAGTCCCCGTCCCCATCCTTTCACACAGATCTCCTGCGAAAACTCCCACGAGTTATGTTTGGCCCCCACGCCTCTCTGACACCCTTCCTTTCCACTTCCACTCCTCGTCAGCCCCAGCCTCCCCGTCGCCCCCCCACCTACACCACTGTGATCACCAAACTCAGCCCGGTGATCACAGAGGATGAAGTGTTGGTAGAACTGAACTCCCACCCGGACTTGGAAATCCGCTCTGCCCGCCGTATCCACAATGCCTCTGGTCCCACCTACCTCATGCGGGTATTCTCGGAGTCCGCCCCATCCATAGACCATCTCCTCACCCAGGGTGCCCTGATATACCACCGTCGCCACCCTGTTGAATCCTCCAAATCCCCTCCCCAATCCTACCATTGCCAGTGGTGCCTGATGTACAATGACCACCTGACTTCCAACTGCAAAAACCCCCCCACCTGTCCCCATTGTACGGCCTCCCACTTTCTTAAGAACTTCCCCAACCTCGCTGCTCCTCCTTCCTGTAATACCTGCAATGGCCCCCATCCCACATACTCCCACAAGTGTAAAGCTAAACCCCCTCCAGCCACCCCTGAACTTACAGTCCCAGTTCGTCCCATCGATTCCCCTGTCCATCCCAACAATTCCCTCCATCCACCCCCCATGGCCGAGGACATCATCCGGTTCCTTACCGTTGTACTCCAAAACATTCACCCTTTTCAGCGCCCCCACACCTTCCAACAAATCTCCCTTGCTGCTCGCTCTGTTTTCCACCTGAACACCTTCGCCACTTACTCCCACAACCAAGCCCACTTCACCTTCACCCGCATCGACACCCTAGTCTAAGTCTCTTCCCTTCCCTCTCTTCCCCCCCTCCTTCCCGTCATGGCACGGCACGAGTCTCGCATCCTCTTCCCGAACATTCGCTCCTTCCGCTCCAACAAATACCTCCTCATGCACACCCTCTCCCACCACCAGGTCGACACCTTCCTCTTGAACGAAACCTTTCTCCAGCCCCACCATTCTATCCGCACCTCCCCCTATATCCTCCACCGCACTGACGCTCCTGGTCCTCGTGCACAGGGTGGAGTCGCGATTGGCCACCTTAAGCATATCCCCGTCCGGCCACAACCTCTCCTCAATGACCCCACTGAACACCTTATCCTTAGTGTCTTCTTCCCCTCCCTCACCATTACCTGTGCTACCATCTATGTCTGCTCCACTGCTCCTCTTCCTTATGACTTCATCTCACACATTGACCACACCTTCTCCACCTATGTGATTGCTGCCGACCTCAACATCCATAGCCGCACACCTGCTGCCCTTCGGCGGTGGCATCAGTTCCTCTCCACAATCCAAGGTGATCTTGTTCCCCTTCCCCAGCACACCCGACCTGAAAGTACACCACCCCCGATGTTGTCATTGCCTCTGCCAACCTCCTTGGGCGTATCGCTGTCGCCGTCCTTGACCCCACAGGTAGCGATCACCTCCCTGTCCTTCTCACCATAACGTCTGCTCACCGCCCCCCTCCGGCTCCGCACCCTGCACCCCCTCCCAAGGTCGTCCATGACTATCGCTGTGCCAACTGGGAAGCCTACCGGGATTCCATCTCCACCCAGGTCGAAAGCCACCCTCTTACCTATCGCCATCCTGACGACATCATCCACGCCTCGTCCTTCCTTCAGACGCCGTGGAGGCCCATGTTCCTACTAAAACCATCCAACCACACTGTCCCACTCTCCCTTCGCGGGCTGTCCTCCTCCTTCGTGAATCCCGCCGCCTCTATCGCTCCTTCCTGCGCACTCGTGACAGGGATACACTCCAACGCCACCGGCAAATACAGCGACATGTACGGAACCTTATTACAGCAACGAAACGCCGCGACTGGCGCCAGACCTGCACGCGACTCAACGCCATCCTCCCTATCAACTCCTCCAAGTACTGGTCCACCTTCCATCGTCTTACTGGTTCCCTTTCCGCGCCCCACTACCCCCTTCTCCATAACGATCGCCCCCTTCCTGACAACCTCAGTAAGGCCAACCACTTCGCTTCCCACCTTTCCGAGGTCTTCTCCATCCTCGATGATCCCCACTTTGATTATTCTCTTTTCCCCACAGTCATGGAACGTGCCGATACCTCGGTCGCTCCACTTGCTCCTAGTCTCCAGTACTTGGGGCAGTTGCCTCCCTCTGACGTAAACACTCCCATCACAGCACAAGACATTAAACTTATCCTCCGGTCCAAACGCAACACGGCCCCTGGTCACGACTGTGTCACCTACCGTCACCTTTGCGAAAGCCCCTATTCCTTCCTGACTGTCCTCGCCCATCTCTATAATGTCGTCCTCTCTACTGGCTTCTACCCTGACCTGTGGAAGACCTCCCGCATCCTCTTATCCCTCAAACCCAACAAACCCCCTTCTGCCGCCTCTTCCTATCGTCCCATCTGCCTCACCTCCATCTTCAGTAAGGTCTTTGAATCCATCCTCTCCAACCGTATCCATCAGCACCTTGCTCAACGCCACCTCCTCCCCCTTACCCATTGTGGCTTCCGACCCTCCTTCTCTGCTGACGACCAACTCCTCAACCTTATTCACCTTCTGTCCCTCCAGCTCAACTCCTGGCGCTCGGCCATTTTTGTTTCCCTTGAATTCCAAAATGCCTATGACTGTGTATGGCATCCCGGTCTCCTCTTTAAACTCCAAACCTACGCCCTGCCTATCAATTTTGTCCGTTTGGTCGCTTCCTTCCTCTCGCACCGTCCTTCCTATGTCACCCTCCACAACACCAACTCCCGTATCTTTTATCCCACGGCTGGCGTCCCCCAGGGTTCTGTCCTCTCCCCTCTCCTTTATCTCTTGTATACAGCTGATATGCCCAAGCCACCCCCACCAGTCCACCTTCTCCAATATGCTGATGACACCGCCTTCCTGGCTCTCTATCCTACCCTTCAACGGTCTCAACGTACCCTCCAAACCCACCTTAACCAGTTCACCAGTTGGTGTAACCAGTGGTTCCTCTGTCTCAACCCCTCCAAAACCCAGGCAATCATCATAGGCCGCACCATTCGCTCCTTTCGCCTCCATGATTTCTCCCTCACCCTTTATGGTCGTCCTATCCAACTCATCCCCACCCTGAAATACCTTGGCCTCACCCTTGACCGACACCTCACCTGGCACCCTCATCTCCTGACCATCCAGCAGAAAGCCCATTCCCGCCTCCGCCTGCTGAAACTCCTGTCTGGCCGGACATGGGGATTGCATCCTTCTACCATCCTCCACACCTACAAATCCCTCATCCGTCCTATCCTCTGTTATGCCAGCATCGCATGGATCTCCGCCCCCACCCGCTTTTACAAGGCCCTCCAAATCCTTGAACGCCATGCGCTCCGCCTTGCCTTCCGTATCCGCATTCCTTCCCCCACACGGCTCCTGTATGAACTGATCCCCTTCCCCCACCTCCTCCTGTTCCTCCAACATCTCCGCATCCTTTACATTGTTCGCATGCTTGATCCCCCCCACCCTCTGGTTTCCTCCTTCCTCTCCACCCCCCACCTGTTGCCGCGCCTCTATCGCTGTATCCCTCCCTCTCTCCACCTCCACACCCTCCATCTCCTTCATCAGGGCAATTTCCAACGCCTCCTCCTCCTCCCGGATGACGAACTTCGCCGTGACATCTACCCTTCCTTCCAACTATAACCTGGCCTTGTTCACCCCCCCCCCTCCCCAGGGCCCCCTTTTTCCTCTTTCCTCCTTCCCCCAGAGCGGATTTTCCTCCGTCCCCCTCTCCCCTGAGACCCTGCACCCCATACTTGCCTCTCTCCTTCCCACATCCCTCCCTCCTTGGCCCTCTTCCGCGCGCCCCCCGCTCACCTCCCCCATCTCTTCCCCTCCCTCCCTTCTTCAGGTCTCCCTCATCTCCTAGCGCCTGGCAGATCCTCTGTATTGATCATCATCAGTGTGCCACATCAGTGTTGTGTTTAGTGCTGTTTCTCGTGTGCGTCTAGAGGTGTGATTTTAATTGTGAACTGCCTTGAGGTTCGCCGTCAGTGTTACGTTATGTGCTATGCCATCTGTCGCTACCTTTATGCTCCTGTCGTACTGTGCCTTGTGTTCTTTTAACCGTCGCAGTGTGTGGCTTTTTGTGTGTGCTTCTTTTAAACAGTTTTTTACCTCCATTTTACAGTCACCCCGTTTTTTGTCTATTGCCTTCCATGATGTTCCCCCTTTTATATATCTATGTTCACCTTATTCTCACCTTTGCTGTTTTTAAATGTCTTCTATTGTTTTGTTCTATGTCTTTCGGCTGAAGAGCAGTGCCTATGCTGCTGCCAGCCCGCCCCGATGGGGAAGTGAAATACAATAAAGAAAAAAAAAAAGGTTAAACTAGGTATTTCTTTATATAACATTCATTCTGCCTCTTTCATTTTTGTGTATTTTGTAGCAGCAGTAGCACTATTTAATTTACGATAAGGTGCTATACAACTGTTTTAAACATTAGTTAAATCGCTAGTCGTACTTTTTTTCATTCTCAGTTTAATTATCACCAGATTTTGTATTTCGTACGTAGATTTTATGTTTGGTATGTCCTGTATTGACAGTTATAGCATTAGATTGCTATATAATGTCCGTGAAATTATGAGACATGGTCTTTGTTAACCGATGGATGGTAGGGTATTTGTAGAAAACAACAAATAAATAAATTATGTATTGTGAAGCTATTGTACAACTGTCATGAGTCGGTACTGAGAATTTTACGCACCAGTAGTCAGGCGTGTAATATTTCTACCGCACCATTTTCGGGACTACGTTATTCCATTATCAAGTGCTCTGTATGTCCTCATATTTCTTTGTCGGAGGTAATAATTTTCAGCCCTTGTAGTCGCTCCACTTTGAACTTCCTTGTGTGCTGGTACACATGGCGTGTGCCTGGCTCGCCACGTTCCAGGTCGTCCGTCATGAAGTTATCATACAACTGTCTTACGTCTCATGAATCGGTAAGTACGATTGATTCCTATGCATGTGATTTTTGTAGCTGATGAATATCGGCATGGACGTGCCTGTCGCTTGTCGCTTCACCCTAGAATATTGGCGCTAGCGACGGGCATTGGCGTCAATATCGTGCGATGACATCTAAGCACAGGATAAGAAAGTGCTTACAGCACCGGTGGCCACATTGACGCTTCGGTGACTAACAACACGGGTTAACTAGGCTGAGTGTCCTACACATCGTCTATCCTAAATGTTTATTTTTTTCTGTATCGTGTGACTACAGATGGAGCTGAAAATTCAGTACACACTGCAAGTAACTATCCTGCTTTAGTTTTCTGGAATCAATTCTCTTCTAACCGTGTCTTGGCTTGAAACTATTCAGCTGAGTTAGTAAAAAATGAAAGTGGAAATACCTTGGAACATTATCCTATCACGGCCGCTGTGGCCGAGAGGTTCTAAGCGCTTCAGTCCGGGCCCGGGCTGCTGCTACGGTCGCAGGTTCGAATCCTGCCTCGGGCATGGACGTGTGTGATGTCCTTAGGTTAGTTAGGTTTAAGTAGTTCTAAGTCCAAGGGACTGATAACCTCAGATGTTAAGTCCCATAATATTTAGAGCCATTTGAACCATTTTTTCGTTATCCTGCCTTTTCCTGTTCCTAATATAGCCCATCAGATTAAATTACGGGCGTTTGTGTAGGAATCACCAGTTGTTCACAAACGCCAGTTGTCAAATCAAAGTTTTTTCAAGTTACATGACGTCAAGTGGATTTAAAGCCCAACACAGAGGTGCTTTCACGATTTTAGTGAAGACAAAAACAACCTCGTCAGACTGAACTTTATTATTTTCTCAAATTAGGTTTTCAAGACTGAAAAGCCAACTTAATATTTTGTTTAGTGAACCCTTAGATCGTCGTTCTTGAAAGAGTTTGTGTAGTTATTACTGCAGACGTTGGATTCCTCTTCAAAAATAAAGCCTACTGCTGTTATTCAGCGTCGTCTTCATCTCTGCTTATCATAGCTTTCTGGAAAGTCAACCACTTGATATCATTCCGAAAAAGGCCGAATAAAAACTTTTCTGTATCGATACAGTAATTCAAAAGCTTTGTTCCTAAATCACATGTCGGCTCTGGTTATGTCTCGATCTTCTAAAATTTTTCGTTAGTTTACTAAATATTCTCCATCAAAAATGGCTCTGAGCACTATGGGACTTAACATCTGAGGTCGTCAGTCCCCTAGAACTTAGAACTACTTAAACCTAACTAACCTAAGGACATCACACACATCCATGCCCAAGGCAGAATTCGAACCTGCGAGCGTAGCAGCAGCGCGGTTCTGGACTGAAGCCCCTAGAACCGCTCGGTCACAGCGGCCGGCTGCAATCTCCCAAAAGCGGAAATGCGTCTGGGCCCAGTGAGATACAGATACGATTCTTTGTTACAGCAGCAATTAATCGTGCGCCTGTAGATTGCTGGAACAACGAAACATTCCAGGCGATTGTAAAAAGAAGCAACTCTCTTCCTTTTTGAGAAGGTTCATCAGACAGATCTGCATGACTGTGGACTTACTCACATATCGTTGCCGTCTATCGGTTGTAGAATTATTGAATACGTTTTGTGTTCGAGTATTATTCAGTTAGTTCAGTTTTGATAGGCACTCCTGCAAAGTGGGAAAGCGATGGTTTGAAATGTGTGTCAATACAGGGTGTTACAAAAAGGTACGGCCAAACTTTCAGGAAACATTCCTCACACACAAATAAAGAAAAGTGGTTATGTGGACATGTGTCCGGAAACGCTTAATTTCCATGTTAGAGCTCATTTTAGTTTCGTCAGTATGTACTGTACTTCCTCGATTCACCGCCAGTTGGCCCAGTTGAAGGAAGGTAATGTTGACTTCGGTGCTTGTGTTGACATGCGACTCATTGCTCTACAGTACTAGCATCAAGCACATCAATACGTAGCATCAATAGGTTAGTGTGCATCACGAACGTGGTTTTGCAGTCAGTGTAATGTTTACAAATGCGGAGTTGGCAGATGCCCATTTGATGTATGGATTAGCACGGGCAATAGCCGTGGCGCGGGACGTTTGTATGGAGACAGATTTCCAGAACGAAGGTGTCCCGACAGGAAGACGTTCGAAGCAATTGATCGGCGTCTTAGGGAGTACGGAACATTTCAGCCTATGACTCGCGACTGGGGAAGACCTAGAACGACGAGGACACCTGCAATGTACGAGGCAATTCTTCGTGCAATTGACGATAACCTAAATGTCAGCGTCAGAGAAGTTGCTGCTGTACAAGGTAACGTTGACTACGTCACTGTATGGAGAGTGCTACGGGAGAACCAGTAGTTTCCGTACCATGTACAGCGTGTGCAGGCACTATCAGCAGCTGATTGGCCTCCACGGGTACACTTCTGCGAATGGTTCATCCCACAATGTGTCAATCCTCATTTCAGTGCAAATGTTCTCTGTACGGATGAGGCTTCATTCCAACGTGATCAAATTGTAAATTTTCACAATCAACATGTGTGGGCTGACGAGAATCCGCACGCAATTGTGCAATTACGTCATCAACACAGTTTTTCTGTGAACGTTTGGGCAGGCATTGTTGGTGGTGTCTTGATTGGGCCCCATGTTCTTCCACCTACGCTCAATGGAGCACGTTATCATGATTTCATACGTGATACTCTACCTGTGCTGCTAGAACATGTGCCTTTACAAGTACGACACAACATGTGGTTCATGCACGATGGAGCTCCTGCACGTTTCAGTCGAAGTGTGTGTACACTTCTCAACAACAGATTCGGTGACCGATGGATTGGTAGAGGCGGACCAATTCCATGGCCTCCACGCTCTCCTGACCTCAACCCTCTCGACTTTCATTTATGGGGGCATTTGAAAGCTCTGGTCTACGCAACCCCGGTACCAAATGTAGAGACTCTTCGTGCTCGTATTGTGGACGGCTGTGATACAATACGCCATTCTCCAGGGCTGCATCAGCGCATCAGGGATTCCATGCGACGGAGGGTGGATGCATGTATCCTCGCTAACGGAGGACATTTTGAACATTTCCTAAACGAAGTGTTTGAAGTCACGCTGGTACGTTCTGTTGCTGCGTGCTTCCATTCCATAATCAATGTGATTTGAAGAGAAGTAATAAAATGAGCTCTAACATGGAAAGTAAGCGTTTCCGGACACATGTCCACATAACATATTTTCTTTCTTTGTGTGTGAGGAATGTTTCCTGAAAGTTTGGCCGTACCTTTTTGTAACACCCTGTATATGCATGAAGATACACTCCTGGAAATTGAAATAAGAACACCGTGAATTCATTGTCCCAGGAAGGGGAAACTTTATTGACACATTCCTGGGGTCAGATACATCACATGATCACACTGACAGAACCACAGGCACATAGACACAGGCAACAGAGCATGCACAATGTCGGCACTAGTACAGTGTATATCCACCTTTCGCAGCAATGCAGGCTGCTATTCTCCCATGGAGACGATCGTAGAGATGCTGGATGTAGTCCTGTGGAACGGCTTGCCATGCCATTTCCACCTGGCGCCTCAGTTGGACCAGCGTTCGTGCTGGACGTGCAGACCGCGTGAGACGACGCTTCATCCAGTCCCAAACATGCTCAATGGGGGACAGATCCGGAGATCTTGCTGGCCAGGGTAGTTGACTTACACCTTCTAGAGCACGTTGGGTGGCACGGGATACATGCGGACGTGCATTGTCCTGTTGGAACAGCAAGTTCCCTTGCCGGTCTAGGAATGGTAGAACGATGGGTTCGATGACGGTTTGGATGTACCGTGCACTATTCAGTGTCCCCTCGACGATCACCAGTGGTGTACGGCCAGTGTAGGAGATCGCTCCCCACACCATGATGCCGGGTGTTGGCCCTGTGTGCCTCGGTCGTATGCAGTCCTGATTGTGGCGCTCACCTGCACGGCGCCAAACACGCATACGACCATCATTGGCACCAAGGCAGAAGCGACTCTCATCGCTGAAGACGACACGTCTCCATTCGTCCCTCCATTCACGCCTGTCGCGACACCACCGGAGGCGGGCTGCACGATGTTGGGGCGTGAGCGGAAGACGGCCTAACGGTGTGCGGGACCGTAGCCCAGCTTCATGGAGACGGTTGCGAATGGTCCTCGCCGATACCCCAGGAGCAACAGTGTCCCTAATTTGCTGGGAAGTGGCGGTGCGGTCCCCTACGGCACTGCATAGGATCCTACGGTCTTGGCGTGCATCCGTGCGTCGCTGCGGTCCGGTCCCAGGTCGACGGGCACGTGCACCTTCCGCCGATCACTGGCGCCAACATCGATGTACTGTGGAGACCTCACGCCCCACGTGTTGAGCAATTCGGCGGTACGTCCACCCGGCCTCCCGCATGCCCACTATACGCCCTCGCTCAAAGTCCGTCAACTGCACATACGGTTCACGTCCACGCTGTCGCGGCATGCTACCAGTGTTAAAGACTGCGATGGAGCTCCGTATGCCACGGCAAACTGGCTGACACTGACGGCGGCGGTGCACAAATGCTGCGCAGCTAGCGCCATTCGACGGCCAACACCGCGGTTCCTGGTGTGTCCGCTGTGCCGTGCGTGTGATCATTGCTTGTACAGCCCTCTCGCAGTGTCCGGAACAAGTATGGTGGGTCTGACACACCGGTGTCAATGTGTTCTTTTTTCCATTTCCAGGAGTGTAAATTATAGTACTGTCTACCGCCAGCAAGTGGTGTTGCTGCTACCCATAGGTGGCAAATTGCAGCAGCTCTTGTTCTGGCTTGCAAGTACAGTGTTGGACAACATGAAAGCAGAAGAGCATGGACAACGAGTGGCATTGTGGTTTCTCTGCAGGAGAGGAGTGACTGCTTAAGACATTCACAAGAGATTAGCAGCCACATGTGGGGAAAAGGACCAACTCACAGATCTGTGTTTCGTTGAGTGTTGGAATGGATTGATGACAGGATCACTGCTGAGAAACGCAAAAGCACTGGGAGTCCAGCAACTGCACGCAGTTCAAACAACGTCCATCGTGTTAATGAGATAACAGGGACAGGCGAATCACTTTTGATGAACTACAGAAGGCAACTGGTGTACCACAGGGAGCCCTTACACCGTCATCCGTGAGGATTTGAAGATGAAGAAGGTATGTGCACAATGAATACCCCAATCTCTCATCACCGTGCGGTAACAGAAGCGTGTAGAGATATGCCAACGGTTGGTGCAACAGCGCACAACAGATCCAGTGGAGTTCATTAACCTTCTAGTCACCTCCGGCAGGTTATGGCTCTTCCAAGGGACTCTGTCTTTGGAGTGGAAACATACTGAGAGCCCTCGTCCCAAGAAGTCACGCCCGGGACTACTCGTACAGAAAGAAATGGTGACTGTGTTGAGGGACTGGAAGGGATACTGCTGTTGCATTGCCTCCCTCCTAATATGACCCTCAACAGGGATCAGTACCGCAGTTCACTGCACCAACTCAGCCGACGCATCCAACAACACCGCTACGGAAAGTGAGGCCGTGATATTCTGCTCAATTACGACAGTGCACGACCACATGCCAGTCGCCAGTCTATTGCCACTGTGCGTGAACTAGCCTTTAATGTGCTGCCACATCGCTCATATTCGCAGGATCTGTCTCCTAGTGATTATGCCCAATTCGACACAATGAAAGCGCTCATGTGTGGTATTAAGTTTACCACGAATGACGAACTTCATGCAGTTATCCACCAGTAGCGCCAGGATACACCCAGAGGGTGGTTCGCTACGATAATACGGTAGCTGCCTGAACGATGGCAGAAGTGCACAAACATTGGCGGGGAATGCCTGTGATATAATCTGTATTCGTCTGTATAGTAAATGGTTCCTGTGAACAGTCAAAAGTTGGAGAGGAATCATTTTTGGACGCCCCAAGTGTGACATTGTTGGAGAATGAAAATCTATTCCTTAGGAATCAACATGAAATCGACAAGCAGCAATATTGTGAAACTTAGCTCTCTCTGTTCATGAATGAGATCTACTAAGTAGTAGATAACGGCGCTCAGATCTATACTGTATTCCTTGACTTCTGTGAGGCATTCATTACAATTCAGAAATGTCTTCTAGCGAATTTATGGAATATCAGATCAGTTCTGTGATTACATTCAGCCTTTTCTAGGAGACAGAGCTTAACCCGTCGCTCTTAAAGGGGATGATGTCCTCAGGTGTAAAAGTAATTTTGCACCCTCCTCAACGGATATTTTGTGGTCCTTACTGTTTACGAATGTATATAAATGAACTGGTGGATAACTTTGGAACTTTCGTGAGATTGTTCGCTGTTGTACATCAAGAAAGCACAACGCCAGAAGAGTGCAGCGAAAGAGCCGCGCCGGCCGCAGGTGGCCGAGCGGTTCTAGGCGCTTCAGTCTGGAGCCACGCGACCGCTACGGTCGCAGGTTCGAATCCTGCCTCGGGCATGGATGTGTGTGATATCCTTAGGTTAGAAAGGTTTAAGTATTAAGTTCTAGGGGACTGGTGACCTCAGGTGTTAAGTCCCATAGCGCTTACAGCCACTTGAACCCTTTTCTGAAGAAACAACTGAAACAGGTAAACAGCTGATGTCTGGCATATCTGCCTCCAGAAGGGAAAAGTGACACAGTCACTCATTGAAGCATGGCAGTCATAAAGCCTGGAAACCTCAACGGTGTCCACATTAAAGCTCCTGCTGAAATGGCTAATGTAACTCCTGACCAAGTAGTTCATCATCTGCTTTTAAATGGCAAAACGAAAAGAAAATATGTCAAGATTAAACTACAAAGATATGCTGAAGGAAATGACTTTATTGCCTGCCCTTTCACATTAGTAGAACTAGAGGACAGTATGCGTTGCATGAAGAATAACAAAGCTCCAGGATTAGATGATCTACGAGAAGGACAAATACAGAGGTTTGAACCAGGCACTAAAAGGTAGATTTTAAAACCAATTAACAACTGCATTTCTAAACTACACATACCCAAAACCTGGTGTAAAGCGAAAGTGGCAGCCTTACTGAAACCTGGGAAAGATTCAACAGATCCCAAGAACTTTCGACCAGTCTATCTCCTCTGTCATCTATACAAAGTGTTGGAAAGAATGATATTGAACCGCATATTGGGTTATGTAGACCGGAGCCTAATCAAACAACAGGCAAGATTTCGGCCAGGAAAATCATGTTGTGGCGAGATCCTCAACCTAACTCAGCACATAGAGAACAGATACCAGAGGGAAAATTACAGGTGTGGCACTCGTGGACCTAACAGCAGCGTACGATACAGTAAATCACAACCAACTCATAAGAAAGATTTATACAATCACTATCGATTAATACAGTTCACCCAATGCTTACTTCAAAACAGGCAGTTCTTCGCCATCCTGAACAACAAGACAAATCAACGGAGAATACAGAAGAATTTTCTCCCGCCAGGCAGTGCGCTGCGACCGCTGCTGTATAATATTTACACCAATGACCAACCTGTCGGGACAGATACAAGATCTTTTATCTGTGCCGACGATACAGCAGCTGCATCTCAAGAACGTGTGTTTGAAGCGATGGAAATGAAACTTCAAACGGTTAAAATGGCCCTGAGCACTATGGGACTTAATATCTGAGGTCATCAGACCCCTAGATTTAGAACTACTTAAACCTATCTAACCTAAGGACATCACACACATCCATGCCCGAGACAGGATTTGAACCTGTGACCGTAGCAGCAGCGCGGTTCTGGACTTAAGCGCCTAGAACCGCTCGGGCACAAGGCCGGCTCGAAATGAAACTGACTGCAGCCCTCGAAGACCTGATAAAATTTTATGACAACAACCACCTAAAGCCTAACCCATCCAAAACACAGGGCCGGCCGGGGTGGCCGAGCGGTTCTAGGCGCTACAGTCTGTAACCGCACGACCGCTACGATCGCAGGTTCGAATCCTGCCTCGGGCATGAATGTGTGTGGTGTCCTTATGTTAGTTAGGTTTAAGTAGTTCTAAGTTCTAGGGGACTTATGACCTCCGATGTTGAGTCCCATAGTGCTCAGAGCTATTTGAACCATTTGACATCACACACATCCATGCCCGAGGCAGGATTCGAACCTGCGACCGTAGCGGTCACACTGTTCCAGACTGAAGCGCCTAGAGCAGCACGGCCACACCAGCCGGCCGATGGGGATTCATTTCTGGAGATGCAGCCTGCGAATGCGGAGAATCTCAAGATGATGTACACCTCTTGGTCTGCCCGAAGTTGCCTGAATCCTGCACACTTTATGGCCTGGTCGCAGCAAATGTTCCAGCAATCAAGACTGCCAATTTCTGGGCCTCAAAACCAATTTGACTTGTATAAAATCATGTGTATATATCGTAGGTATGTTTGATTTTTTAAATAATTTTATTATACTGTCCTGGATACGAAAATAATAGATAATAATCGGAAGAAGCCAAAGGAAATGTAATTAATCCGCGAAATAGGCTGCTTCAATCTATTCTCGATGTTTTTCTTCCGTCTGGGCCTCTAATGAGTTACGGCTGATACACGAAATAGAAAAAATCAAAAGAAGAGCGGCGCGAATCCTTTCAGGACCGTCTAGTAAACGTGATCAGAGGCAAATGTTACATGAGAAGCGTTCTGCATAATGGACAGGTTTACTGCAAGCATTCCAAAAAGCGATCAGGCAACATGATAATTCCTCCCAAATACGCATCGATTACCGTCAATCATTATTCCCAAGCATTATTTACGGATGGAATAGGGTGTAATGAGTGTTTTGGACTGGTTTATCTGGGAATTAACGCTGCTGAATCGGAGCTGATGAACTGAAGCGCCTGATCACTTTCTCTTTTCCTCTGCCACCCTCATAAATGTATAATGTTTGGTATCAAACACAGTGCACTCATTGTGCAGCTGAATGCTGTAGACATAGTCAGAAAAAAAAAGTGGAACGGGTAACTCTCTCGTTGTTTAGGCCTACTGCTGTAGATCCTTTTAAAATTACAATGTTCACGCAAAACTCACAAAATTCAAACTCAAATATAGATTCAGCAAGAGAATTTTATCATCCTGAGTCACGATCTTGTATTTAATTAATGAAAATTTTATATTGGTGGTCATTGCATTGTTTTGGTACAAAATAAGACTAACATACTAAATTAAAAAATAGATCTGATACACTAAAATTTTAGAACATGCTCAAGGCAGACACTATTTATGTTAGAAAATAACTGAAATAAGTGCACTACTCAGAAAACTCGATATTAGAAACTTAAAGCCACTGGAATGTGAAAGTGTAGATGGTTGGCGAATGTAATCATTGTGCTACAGCGAAAAATAGTATATGTCGCTGTATTGTTGCCATGAAATAAAGACTTATTCGATACTTTAGAGTGTATTAGCATATTGCAGTATGTTCTAAACATACAGAAATTACCTTTGAATTTCGAAGACATGATGCAGAAACGAAAACAAGTGATGCACTGAAAGTGCGTAGTGTAAAATATATGTTACATTGAGGAACAGTGAAATTAGTTTATCCCCTGAGCTAGAAACAATTATTTGAATGCAGCGTATATGAGAAGTAAGAACTGAGGAGGATTATCAAGATAAACAGCTGCTCAAACGTTGAGTTAGGTAACAACGGTTTCCATCAGATCAGCGAAGTTAAGCGCTGTTGAGCTTGGCTAGCACTCGAATTGGTTACGGTCCGTGACTGCCGATCGCTGCCGGGAAACAAGGTGCACTCAGCCCTTATGATACCAAATGAGGAGCTACTTGATTGAGAAGTAGCGGCTCCGACCACGAAAACTGACGACGGCCTGGAGACCGGTGTGCTGACCACATGACCCTCCATACCCGCATACAGTGACGCCTATCGACTGAGGATGACAGGGCAGTTGGTCGGTACCGTTGCGCCTTCCGAAGCCTGTTCTGACAGAGTTTAGATTTTTGTTTCGAGTTAGGATAGTCATTTTCCCTAGCCTCAGAACCTCCGTTAGATTAGATACTGTTTTATTGTCACCGTCACTGCCATTAATATTCAGTCTCTAAGCTCAACGAGTGCATTAACGGTAGTTATGAAAACAGGTGACTGGTTTTGGTTAAAGCATGTCGTTATTATACCATGGATTGTTATCACTGGATCGCTAGTGGTAGCAACAGAGCGTCTGCACATGGACAGCATATGTGGCCGGTACTATGAGGCTCAATAGTGAGTCTGAAGCCCATGTGAGTCGACCGTTTTACGGTACGAAGACTGCGCTGAAGCATATACACTATCTGATCAAGAGAATCCGGACAACTATTATTGGGCATTAATTTCGTGTGTGTCAATCCTTCGCCTTCATGACAAATGGCTCTAAGTACTATGGGACTTAACATCGCAGATCATCAGTCCCCTAAACTTAGAACTACTTAAACCTAACTAACCTAAGGACATCACACACATTCATGCCCGAGGCAGGATTCGAACCTGCGACCGTAGCAGCCGCGTGGTTCGGGACTGAAGCGCCTAGAACTGCTCGGCCCTTCATGTCACTCTGAAATCTGCTGGACATACTTTTAATGGGACGTCTGAATGTCTGTGGAAGAATGGTGGCCCATTCTTCCTCATGAGGAAAAACCAGAGAAGAAGGTGAAGTTGGATGATGGGGTCTATAGGGAAGTCGACGTTCTAACTCAACCCAAATGTGTTCTATTGGTTTCAAGTCAGAACTCTGTGCAAGCTAGTCCATTCCAGGAATGTTATTGTCCACAAACCATTGCCTCATAGATGCTGTTTATGCTTTATGATAGGGTGTAATGTCAAACTGATACAAACAGTCATCGTCTGCTAAATGTTCCTCTACCTTTCACAGTCCACAATGTCATAAAATGTGTTCATGTCAATCCGCATTTAGCGTTTTCTTAAGCGCAGGAAGAGGATCACACCCTAACTATGAAATACAACCCCACATAGTAACAACACCCCTTCCGTACTTCAATGTTGGCAGTACCCACGAGCCAGTCGCTGTGGCCGAGCGGTTCTAGGCACTTCAGTTTGGAACTGTGCTGCTGCTACGGTCGCAGATTCGAATCCTGCCTCCGGCATGGATGTGTGTAATGTCCTTAGGTTAGTTAGGTTTAAGTAGTTCTAAGTCTACGGGACTGATGTCCTCATATGTTAAGTCCCATAGTGCTCAGAACCATTTGAACCATTCTGCAGTACCCATGATGGCAGATAACGTTCTCAAGGCATTCGTCAAACCTAAGCCCTTCCATCGGATTGCCACGAGTTAAGGCATGATTCATCACTCCAAATCACCTGTTCCTAGTCATCCATTGTACAGTGGCTGCGCTCTTTGCACCACCACAAGCGTTGCTTAACATTACCTACAGAAATATGTGGTCTCTGAGCAGCTGCACGAAATTGTACACCATTCTTTGTAGCTCCTTACTCACTGTCATTGTGGTAACTGGACTGCTGGTAGCACTTTGGAACCAATGAGTGATTCCTTCCATTGATTTCATGCGACTTTTTACAACCACGCATTGCAGTGCTCAACGGTCCCTATCCGGCTGCTGATCTTGGTTTATCCGTCACTGTTTCTTCGCGTTTCCACTTGATAATCACTTCACCAACAGTCGATTTGGGCAGCTATAGAAGGGTTCAAATGTCCTGTATGCATTTGTTACTCAGGTGACATCCTGTGATTAGTCCACGTTCGAAGTCAATGACCCCTCCTGATCGACCTATTCTACTGTTACTGTTCCTCTACTAACAACACAATACTTCCCACTTCCTTTCATACTGGCGGGCCCGCATCTAGTAACATCTAGCGGTCAAGTCCGCATTACTTAAGGGTGGTCCGGCTACTATTGATTCGATAGTATGTAATACAGACGTAATCCATCCGAAATCGAGCGCAGCTTCTGAAAAATTATAATGAGGATCTGTCTACTCTAGATGTCTTTCAGTTCAAAGAAAATTAAAATATCTATACCTTTAAAACAGTATACCCTCAAACGACCTGTTTATGGAAAGTGTATGGACAATCGATACCTACATTTTTGATATATCGTACCGTGCTATGTATAGTACATCTTTCATAGTGTACTACTCATGCTTAGTATAGAGGAAGATGTTGTTGTTGTTGTTGTGGTCTTCAGTCCTGAGACTGGTTTGATGCAGCTCTCCATGCTTCCCTATCCTGTGCAAGTTTCTTCATCTCCCAGTACCTACTGCAACCTACATCCATCTGAATCTGCTTAGTGTATTCATAGAGGAAGATATACAGAGCAATAACCATCCCTACTACATTAGCAGATAGTGTACTTGACAAATGCTTGTCTGCAAAAACTCGACATGACTCATCGTATCATATTAACGGCTTTCAGTAATTTTTGGCCCATGTTGCATGACCTTAGCATTATTTGTGTTGCTGTTACAGGTTCTTGATGATAATCAGTGATTCGAAGTTCGCCATCCGGCCGCAGTGTTCCATATGTGTAGTTCAAGTCGGGTTATGATTTGTAGAAACAAGTGGTTCGGTTTTTCGATTGCGTTCTGGTATCACTTGTGTCATTTTAGCCTACTCTTCTTTATGAGCCTAGCATTAAGTGTCTGGCTATCGCTGTCGCTGAGGGTTGTTTGTGGAACGTTGTTACTTTTCTTTGATAATCCCCTGAAAGGAGTTGCGTATATCGTCGAAACGTTGGATATTGTTGCTTTTGAAACACCTACACCGCAGGTTAGATACGATACACTCAGTCTGTCTAGCTCCCGCTTCCATCAGTATGCTCTAGTTTCGTGTGAGCGAGATCTTACAATTTCCTTCTGTTACGTCTGGTTTGTTGCATGGACGAATACGTAACTCAGTATAACCGTAGCTGAGGCCAACTTGCTTCAGTGCGGTAACAAATGACAGTTGTAGCGCATGAATGGTCTTTGTTATCACTTGCTGATGTCCAGAAGTGTTATGTTTCCATGGTTTTGTTAAAAATATTGATGCAGATAAGCGCATTCAGATCATAGAACTAGCTTTATTGAATAAAATATATCGCAGCAATCACTTGTTACTAATATTTTATTAACATGATTCGTTTTGGAAGCATTTTGACATCATCAGGTGAATTTACAATTACTTTTACATTGTAATTAATATGATTTGAAGTTAGTCTCGTTTACTGTGTGTGCAAGTGAGGTTATGTGCCGAAACAGACGCCTGTTCAGGAAGATAAATATGTTGTAGTGCATAAATTATGTGATAAGTATAAATAGTCATTTTGTTAGTGCATTTACTTACATTTTTGTTGGTAATTTCGTTGTCTGGCACACAGTGCACAGTAACAAGTAAATCACAGCTTAACACTCACACGATCCGATCATACAGTCCAAAGAGTCTTAAAAGCTAAGATAAACTAGTTTCTACTACTGGAACAGTACTACAGGGTGAAGATGAAACATTTAACTTCGGGGGTGTATATGTTGTGGAAAATATAAGGTGAGTAGTTGGTAAAGACAATTTTTTTGAACGAGAAAGCCATTCAGCACTGGAGAAGTTTTTAAACAAGTTAATATTATTACTTTCAAGTTTATCATTTAGTAACAAGTCTCCATGTACTGTGCCATGAATGAATATTTCCAATTGTTCATGTAAGTCTATTGGGTGTCCCTTGGCTATTTTATGTAATATATGAATATCATGTGTAATATCGTAGAATAAGTGGCCTATGTTCTTCATGTGGATGGTTATTGCTGATTTATTGTAGTCGTTAGTGTGGTAGGCATCTATATGTCCGTTGTATCTTTTTAGGATGTGTCGCCTGGTTTGGCTTACATAGAAGGCTTTGCAGGTACTACTATTTTATAAATGCCTGACTGTGAGTGTGTGTCTGTATGTGTGTTAATATTATGTCTCAGTGTGTGTTGCAGTTTGTTATGTGTTATGAAGGCAATGTTAATTTTGTGTGGTCTGAAAATGTTTGCTATTTTGTAGGGAAGTTTACCTGTGAAAGGAATGCAAGCAGTGAGTTTCTTTTTCGTTTCCTACGTGGAAGTTGATTTAATACAGTTTTTTCTTTTTTATGTGAAGTTGTCAATTAATGTGTCATCGTAGCGATTTGCTGTAGCTGTTTGTTTGATTGTACTGAGCTCATCAAGCTTTGCATATTTATCCACTAATATGCTGCTGGCTCTGTTAACTAATGCCCTGTATGCAGCGTGCTTGTGTGTCACTTGTGTTGGACACTTAACCTCAATGGCACACAGAGCAAAGAAAACTAACCTTAGTTAATATTAATTACAGTATGAAAGTCACTGTAAATGCAACTGATGACAGCAGGATGCTGCCGAAACGCGTCGTGCTAGTAAAATATTAGTAACTAGTGACTGTTGCATTATATATTGTTTCATAAAAATCTTATAATACAGTCGCAGCCCTCAAATAACGTCCATAGAACTTCGATAAATTTAACTTTAAAAGTAGTGCCAATCTGTTCAACTATTTTAGCAAAAATATAAGCGCTGGTACTACATATATATCTATTAATATAACAGCTATTTTCTGTAACTTTTTAACTCGAACACTGCATAGCTTTGATTCTGTGATACCGATTTCTTTTCGGTTCGTAGTTTACTCTGCATGTCGTTGTTTCGAATAAATTAAGTACATATAAACTTATACCTGAACGACAAAGAATCGACCATGAATGAGAGACTTGTGACATGAGAATGCTCTTAAATATTACGCTGTGACTATTCGTGCGTGTAACTGAGAATAACAGCCCAGTATTGTGCGTCCTAACTCTTTCACAGCACTAATAACAAACGGTCACAGGGTACAAAGATGCTATTTCCGCAATGTTTTTTCTCTTTATTTTGATAATCAAAATTCAGAGGATACAACATTTACATAATTTAACTGTTATTGTTCTTGGACAAACAGAGGTACAATAATTATTGGAAAATATTCTGAGACCTCTCTCAGGCCTGGCAGAAAGTCTACAGTATAAGAATAGTTTAAAGAAAGGCGATTAAACAATATTTTGTGAAGGCAACGAATAAAATTTGAGTGCTTGTATTGAAGAATATATTTGAAAACGTAGTCAATTTAGAGATAAAATATCTAATTATGATCATAAGTCCCGTATTTTACTTATACAATGACCAATATAATTTTTGACCAGAAATAACAGACGCAAATCTTGTAAATCTGAGAGGGAACAATACTTTACTTGAGAACGTTGAATGAAAATCGCGATTGGTGCTCTTAGTAAATTTACACAGGTTTCCCGAATGAATATGTCAAGAAGACTACAACAGAACAATCTCGACACAATGACATCCAGGTTTATATCTTTCTCGGCTTTGCCAGCTCTACGTGATACCGCTTTTTTTATAGCCAATACCGGAGCTGTGGAAACGGCTCGTAAAATTCTCACTAAGCCGGTCTCTTGGAGGAGGGGAACAGCTTTTATGAGTAATCTCTTTTCGAGAAATTTTCGCAACTGTGAAGTACAGCAACTTTTTCTTTTAATTTTTAGCTGTTCTTGACGATTTTTCTTTTGATTTATTGTCCATGATTGTATGACATAGATAACTGTTCGAAGTGCAAGCATGGAATGATAGCTACTTTCCAAATGCACAAATGTATCTTTTACTGAATACCTTGAATTAGCGATTATTGGAGTTTTGAGCACCAGCGTAAGCAAATTGAGGACTAGTTATCCATTCACACCTCAGATTGATAATGTCTAAACTATAGGAACACATGTACGTAAAAAGTAGAGTTTACTCAGTCTGCAAACGGATAGCTCATCAGATTTTTTTCACAGCATTTTTTGTGGTCTTGGCTTTTCCGTGGCCTGTCCCTTCATAATTTTTTCCGATAAAACAGACATTGCACAACAAAGTATGTTTCCTCAACACACCCATTCATGTGGAGTAGATATTCATCTGAGATTTCATAACAAAACGGAAGAGAGGAACAGACGACCCACCTTATAAATTTTGCAGAGGACATTAATGGAATTTCCCTTTCAATCTTCAGCCTTCATTGGCGAGAATATGACAGGCATTGGCTTTCTCCTGCCCATGTGGCGTGTGTATTTTAAGCTCTCGCATGCGACAAATGTTAAGCAGTGCAAGCAGAATAGGTCACTAGCAGTGTTTTAATGTGACCGTATGTTTAAAAGCTTGCCACATTATCTGTTACGTAAAGCAGCACAGTATTTAAAGACATGGCACATACAGACTCAAGACAAAGCAGCAGAAGCTACGAAGGGTACTTGTCGGTAGGAATTCTTCTCGGACAGCAATCACCAAATACTGATGAGGACTGTCGGTAAGAACGTATCACAGCACAGGTGATAGTAAAGTTTAAGGGATATTCTGAAAAAGCTGCACTCTTATGGTCCAGTACAGATGTATGTAGTGTTAAGCGAAATTGTGCAGCTTCGTTTCACTTTTGGTTATCGTGGTGTAGGAACATGTTTTTCAGTGAACTGTCTCGGTTTTTTTTTTTTTTTAAATTTTATGGGACTTAACTGCTAAGGTCATCAGTCCCTAAGCTTACACACTACTTAACCTAAATTATCCTAAGGACAAACACACAAACCCATGCCTGAGGGAGGACTCGAACCTCCGCCGGCGCCAGTCGCACAGTCCATGACTGCAGCGCCTTAGTCCGCTCGGCTAATCCCGCGCGGCTTCTCGGTTTTAATTTAATATTTTATAACGAAAAAGTGTGACAATACGTTTCACTAAGTATACATGTTGTCTTCTTTGTTTTTCGGCCTCTTCTTTCCGCAACTGCAGATACTCAAGTTGTATAGGTTAAGTACCGTCTTTTGCAACTGTAATGAATCTTATTAATTCCAAACACGTTTCACTTTATTCCAAAGTTTCTTTATTGCTCACTATAACAACATGGATTTTTTATATTACAGTTTTGTTTGCTAGGATCATGAGCAACTCGCATGCTTTAACTTGGCACTATAAACAGTGTTAATTACTATAGTAATTTAAGTCTTTTTTTTACGTCATTCTTTCCTGTTCTCCCAATATATGTGTTAGATTTTAGCAAAGTGCACTTTCACTAACGCTAAATGTATTCACATTTTTGTGTTGTGAAGTACCGCTGTCATCTCGTCGCTTCGCGTGTTTTGTTTCGCTATTGCAGGATGCGTTCGTCCTTTGTTTTCGCTCTCTCTCTCTCCCTCTCGCTCCCTGTCTGTCTGCCTGTCTCTCTCTCTCTCTCTCTCCATCTATGTGTGTGTGTGTGTGTGTGTGTGTGTGTGTGTGTGTGTGTATAAAGGGAGCTAACATGACCTAACTGCTGGGTGTATAAATTATTGCTTTACTGTTCGTCTTCTTAGCTGCGTGGATGCCAGCACGATAGCTCAGCGTGTTCGGTCAGAGAACTGACTGCCTTCTGTAATAAACTGAGTGAAATATTCAAGGACGAACGTGTGTCATTTGACATCCCCTCCGCACCCAAGACAAAATGCCGAGAACAATGACAAACAAATTAAAAAAAATGGTCATGGCGCCTGACTGCCATGCAGTGGGCCCGGTTCCATTCCCGGCCGGGTAGCAGATTTTCTCCGCTCGGGGACTGAGTGTTATCCTCATTATCATTTCATCATCATTGACACGCAATTCGCGCAGTGTGGCGTCACCTGAAAGGACTTGCAAGTCGGAGGCTGAAATTTCTCATATGGCGACTCCCGGCCATTAATGCCATACGACCATTTCATTTCATCGGTTTACCATCAAACAGCGGTGGATGATGCAGGGTGGCGATACTGCCTAGTTTGTGATATTATTTTGTGGTGTCTAGGGTGTTTGTTCTTTCTCTACTATTTGTTTTAGTACTTTAAATAGTGTACGGTTGCTGATGTTTGTCTGATCATTTATTATGTGTTTCTCCTGTATTACTGCTTTTTTAATTTGAAAGTTCTCTTGTAGGTTTAGAAGATCTTTCTTGTTTCTGACTCCGACTATTTTCATGTCCTTTTCTATTTTGGTAGGGTGGTGGTTTTCAGACCGGAGGGGTTCTGCAAATGATTGCTGGTGTCATATTTTCATGATCTTTTTGTGTATCTTATTTCAAAAGTTCTGCCTGTTTGCTTTAAGTATAGATCATCACAGCTGTTACACTGGAGTTGGTAAATGCCAGATTTTACTTTGGTATGCTATTTTTATTCCTTGCTTCTTGAGGATGTTACCGATTCTGTGTGTCTGTTTCCGTATGCGGGTGTGTAGCAGATTGTGTGCTGAGTTTCTGCGTCGCGCCTTAGCTGTGTAGTTTTTGCTGTATGTTTTCCTCGATTTTCTTATTCGGTTTTGTTAATAAGGATTTTTGGTAGCCTTTATTTTTTCCTAACCGAATAATTATGTCCAGCTCCTTATTATAGTTCTGTTTGTCAAGTGGTCTTTGAAGCATATATCTGAGTGCAGGTTCGTTTTGGACATGTGAGTGGTTAAATGGTTGATGTAATATTGTGTCCGTTGTGGTCTTTTCCCATCTAAATGTTGAATGAAGATTGGTTATTTTTCTTTGTGATGGATATATCCAGGAAGCTTATTTGGTTTGCTTGTTTTGTCTCTAAGTAGAACTTTACACAAAAGGTAACGTGTTTACCTCCGCATGTAGTTGTTCTATTCTATTTTCTGCATCAATACTGTACACTGTATTTTACTGGTACTATTTTCTGGTAAATTCTTTCTTATATTTTGTTCATGAATATAACTGCTAACTTACGTGAAATTGTGTATCCCACTTGCAATCTTTCTTATAGATAGAACTCTTCACTAAATTACCAACCAAAATCACTATGAATTTAATAACGAATTCTACCTACAAGAAGAAGGATTGCCAATGGTATTCCCAGGTTCAGGAAAGGTAGCAAATATCTTCCTGAACAAAATAGAAGAAAGAAGTTTCCAGAAAACAGTACCAGGAATATACAATATACTGTATTGTTCGAGATACATGGATGAAATCGTCACCTTGGTAGATGAACCAAAAAATAAAATATGACAATTACATTACACAAAACGTAAAGTTCACCTTAGAGACAGAACAAGAAGGTCAATAAACTTGCTGGATATATTCACCACAAACGAAAATAACCAACACTCATTCGGAAGAATGATGTAAACAACAAAAAACTGTGAGTAACAATAAGAATTAATACTGTTTATATCAGCAAGTTAAACATGTGAATTGTTCATGATACTAGCAAACAACACTAGAGAGAGAAAAAAAGAAACCATACTACTAGAGTGACCGTTAAAGATGCTGTATTGTAAAGCGAAACGCCTTTAGTCTTAATAAAGATTTTCATTACAGTTGCAGAAGACGGTATGAAACCTACATAACTTGTTCAGAAAATACCGTTAACAGTTTCAACCCTCTCCAGCGCGAACCACCGACTTACAAATGAAGCTTTCGGTCCTCCCAATGACAATCATCGCGGGACTGTGTGATAAGCAGAGTACCAAAGTAAATGGTGGGAAGTGCAGCATTAAGCAATTACTCGCGACTTTTAAAACAATGTTTATCAAATGATGGAATGTGAGAGTAATATTTAAAATGATAACGTCCTATACACACATTGTGAGGCCTTTATGGCATTGTGTGATGCTGCACTTGTGATACACTTGCTGTGCATTACCTG
This sequence comes from Schistocerca piceifrons, assembly GCF_021461385.2. Classification (NCBI taxonomy): domain Eukaryota; kingdom Metazoa; phylum Arthropoda; class Insecta; order Orthoptera; family Acrididae; genus Schistocerca; species Schistocerca piceifrons. Next base: position 244,612,019 of record NC_060149.1, read on the forward strand.
CGTCGTGAATATCAGGGAAGTCTAAGGCCTACTCCTGCCTTAGTGGATGTTACTGTCCCTGCCGAGTGCATGTGCCCTATTGCTTATTTAGCAAAAATCTTCTAATCTCACGCGGTTCAGTAAATTATAATTAATTAAGTGATGCAGATTTATCAAAATTTCTGTAATTATTCTTAGTGAACGAACTAATGGTAATTCCGGCGAAAACGTATAAAAGGTTCAGATGCGCCTTGCTCTACAGAGTCTGTTCGTTTACTTTAATGCAGCAGTTTTAAATACTAGTGCACTAATACACATAACAAAAACTGCTGTCAGCATAGTTGTCCCAGTTTGGGATTACAGAGCCACAATAGCGGCTAGAATGAGGAACAACTGATCTCTTCAATCGCTGGTTCTGCAACTGAATTATATAATACTGATTATGAACTTACAATTAAGAACTCACCATTCTCAAAAATTATAGAAGCAGTTATGAAAGACAGATTAATGAATTACCTGAATATATACAATCTTTCAAGCGAATCACAGTTTGGTTTCCGAAGTGGCAAAAATACGGAGTCAGCCATAGTAGAATTTACAAAAGTTGTACTTGATGCTCTTCACAAAGATGAGTCTGTCACAGGCATATTTTTGGATCTTTCTAAGGCCTTTTACACAGTCGATCACAAGATTCTATTAAATAAATTAGAAGCATTAGGAATAAGAGGGGTAGCTAATGACTGGTTCTGATCATGCCTAGCAGATAGGGTACAAAGGGTAGAGATAACTCATACTTCGAATAGATCTAAACATTTGGTAAAACACTTATCAGAACCAAAATACATTAATATAGGGGCTCCGCAAGGTAGCATATTAGGACCAATACTATTACTGATATACATCAATGACTTTCCCAGTAGTGTTACTCATGGTGAAAAAATGCTCTTCGCTGATGACAACAATATTATAGTCACTGAGAAATCAAGAGAACTCTTTGCAGAGAAAGCAAATGAAACTCTTAAGGAAGTTTACGATTGGTCAATAAATAATAAAGTGACACTGAACATAAATAAAGCTAAAGCCATGAATTTCAGTTGGAAGAGGGAAAATGACAATGTTAAATTAAATGTAGATGGCACCTCTACAGACTGTGTAACAAATGAAAGATTTCTAGAATGAATATTGATTCTCAGCTGAAGTGGAGTGAACACACTAAGGTACCTGCAAACAGAATTTCATAAGCATGTTATGCCCTTAGAATCCTATCATCACTGTGTAACATCTATTGTCTTTTAATTACATGGTATTCATATGTACGCTCAATTCTTAGCTATGGCATTCTTTTTTGGGGAACCAATGCACAAAATATGAACACAATTTTCAAACTCCTCAAAAGAGCCACAAGAATTATAACCAAAAATAGTAGTCGAGCTCATTGTAAAGATCTGTTCAAAACATTGGGGATTTTAACTGCTCCATGTGAATACATTTACCAGTCAGTTGTACACATCAAAAATAATATTGGTAATTACTTTACAAACAGATCTGGCCATGACCATGGAACAAGAGCTAGACTCAACTTACATTTACCAAGAAAAAATAAACATAAAACTCAAAACAGCATTTTCTACCAAGGAATAAAACTGTATAATAAATTACCAAAAGAGATTAAAGAAACTGCAAAAATACACTTATTTAAAAAGGCAGCTAAAAAGTACCTGTTATGGAATACGTTTTATACATTGAAGGATTACTCAGGTAAAACAGAGTAGGGGTTAGGTAAAAAAAAGTTTCACAAATAAATAATAATAATGATTATAAAACATCCAACATTCCTTATAACACCTCCACACTATGTTTTTTTCCCTTCTTTTTTCTTTTTCTAGAAAATCTTACCCCCAATCTATGCATAGCACAATGCTAACACCTGTTCCTCTTTTTGAGCTCAACATCTCACTCATTATAGAGGGATGCTGACTCAGTTTTTCATGATAGCAAATGGGAAGTTGCGGTACAGTCATTATGATGGTTTTCTTTGACCGGAACCGCTACTATTCGGTCGAGTAGCTCCTCAACTGGCATAACGAGGCTGAGCGCACCCCGAAAAATGGCAACAGCACATGGCGGCCCGCAAGGTCACCCATCCAAGTGCCGGCCACGCCCGACAGTGCTTAAATTCGGTGATCTGACGGGAACCGGTGTATTCACTACGTCAAGGCCATTGCCTGTATACGATTTAGCTTACTTCAAATTGGTCTAAACTTGTTAATAAAAAATATTCAAATGTGTGTGTAATCTTATGGGACTTAACTGCTAAAGCCATCAGTCCCTAAGTTTACACTCTACTTAACCTAAATTATCTTAAGAACAAACACACACACACACACCCATGCCCGAGGGAGGACTCGAACCTCCGCCGGGACCAGCCGCATAGTCCATGACTGCAGCGCCTGAGACCGCTCGGCTAATCACGCGCGGCACTTGTAAATACTTTGATATGGCCTATATCCTTGTAAAAAGAGATCTACCGATGAATAAAGTTACTACTACTCCTATGAATAAAGTTACTACTACTGCTACTATGTTCTGGAATAGTAATTTGTTCCAAAACGAACGTATTCTAATAAATTCGAAAACACTCACAGATCATTTTTTTTTAAATTCGTATCGGTTTGAAATATTATTACATTTGTCTCCCTGCCGAATGTTCCAAATGTAATTCGTTTTTCGAGGCAATAAATCTAAAACGAATGAAACGAAAATAAAAGTTTTCTGGCATTCGTAACGAACGCACTGGTATAATCAGAGCAAGCAGCTAACAGTAAATAATGGTGCTATGGCTGTGTGCCTCTGTTTATATCTCGGCGTATTATATTTACTGCGGCTCTCGCTGGTACTCCACGTGAAACACTGCCTAATAACGTGTACTGGTCTCGCTGAAGCAGTAACGACCATTAGAGGAACACATAAACCGCTCTCCGCGAGTACTCCGTCACGAAAGTAGCTGTTGCATATGTATGGGACTATTTCAGATTATTATGAAGACGCGCTGATAGATATCTTTAATTTCCCGGCAGTGTACCCCCTCCAACAGCGTATCTATCAACTGCCGCAGCTCTTTCGTCAGGTGTCAGGTATTTCCTGTGCGCAGCTTGATGCTCTGTTAGCATGAAAGGGAATAAACTTCAACACGTACTACTTGCCCATTCCACTTACAATGAGGCAGATGCAACAGGTGTAATCGCAGGAACCCCTGCTACCTACCTCGAAAGTGTTGGTTTTTTCAATAAATTAAAACATTCATGATTAATCAATAATTGCAGCATTCACGAGAAAAAACTACAGAGACACAAGTCCATGCGACAACATATGCATAAATTCTCCAGAAATTTGCGTGCTTTTGTGGGTTTTCAAGAACTATGACAACGAAATGCACAGTTTGGTTTCAGCTGGCTTTCATTACTTTAGTGTGGTGACTGACGGTGGTCAGATAATGAATAGACTCATTTGCGCTGATTGTGTATGATATGCCGGCAAATCTTCAGTGGATTAGCCCTGTCAAAAACTCTGCTGAGACTGTCCCCTATACATTATTAAAAACACACACATCGCGCAGTGAATGGTGCAGTTAGGTGGGTAGAGTGCGAGCAATAAACAAAGGTGGCTCAAAATTTGTACCTGAAAAAAACTGTGGCTCTATCAATAGTGGAATATATCTTGCGATATTCATTATGATCTCAAGGTTGTAACATCGCATACTAGCTGACTCCGGTGGTAGGCACTGTCCTGAATTTTATATCTGCCGATGGCCTAATTCGGCTGAAATTATAGTTGAATAAAAAAGATATCTTGACTGTTTTGTTCCTGAAAACAACGAGTGTGATTAATCTGCAATGGGTCCTCACGTAATTTTACACATAACCAAATCCGGGGGCAGTCAGATGCGTTTGCGCGCGTTTATGATGCATCCAGAAGGAGAAAGCTGTGTGTGAGGAATGGCATCATGTTGAGGACTTAATGCAGTGTCAAAAGGTTGCTGCTGTCATAGATCAGAATGGCCAATATCTCAACTAGTATTTCTCTCCGAAACTTACGTTCATGGGAAATTTCGTTCTAGAACTATCTCCTGTAAGAATACAAACTGGTGTGCAAAGCTTAAGGACGAAAGCAATTTTCGCATGACGTGTCACTGCCAAGAAACATACTTAGCTCAACGAAAATAGTACCATACTTAGAAATAATTGCGACAGTATAGTGGAAAACGTAACTGAAAGAAGTGCACAATGAGACGAAAAGAAATTACACTTTCATTGAAAGACAGTAATTACACTGAAATCACTGCGATTCTTTGTGGTCCTCTGGACATTACAAGAGGCGGGACATGGTTCTTAACAGAGGGTGTGATCACCAAGAACGGCGATGCATGCTTTGCAACATGCTCCCATGCTGAGGCTGAGGTTGGCAAGGAATTCTTGTGGTAGGGCATTACACTCCCCCACCAGCGTGGTTGACGATTGCTGAATGTTCAGTGGTGTATGTGGACGTGCTGCATCTATACAAAGCATCCCACATGTGCTCGATGGGATGTAAGTCGGAAGAACGACCAGGGCAGCCCATTCACAGAATATCTTCTCGTAGCAAGAGCTCCGCCACCTGCTCTGTTCGATGCGGTAGCACATTGTAATCAATAAAAATAAAGTGAGGGCCGAATACACCCTTCAAACGGCGCACATGAAGAGGGAGTACAGTGTCACAACAAGGTTGACCGATGAGTGTACTGAGCTGAAAGATGTGGAGGTCAGTACGCCGATGCAACATTAAGCCTCCTCACACCGTAACACCTAGCCACCAAATAAGAAGGCACCTCCAGAATCACCACTCATACTGAATCTGCTCACAGCCGAGTACAGCAGACGACCGCACTTCTCGTTGGTCCAGTCCCTATGTTCCAGAACCATCGCAAACGGTGCCGCAGATGTGCGGGCGTCAACGCATCACATCCTACTGGTTCAAAATGGTTCAAATGGCTCTGAGCACTATGAGACTTAACAGCTGCGGTCATCAGTCCCCTAGAACTTAGAACTACTTAAACCTAACTAACCTAAAGACATCACACACATCCATGCCCGAGGCAGGATTCGAACCTGCGACCGTAGCGGTCACGCGGTTCCAAACTGAAGCGCCCAGAACCGCTCGGCCACACCGGCCGGCGATCCTACTGGTCGTCGGGCATGGAGACCACCCCAATGTAGTCGCCGTGACACTGAGGAGAGTGTGATTGTGTGCCTTACGGTTCTATTAAAACTACTGCAGCTTCATCCGCTGTTTGGCGTGGGTCCCTTCTTGCCTGTTGCTCACTGTAGCGGTTATCTGCTACTGTAGTTGACTGTGGTCGACCACTTCCTGTACTTCTCGCAGCAGTGCCTGTGGCTCGGAACGCTCCCCCTGCTCGTGAAACGAGCAATACCAAACTCCTGGGCTACTCTCGTCACACTTCGTCCCTCTTCTGTTTCCCCATGATTCTTCTCCGTGTAAAGTCATCCAGATGTTGCCTCCGGTCCATGCTGTAATGGAAAGCAGCCTCATAGTGCAACGTAACTGCTCCCCGCTTGACAGACACACACAAAACTTTTCCCTTTTCTTCAACTGCCTCACGGTGCGGGGTCAGCCTCATTTAGTGCTATAATCACGTTTACCTAGCGCCACGTGACGTCAAACTTTCTGTGCATGACTGGGACACCTCTAACAGCATGCACCCGCACTTCTTATCATTTCCACCGGATAGTTAATATGTTACGTAATTTTATCTAGGTCGTCCTTAAGGTTTTCAGAGAAGTATATTGTTTTAAACACCATATATATCCCAACAAATAACAATAAGATAACGGTGTTTAGCGAACCCGACTCTCAGCAGATATTCTTGAAACGCTTATTCTCGAGGAAATTTCTGTCGAAGATTTCGACAAACGTCAGACATCTTCCTATGTAAACAATGAATCCAATGGTGATTCCCACTTACTAGGTCTATTTTCGAGTGTTCAGTAGTTTCATTACAAGTCAGTTTAAAAGCATACAGAAAGTCTTGTACTGCGATATGGGCACAGTCCCTTAACAAGACGCAGTATGTACTCGTCTTAGAAATTCTTGTACATTATCTTTTATAAGTCATATTCCATAGTCCTGGGGGAGGTTCTACTGAATGTGAAAGTAATTCAAATATTGACGTTTGAGTTAAGTGCAATACAATGATGTGTGACAACATTATGAAATATTACTGTATTGCAGAGCTAGTGTCAATTATAAAGTAGCCTAAAACATTAATTTTAAGAGTTTCTGTGAAGTAGCGGGACTTTCTCAGCAGTAAGCTCCTTAGTTCAGTCTAAATTTTCGCCGGCCGGAGTGGCCGAGCGGTTCTAGCGCTACGGTCTGGAACCGCGCGACCGCTACGGTCCCAGGTTCGAATCCTGCATTGAGCATGGATGTGTATGATGTCCATAGGTTAGTTAGGTTTACTTAGTTCTAAGTTCTAGGGCTCTGATGACCTCAGAAGTTAAGTCCCATAGTGCTCAGAGCCATTTCCTAAATTTTCTCCGTATTACATCCATGCGCTCTCAAGTTGCACCAATGTATCTGCCTCCTTTCTGTACTAATGTTAACCCCGCGGAGTCTTTTTAGAGGCTGGTTTCGATGATAGTGTTGTCTTCTGTCTTTCAGTATTTGGTTTTGAGAAAATAGAGTTATTGGTGAGTTCTGTAACTTACAATTCATTGTAAACGGGAATCATCGCCAACATTTTCCCTGCAGAATTTGCTATTCATAGCAGGAATTCATATATGCAAGCAAATTTTCAGACATCGGAATTTCTATTTACTAGCTCGACACAAAGGAATCGAGAGAACTCGCATCACTTAGGAACTGTGAGTTGTTGTCGTGTCATTTTTAGATATGTAACTGGGTTTTCTCATTGCGAGATTTTTTTGCGTATTTAACATATGCAGACCAAAATTACAGAATATCCCTTAAAAGTATGTTTCAGGGTGCTGTATTACATCTAAAACTGTTTCCTTAACGATTTTCATCAGTATATGAAACAGTATTTGTATTGCAGTTCCTGTATGTCTCTCAAATTCTCTCTCTAACCTTACAGGTGAAAGTTATCTTTAGATTTCCTAATTCACTCCATAGAAATGCCAGTATGGAAGCTGCAACATGATTGCGGCTGAAACCCTTAGGCGCTAATGTCACAAATGATCTTCTGTTTGGTCTCATTTAACAAGGACTGAAAAAAAATAAATGCTATAAAATATCAGGAAGAAATGCCCTTCCGTTAAGTTTACTGAGGGACATAAACAAATTCCGTTCATTGTCACAAATACACCTTTGATCTTTGAATGGAGGTAGCATTTTGTGGGTAAAGTGCTATGTTTCAAGTGAAGAATGAGATACTGTGGTCACCTCTGATCTCTGAACGGCCAGCCTGTGTAACACATAGATCTTGACCACTTAACAAACTTACATGGGCTCGCAATCCATATAAAGTGTGAAGATCTGAAAAATACTTCATTCACCAAGACGATAAATACAAAGGGCAGTCTTTCAGTGTGGTTCTTGTTGCAGAAAAGAGTTGTACCATGGAACACTTTTCCCTACAATAGAAGTTTAATATAAACTGACGGGAAAAACTTCAACGCCAAGAAATTATTTCTGGGTAACGTATTTAAGTAATTAGCACTGCAAGATCACAGGTTAATTTAAGTGCGAGATAAGCTATTGCAAACGTGAAATGCTAGTTCATTAATAACAGGCGTAACCTCCAGAATATTGAATGGAAGCGTGCAAGCGCACATGAATTGTGTTGCACAGGTGCTGGAAGTCAGTTTGTGGGATGACGTTCCGTGCCTGCTATACTTGATCGATCAATACACGGACGGTTAATGCTGTTTGCAGATGAAGCTGGAATTGTCATCCGATGATGACCCATATGTGCTCCATTGGAGACAGATTTGGTGATCGAGCAGGCCAAGGCAACATGTTGACACTCTGCAGAGTATGTTGGTTTACAACAGCGGAAGGTAGGCGAGCGTTATACTGTTGGAAAACACGCCCTGGAATGCTGCTCATAAATGGCAGAACAACAGGCCAAATCACCAGATTGTTGTGCAAATTTGCATTCAGCGTGCGTGGGAGAACCACGAGAGTGCTCTGGCTATCATAGAAGATCGCAGCCCACACCATAACTCCAGGTGTAAGTCCAGTGGGTTTAGCATGCAGACAGGTTGTCTCCAGGTCCTCGTCTCCTTCTAACCAACTCATGGCCATCGCTGGCACCGAGACAGAACCAGCTTTCATCAGAAAACACAACAAATCTCCAACTGCGGAAATGGAGGTGATCTGGGGTCAACAGAATTCACGCTACAGAGCGTCTGGGCCGGAGCTATCCTTGAAGTAAGCGATTTGTAATAGTTCGTTGTATCACTGCAGTGCCAACTGCTGCTCAGACTGCTGTTGCAGATGCAGTACCAAGCGCCGGAGCTATACGACGAACACAATGGTCTTCCCTCTCGGTAGTGCCATGTGGCTGTACGCAGCACGGTCTTCTTGTGACCGTACGGTCTCGTGACCACTGCTGCCAGCAAGCATGTACTGTGGCTACACTCCTACCAAGTCTTTCTGCAATATCTCAGAAGAAATATCCAACTTCTCGTAGCCCTATCACGCGATTCCATTCAAGCTCGGCGAGGTGTTAATAATGGCGTCTTTGTCGCCTTAAAGGTATTCTTGACTAATATCAACTCACAACGTCCACTGTCAAATGTAATTAACTCTCACAATCGTTACAGTGTGTAACTAAAGCAAACCTGATTTGCACCCTCATAGTGGGGTTACTAGCGACTGGCTGAAGTCTGAACAGGTATCATCTCTCAGATGCAGAAACACGCCTACCAACCTTCGTTCATGTTGCACAATTCCTTCTTGGTGTTGGTTTTTTTTTCTTTTTTTCGTCAGTGTATTTTCTTATTCCTTATTCAGATTATGTCACTTTTATGTGCTGCATTCTTTTTCAGAAATTACAAAAATTACTCCGAAAAATTAATGTTTCTCCAAATGTGAAAACGTATTCCAAGGTACAACATGGTCATGTACATAAGAACAAATATTCTACTCAGTTTTAAAACTGCTGCACGGGATAAAATCTCATCAACACTGTGCCTAATAGTCTTTGCGATATATTATTACTCCACTACACATCAGTAATCGGCAAGTGATATCAAACTAAACAGAAGTACTATCGAAAACAAGTTACAAGTTAAAAAATTTTGAAAATGGAGTTATTGGAAGCAAAGATAAAGTTCCATTTTCAGAACAGGTGAAACTGCTAAGACAATAACGAAACTTAGTTAATCTGCTAATATTTTTTTTTTTTTTTTTTTTTTTTTTCTTTATTGTATTTCAATTCCCCTATCGGGGCGGGCTGGCAGCAGCATATGCGCTGCTCTTCAGCCGAAAGACATAGAACAAAACAATAGAAGACATTTAAAAACAGCAAAGGAGAGAAGAAGGCGAACATAGATATAAAAAGGGAGAACATCATGGAAGGCAATATACAAAAAACGGGGTGACTGTAAAATGGAGATAAAAAACTGTTTAAAAGTAGCACACACAAAAAGCCACACACTGTGACGATTAAAAGAAACACAAGGCACAGTATGACTGGAGCATAAAGGTGTTGACGGCTGGCATAGCACACAGCGTAGCACTGACGGCGAACCTCAAGGCAGCACACAATTAAAATCACACCTCTTGACGCACACGAGAAAAGCACGAAACACAACACTGACGTGGCACACTGATGTTGATCAATACAGAGGATCTGCCAGGTTCAAGGAGATGAGGGAGACCTGAAGAAGGGAGGGAGGGGAAGAGATGGGGGAGGGGAAATGGGGGGCGCTCGGAAGAGGGCCAGGTAGGGAGGGATGTGGGAAGGAGAGAGGCAAGTATGGGGTGCAGGGTCTCAGGGGAGGGGGGGATGGAGGAAAATCCGCTCTGGGAGAAGGAGGAAAGAGGAGAAGGGGGCCCTGGGGAGGGGGGAATCTGCTAATATCACAAGTTCCATGATAAAAGGCCTTCTTCTGTTTCATGGTGCAAGATGGTGCACGACCAACAAATTATGGTTTATCACACGTTATGTAACTACACTCCTGGAAATGGAAAAAAGAACACATTGACACCGGTGTGTCAGACCCACCATACTTGCTCCGGACACTGCGAGAGGGCTGTGCAAGCAATGATCACACGCACGGCACAGCGGACACACCAGGAACCGCGGTGTTGGCCGCCGAATGGCGCTAGCTGCGCAGCATTTGTGCACCGCCGCCGTCAGTGTCAGCCAGTTTGCCGTGGCATACGGAGCTCCATCGCAGTCTTTAACACTGGTAGCATGCCGCGACAGCGTGGACGTGAACCGTATGTGCAGTTCACGGACTTTGAGCGAGGGCGTATAGTGGGCATGCGGGAGGCCGGGTGGACGTACCGCCGAATTGCTCAACACGTGGGGCGTGAGGTCTCCACAGTACATCGATGTTGTCGCAGTGGTCGGCGGAAGGTGCACGTGCCCGTCGACCTGGGACCGGACCGCAGCGACGCACGGATGCACGCCAAGACCGTAGGATCCTACGCAGTGCCGTAGGGGACCGCACCGCTACCTCCCAGCAAATTAGGGACACTGTTGCTCCTGGGGTATCGGCGAGGACCATTCGCAACCGTCTCCATGAAGCTGGGCTACGGTCCCGCACACCGTTAGGCCGTCTTCCGCTCACGCCCCAACATCGTGCAGCCCGCCTCCAGTGGTGTCGCGACAGGCGTGAATGGAGGGACGAATGGAGACGTGTCGTCTTCAGCGATGAGAGTCGCTTCTGCCTTGGTGCCAATGATGGTCGTATGCGTGTTTGGCGCCGTGCAGGTGAGCGCCACAATCAGGACTGCATAAGACCGAGGCACACAGGGCCAACACCCGGCATCATGGTGTGGGGAGCGATCTCCTACACTGGCCGTACACCACTGGTGATCGTCGAGGGGACACTGAGTAGTGCACGGTACATCCAAACCGTCATCGAACCCATCGTTCTACCATTCCTAGACCGGCAAGGGAAATTGCTGTTCCAACAGGACAATGCACGTCCGCATGTATCCCGTGCCACCCAACGTGCTCTAGAAGGTGTAAGTCAACTACCCTGGCCAGCAAGATCTCCGGATCTGTCCCCCATTGAGCATGTTTGGGACTGGATGAAGCGTCGTCTCACGCGGTCTGCACGTCCAGCACGAACGCTGGTCCAACTGAGGCGCCAGGTGGAAATGGCATGGCAAGCCGTTCCACAGGACTACATCCAGCATCTCTACGATCGTCTCCATGGGAGAATAGCAGCCTGCATTGCTGCGAAAGGTGGATATACACTGTACTAGTGCCGACATTGTGCATGCTCTGTTGCCTGTGTCTATGTGCCTGTGGTTCTGTCAGTGTGATCATGTGATGTATCTGACCCCAGGAATGTGTCAATAAAGTTTCCCCTTCCTGGGACAATGAATTCACGGTGTTCTTATTTCAATTTCCAGGAGTGTAGTTTTAAAATATATAGAAATTTTACTTGCCAACGAATTATGCAACTGAAGATTAACAATATATTCAATATAGCGTTAGTGTATCAAACGGCACTTAAAAAGTATACAGAACTCGAAATATTTACAAATACTACACAAAACACAACCTCAACAACAGCACCAAAACTGTAGAAAAAACAGCGGAAACTGCCTATGGTGGTCTCTAGTGCGCATTCCTTTATGTGATTCTAAAATCAATGTTCAGTTGACTAGACTGAAGTACTGACCAAAAAAAGACATCATGTGTTTCTAGATACACTATTGTCTAGGTACAAAACTCCGCCCTACAATTAGCTGAATTAAGTTACGAGGGAAAATCAATAAGGATAGGCAATTTTTTTTAAATGAGTACTTTTCATCGGGAAAACAACGCTGGAAGTAACACCATTTCTCTTCATGGTTTCAAAAAATGGTTCAAATGGCTCTGAGCACTATGGGACTTAACTTCTGAGGTCATCAGTCTTCTAGAACTTAGAACTACTTAAACCTAACTAACCTAAGTACATCACCCATATCCACTCCCGAGGCAGGATTCGAACCTGCTACCGTAGTGGTCGCGCGGTTCCAGACTGTAGCGCCTAGGACCGCTCGGCCACTCCGACCGGCTCCATGATTTCCCTCAACCTCTATGCACGTGGTCCATCTCGTGACAATCTTCTTAATCTCGTACTGGAAGAAATTTTGTGGTATCGTGTGCACTGCCACGTTATCCGACAGAAACTTGGACTCACGCAGATGCTCCTTTAACGGAGCAAACAGTAGTAGCTGTCTGTATTCACTGTCAGACCTTTATAAATATAACAAATCAGCATTGGACGTTTCATGTCCCAAAACACCGTCATTAGCAACTTTCTAGCAGTAGCTTTGATTTTAAACTCCTGGTATTGGGGAAGATGGATGTTTCCACACGTTGTTCTGCCACTTTAATTGAGTGGCAATGGACCTTCATCCCAAAAAAGGTTACTGTGCGATTGAAAAAGATTTTTCCTTTCTCTTCAAAACGCCTTGAATAAGGTTTCGACATTTACAAACGTTCATTTCTTCCTTCGTGCATACGGTCAACATAATAAAGTTCTCTGGGATCATTACGAATAACTAATCACTGACTTGGTAAACAACAAGCGAAAACTTCACGATAGCTTAGAGATTCATGGACGATAGCAATTGCTGAACCGTGTCTTATATTCTACTTATGCGCAATTTCATCATTTCCATATCGAGGATCATCACGAATCATTCACTCAGGTGTTTAGATGTTCCTGCCGTTTTTGGACTTGGGACGCTCTTCGTCGAAGACAGATACACATCCGCTAGATTTATCCACTAATAAATATTTCGTCCAATAAGGCAACTATCACCTATGCTGCACGTGCGTCCTGCGAAAAATCTCCGCAGCTTTAGTCCCTTCAGAGTACAGAGAACGAATCAGTCCCTTCATTTCTTGCTTCGTGCATACGGACAACATAATAAAATCCTCTGGAATCACTATGAATAACTAATCACTGAACCAAAATAGCTAACGCACAAAAAACTGTGGAATTAGGGCATATCACTGTTGAGGCAGTGCTGTCCACCTATCGTACAGAGAAAAATGACCTTTACCTATAGATTTGCTATCGGGATGTGCTTCATTTATATTTTAAATAGACGTTAGTTTGTCTCGAATTGTCACTGGAGACTAAAGAGTATGAATAGAAATGAGTTTTTCGTCTGTTGACTGCGAATCAGTGTTTTGGTAATTATCTATGAAGCTAGCCCGGAAAACTTACCACACCAAAGAGGACGGCCCCTCTGCAGTTGAACACCCTTAGCCACCGACTAGTAGTTATAAAACCAAACCTGTGCCCACAGGGAACCACGCGGAGCCGATGCCGTCGAAGCAACCGTAAGCTGAGAGTCCGAGTTGCCCAGATGTGACCATTTTCAATGTCACATTACTCCATGTTCTCTGCCACTATCATTCAACCCATGATAATGGTGAAATTTCAGTCGCTGGGTTTGACGTCACATATTCGAGGAACATTTACGTGTTTCAAAAATATTCTGTGGTTTTCACTAGATCACTGGGTGGTAACTAATAAGCTCCTGTTAGTGTACTCTGAATAATGAAGATCCCAACAATACGAGAGACTGATATTCCACACAAAACCAACACTTTCGCTGCGTCAACTAGATTCGATGGATCGATCTAATGAAGGCTGACTTCTAGCCAGTGACCGTGATTCTGTTTATTTACCTCCCTGTTTACAGAGAAATTAAGTCCATCCGTAAAGAGCACGTCACTGGGTAAACGACGGCATTTGCACAGCCTGCATGTTTTGCGCTCTGGAGACTGAACCTGATTATCTGGATAGTCCTTAGTGAGACGTTGTAACATTACTGTTTTGTAAGGGTGTCATTTGTGTATGGCCAAAATTCTCATTATGTATGAACGGCTGACTCAGTTTCCTGGTAGATGTGGCAAGTACTGCGCTTGAGTCCTTTTAGTGAAAGATGCAAGAACAGCGGTTCATTTTGCTTCATCTGTAGCCATTTTCGATCGTTCAGGTTTCGGTTTATCGGCAACACAGCCAGTTTCATGGATTTTCGGGAAAAGATTCAGGACCGCAGTGTGGGATAAGGGTGGCGTTGGTTGAAATCCTCAGTGATAACACGAATGCTACTCTCTCCCGATACCAAGGAGATCTCAGCTTGTGTCAGCGCCAGCAGCTTTCACGTCACCTATAAGGAAGGAGGATCGGTCAAAACCCTGAGAATGAATAAACCTATATTCAAATAGAAGAGCACAATCTTTTTCCTCGTGTAATTCTCAGTCTGTGTGATTTATTACACGATCACCCCCTCCATTTGAAAATTACGAGTTGTATCCAAGATTGTGGCTTCCAGAATGGCCACAATGTTGGTAACATAACCTCACAGGTTTCCCACCTCTTCCATCTCATACTACTTTAAAGGTGTTTATCCATATTTTTTTTAATTTTTGAAGGGTTGTTGCACACCTGTAGACCACCCTGTCTGTGTATCTTCTACGTGAATGAAGACAGAAACTTTTGGTAAATTCAACTTACATATACGAATACAAGGTTTTTGTTTTCAAAAGAACCATCCTATTTTTAAGGGGCCGTCAAATGAAAATGGGATTGTTGAAAAAAGTAAGTAAACTGTTTATTCTTTCAAAAGTAATCACCATAAGTGTTAACACATTTCTCTCATTGTGAGAAAAGGCAGTAAATACCTTCCTGGAAAAATATTTGTGATTGCCTATGGAACTATGATTGTACCCAAGCGTGCACCTCTTCGTTCGAAGCAAATTGACGACCACAAATGTGTTCCTCCAAGGCTGCAAAAGCATGAAAGTCGCTTGGGAGAGATCAGAATTGTGTGGATGCTATGGAATGTCAGGTCCACCTGTTGTCTAGGTATGCTGCAGAAGTTTCTCTGGGAAGCACTTACTCATCCTCCATGTAGTCACAAGCTCTCCCCATACGATTTCCAGTATTCCATCTTTCTCGTTTTCATTTGACTTTCCCTAATAGAATGGTACAGCTTCCATATGCTTGCACATACAGCAATGGAATACCATGTACAATTGCGTTTAGAACAAAATTTTCATTAGCCATTCATAGACGTTAGGCAACGGCCTTGCCGCAGTGGATACACAGGTTCCCATCAGATCATCGAAGTTAAGCGCTGTCGGGCGTGGCTGGCACTTGGATGGGTGACCAGCCGGGCCGCTATGCGCTGTTGCCAATTTTCTGCGTGCACTCAGCCTCGTGATGCCATTGAGGAGCTACTCGACTGAATAGTAGCTGCTCCGGTCACAGCAAACCATCATAACAGCCGGAAGAGCAGTGTGCTGACCACACGCCCCTCCCATCCGCATCCTCAAGTGAGAATGACACGGCGGTCGGATGGTCCCGGTGGGCCACATGTGGCCTGATGACGGAGTGCTTAGCTTATTCATAAACGTTCCACGTTCCCTTCAACAGACGTACAAAAAGCGCACAGCAAGGTTTGAAACAAACATAGCCAAAAAAAACATGAGTCAGACACGCCTCGATGCACATTGAGTATTGAACGAACAAGATAGCAGCATTAGCAGGATCCCTTGCCCGTAGCGTCATGAACTGGCTACTATTTTTTTTTCCTTTATTGAAATATCCATTCCCCATCAGGGGCGGGCTGGCAGCTGCATAAGTGCTGCTCTTCAACCAAGAGACATAAATAGACAGGAAGACATTTAAAATAATATAAAGAAGAAAACACGGCGGAATATAGAAACAAAAAAAGCCAGAACAGAAGAAAAGAAAGCATACAAAGCGGTGACTGTAAAATCTAAAAAAGTATTTTACACAAAAAACACACTGGGTTAAAAGGCACCAGGCAAAGTACAGCTGGAGCATAAAAAGTCGCAGAACGATTAAAACAGCCACGTGACGGACGGCGTAGCATGGAACAATTATGGACGATAAACAGGTCGAGCACACAATTAAAACCACATCACTAGATTTCACTGTATAGCGGCACCGAAACACTACACTAACGCAGCACACTGAGAGTGAATAAAAACCTGAGAGGAACTGCCAGGGGGGGGGGGGGACAAGAGAAAAGGAGGCGAGGAGTAGGGGAGAGATGTGGGGGGGGGGTGGCGCTGAAGGAGGGCTGGGGAAGGAACAGGCAGGAAAGGAAAACAGTCAAGCTGCAGGGACTCAGGGAGAAGAAGGGAAGCCTCGCTGGGACGAGGAGGGGGGAGGAAAAGGGGGGGCTGTGGAGGGGTAGTAACAAGGCCAGGTCACAGTTGGAAAGAAGGGTAGAGGTCATGGCGTAGTTCAACATCTGGGAGGGGGAGGTGCTGGAAATTGCCCTGATGAAGTAGATGGAGGGTGGATACAGCGATAGAGGTGTGGAAACTGGCGGGGGGGTGGAGAGGAAGGAGGAAACCAAGGGATGGTGGGGGGGAGGGGGAGGATCAAGCCTGTGGATAGTGTAAAAGATGCAGAAATGTAAGAGGAAAAGGAGGAGGTGGTGGAAGGGGATGAGGTCATACAGGAGTTATTTGGGTGAAGGAAGGTGGATCCGGTAGGCAAAGCGGAGCGCATGCCGTTCGAGGATAGCATTGTAGAAATACGACTTCATAAACATTGAGATGCGTGAAAAACAAGCTTTCGCTTGAAACGAAGCTCAGATTACCCGTACCATACTCATCCTGTGTTTAATAATGATAGCACGTGGCGATTTCCAAGAAACTTCAAACAGGGTTGTAATCGAAGCTTTTCTAAACTTCTTCTCGCTTACATGATTACATCAGATATTTAACACATTAACTCACTTGTAAGAAATCAGACGTTTGAAGCAGTTTTACACTAGTATGTTCGATTCTTTAACGAATATGCGTTTTACTGGAAATAACGGAAAAGCAAAACACAAGAGACGTGTTCTCAGTCGCTGAAGAACAATGTTTATCTTACCTGCGTGCAAACTGAGACTTTCCTTTGTCAAGTCTGCGAGTACTGTGTGGACATTTGTGATACCAGGGTGTGTCTACAGATCATGCCATTACGTTTAAGTTATTGTATTATTGATATTGAGGAAATATAGACGATAAAACATGTAACCACGACACAGGCTATTGCTAATCAGAAGCTTATCTTCTCACACACTGTTACAACAAAACAGTTAAAATTATTTACTGACGTCAGATTGCTTTCATAAGAATTTATCTAACTAAAACTGCACTCTTTATGATCAGAAGACTTTAAAATTAAGAAAGGGAATGATTTTGCGTAAAGTGTGATAAAAAATAAAGAAAAACTTAGAGCAAACCCTCGGAGACACCGAGTGTTAGGAATCACATACTACCTTACTATTATGACTTTAGGATAACTCATTAGTCGGGCAATCCAAAAAGCTGTACATACAGCAAGGCCACAAAATAAGTCATTAGCCACGCGACATTTCTCCCTGCATTCTGCACCGCGCAGGGGCGAAATCGGGTTCCACCTTCATTAAGGAAATGTCCGAGCCCGGAGCGATTTAGTGAAACTGGGTGAAATTAATTTTCGTCGCGAAGTGCAACGCCAGCTTAATTGTTTTTCCGCGTAAGATGGTTACATTCGCCGAGAAATTAATTACGTAATGCTGCAGAGTTATTCGGATAACACGGTTCACTCTGTACGTAATTAATGTTGTACTGTTAGTCTTCAAAGAACATTACGTGAAGCGACAGCGAACAGATTTAAACAATTCCTGCGATACGTAAATTTTACAGTAGCTGCAACAGTTTAACTTCATTGCATTTACCGTGTTCGGTGTTTCTTAGAGACCCTACAACTGTGCCATTTATGATTTTAGTAATAAAACACTGAAGCAGTTATGTATTTTTTCGTGCATAGTACGACGCATTTCGAGAATGTATCATCTTTATGTAGCGCGGAGAAATTTGGCGTTAATGGGCTATGACAGCAGACGACCGACGCGAGTGCCTTTGGTAATCGCATGACGGCGCTTCCTGGGCTTGCGACCATGTAGATTGGACCCTAGACGATTGCAAAACCGTGGCCCGATCAGATGAATCATGATTTCAGTTGGTAAGAGCTGATGGTAGGGTTTGAGTGTAGTTCAGACCCAACGAAGCTATGGACCTAAGTTGTCAACAGGGCACTATGCAAGCTAGTTGTGACTCCATTGTGGTATGAATTGTGTTTACATGGTAAGGACTGGGTCCTCTGATCCAAATGAACCGATTATTGACTGGACATGATCATGTTCGGCTACTTAGAGAGCATTTACAACCATTCATGGACTTCGGTAGGAAAATGTTTCTAGAAAGGATAAATGGCCGGCCGACGTGGCCGAGCGGTTCTAGGCGCTTCAGTCTGGAACCGTGCGACCGCTACGGTCGCAGGTTCGAATTCTGCCTCGGGCATGGATGTGTGTAATGTCCTTAGGTTAGTTAGGTTTAATTAGTTCTAAGTTCGAGGGGACTGATGACCTCAGAAGTTAAGCCCCATAGTTCTCAGAGCCATTTGAACCATTCATGGACTTCAGTTTCCCTAAGAGCGATAGAATTTTTATAGATGACAATACGACAAGTCACCGGTCCGCAACTGTTCGCAACTGGTTTGAAGAACATTCTGGACAGTTCGAATAATGATTTGGCCACCCAGATCGCCCGACATGAGTCTCTTCGAACATTTATGGGAAATAGCTGAGAGGTCAGATGTACAAAATCCTGCACTGACAACACTGTCTCAATAATGGGTGGCTCTAGAGACAGGATGGCTCAATATTTCTGCAAGGGACTTCCAACGACTTGTTGTGTGCATTCTACGTCAAGTTGCTGAGCTACGCCGAGCGAAACAAGGTCCGACATGATATTAGGAGGTATCCCATGACTTTTGTCACCTCAGTGTATATACCGCATACAGCGAAAGCGGAAAAACGCCATCCGCTAAGTCAAAACACGGACGGAAGTGTGTCTTGAATGATCGTGACTGGCTCTCACTGAAGAGGGTTGTCACGAAAAATAAGAGGACAACAGCTGCAAAAATCACTGCAGAACTGAATGTCACACTCGCATACCCTGTCACCAACAAAACAACACGAAAGGAACTATGTAAGCTGGTAACTGCAGGGCAGGATGGAATTACAAAACCAGACATCAGTGATGCAAATGCCCGCTTAGGAAAATGTCGAGCCAAAGCCATAAAACCTGGTCTGTGAAC
Source organism: Schistocerca piceifrons (assembly GCF_021461385.2). Classification (NCBI taxonomy): domain Eukaryota; kingdom Metazoa; phylum Arthropoda; class Insecta; order Orthoptera; family Acrididae; genus Schistocerca; species Schistocerca piceifrons. The sequence continues at coordinate 244,631,377 of NC_060149.1, forward strand.
AATGGAAGGATGTCATTTGGTCGAATGAGTCTTGCTCCATACTGCTTCCATCTTCTGTCCTAGTTTACGTTCTAAGAGTGAAACATAGTGGGGATTCGGTGATGATTTGGTCAGCCATATTGTGGCCTTCCATGGACACCATCGTTGCTCTGCAAGGTCGAGTTAATGCGAAGGATTATGTGACTAGTTTGGCTGACCAGATCCATCTCATGCTACAATATTTGTTTAAGGTTATGCCGCGTTCCAAAGCGACAGGGCACCTGTTAAACACCTCGCATAGTCCAGGACTGATTTTGTTAGCATTAAGGTGAATTGTCGCATCTACCCTGGCCACCACACTCACCAGATCTCAATATCGTTGAGCCTTTGAGGTGTACTTTGGACCAACAGTGTGTGTGATGATACGCGTGTGAGCGGATTTCTGCACACAGAAGGAGGCACAGTACTCCAAAGAGATAGAAAAAATACTATGTCATAACATTAAAACGTAAAAAATGACAGGATTAACATTTTTTTCAATCATCTAACTGCAGTAAAACCACAAAAGGATGACTGCAGGGGAAGAGAGAGAGGGAAACAAGCGCGCAAACATCACATAAAACATCAAAATAAGGATTTGTACTTGACAATGAGAATAAATTCTCGAAACGCGTCCTGGTATGCATTAAAAATACGTAACTGGTGCAGTGTTTTATTATTTAGATCAAGAAGGAGTTTATTCAGACAGATTCTGTTCGTCTCTGATGAATACTGAACTACAAACACATAATAAGCCATTCGTGATTAACATATCTCTCGTTAGGCCAAGACGTTATCAAATTCACGAGCTGTAAGTAAAATGGGACTGATATTGACAATCAACCTTAGAGACGTACTTTAATCTACATCTATCCCTGTGCGCCGTGTTGTATGGCGGAGGGTATTTCGTGTACTAGATAACACCCCCCCCCCCCCCCCCGCGCCTTTACTGTTCCAGTCGCGAATGCTGGAAGGGGAGAACGGATTGTTTGTAAGCCTCCGTCTGAACTCTAAACTCTCTAGTTTTCATATGCATTGTTTCTTCTGGAGATATACTTAAGAGAAGGAATATATTGGCTATATCTACTGGCAACGCACGCTCTCGGAATTTGACAGTGTACCATATTATGGTGCACAATGCCTCTCTTATAGCCTCTGCCACTAGAATTGGACGAGCATTTCAATGGGGCTTTCGTGCTTATTAAACAAGCCTATGACGAAACTCGCTACTCGTCTTTGGATCATCTATACTACTTCTGTCTACAGGGTGTCCCAGGAGGAATGTTTAATATTCAGAGATATGACACTAACGATTATTAAAAGCAAAAGAATCTTACAAACATGGGCTTTCAACTCCATACCTAAAGTGCTACGAACACTTCTTCAGAAGAAGAGATGTTTCACAGTAGCGAAGACGAACAAGTCTCATAGCCCTAACGTATGCACTTTAGAGACCATGTTCAGCGGCCATTTTTTTCTTGGTGTGGTCCATACGTTACCTCTCAAAATAAGGAAAGGAAAGACCCTGCAATAGAAGAGATTTGTTTCACAGAATAGAAGGTGAAGAAGTGCTCATAGGTCTTCAAGTAAGTATTTTAGGGCCCATATTTATTAGACTTTTCGCTTCGAATGATCACACCTGCCATATCTTTGAATGTTGACCATTCCTCCCCGTACAACGTGCATACTGTCTGGTAATGGTCCCAGACTTCCGAACAGTAATCAAATATCGGTCGAACGAGAGTTTTATTAGCTATCACCTTCGTGAGTGGATTGCACTTTCTGAGAATTCTTCCTGTGGTGTCGTCCGAAGAACAAGTTGCCGTGTTAAAGTTGATACATCGCGACGGAACGACGGGGATTCAAAGAAGCTCGGTCGCTGCAAGAGGCAACGACGGATCGACGGATAAGAGATAGCGTAGACACACCCTCAAAAGTTCTATAGGCCACCGCTGCAGCCTTAGAGACCTACTTTAATCTACGTCGATCCCAGTACGCCGTGGTGTATGGCGGAGGGAGTGCCGCTCAGCCCACTCTGCAGTCATCTCCGAAGACGACAGCGACTTCTCATTACAACCAGCAGTGTGAAAGTTGTATGACACAGAACCAAGGAGCACAGTTCATTGTCAGTTCCAGTTTGAGAGAAGAGACTATTATTTTACACTGTATCAAGTGATAAGTTAAGTGTTCACTGACAGTTACAAATATTCATGACATTTCTGTGGACATGGATCGTTCAGAGTTCAGTATTCCATCTTGATCAATTTATAATAAATCGATTTAATATTTTGTATATATTGTAATGTCAACTCGGCCTCTTCCAGAAGTAGTCCAAGAACCCGCCATAGTGCCGACTAGTGCTTTTTGTCCAGCACAACACTTCCAATGAATCTCTGTCGCCGTATGCCTCTGTCATGATTAGTTTTATCTGTTCACTCTATTATAAATCGCTTCACAGAACTGCAATCCAAACCTCTTCTCAAAAGTTCCCAGTGTTAAATTTTCTAATTAGTACATTCTCTTCTACACTGAAGAGCCAAAGAAACGGGTACACCTGCCTAATATCGTGTAGGGCGGGCTACTGCGAGCACGCAGAAGCGCCGCACTGAATGTCTGAAGTAGTGCTGGAGGGAACTGACACCATGAATCCTGCAAGGTTGTCCATAAATACATAAGAGTTCGAGGGGGTGGAGATCTCTTCAGAACAGCACGTTGCAAGGCTCCCCTACTGCAGCACACAATGCTGCAAAGCGTGTACATATCAAACTTCCTGGCAGATTAAAACTGTGTGCCCGACCGAGACTCGAACTCGTGACCTTTGCCTTTCGCGGGCAAGTGCTCTACCATCTGAGCTACCGAAGCACGACACACGCCTGGTACTCACAGCTTTACTTCTGCCAGTATCTCGTCTCCTACCTTCCAAACTTTACAGAAGCTCTCCTGCGAACCTTGCAGAACTAGCACTCCTGAAAGAAAGGACACTGCGGAGACATGGCTTAGCCACAGCCTGGGGGATGTTTCCAGAATTCCGTGTACATATCCTTCTTTCGTGTTTACACTCCACAATGGCACCACCAACAGTCGAGCTTTAGAGGGGTTGCAATGTTCGTGATGTTTTTGGGACTAAAGTGACATCCAGTGACTAGTAAAGAGTCGAAGTCACTGAGCTGTCCTAACCGACCCATTCTGCTGTCACTGCTTCTCTACTGACAACTTAATACTCTACATCTACATCTACATGGATACTCTGCAAATCACATTTAAGTGCCTGGCAGAGGGCTCATCGAACCACCTTCACAAGTCTCTATTATTTGAAGCTCGTATAGCGGTAGGAAAGAACGAACACCTATATCTTTATGTAAGAACTCTGATTTCCCTTATTTTATCGTGGTGATCGTTCCTCCCTATGTAGGTCAGTGTCAACAAAATATTTTCGCATTCGGAGGAGAAAGTTGGTGATTGGTATTTCGTGAGAAGATTCTGTCGCAACGAGAAACGCGTTTCTTTTAATGACATCCAGCCCAAATCCTGTATCATTTCTGCGACACTCTCTCCTATATTTCGTGATACTACAAAACGTGCTGATCTTCTTTGAGATTTTTCGATGTACTCCGTCAGTCCTATCTGGTAAGGATCCCACACCGCGAAGCAGTATTCTAAAAGAGGACGGACAAGCGTAGGGTAGGCAGTCTCTTTGGTAGATCTGTTACATTTTCCAAGTGTCCTGCCAATAAAACGCAGTCTTTGGTTAGCCATCCTCACAACATTTTCTGTGTGTTCCTTCCAATTTAAGTTGTTCGTAACTGTAATTCCTAGGTATTTAGCTGAATTTACTGTTTTTAGATTGAACTGGTTTATCGTGTAACCGAAATTTAACGAATTCCTTTTAGCACTCATGTGGATGACCTCACACGTTTCGTTACTTAGGGTCAAAAGCCAAATTTCGCACTATTCAGATATCTTTTCTAAATAGTTTTGCAATTTGTTTTGATCTTCTGATGACTTTATTAGTCGATAAACGACAGCGTCATCTGCAAACAACCTAAGATGGCTGCTCAGATTGTCTCCCAGATCGTTTATATAGATAAGGAACAGCAAAAGGGTTGTAACACAACTTTGTGGAACGCTAGAAATCACTTCTGTTTTACGCGATGACTTTCTGTCAATTACTACGAACTGTGACCTCTCTGACAGGAAATCACAAATCCAGTCACATAACTGAGACGATATTCCATAAGGACGCAATTTCACTACAAGCCGCTTGTGTGATACAGTGTCACCTCTTGTTATCTTGGTGGGTCTGCCTCTCGCGTCATGTAGTGGTCAATTTCGCGTTACATGGGAGTATTCGGACACTTTTGATCAAGTAGTGTACATTGCTCATGCGACTGCACAGTGGAATGTGGAGGTTATTTCGTACCAACGCTCTATTTTAGTCCTAATCCATTATCGTATGAAGCGAGGAAAAAACAGCTGTCCTTTTCTCCGGCTCTGTACGCGAGATGGTTACAGTGGAACTGTCGCATAGTTTTTCTCAAGTACCCTCTCTTAATTTGCACACAGGGTTTCGAGTGAGTAACGTTTCCATTCTTCCATGTATTCCCATTCCAGCTCCCTGAGGATTTATTTTACAGCGTCACATGGATTATATCAATCTGTTTATTCGATATTTATCCATATTTAACGAGAGATTCCATTCTTTCCATCAACTGGAAATAATGTCGAAGTCGATATGCGTTTCCTTAAGATCATCCAGCGACTTTAATGTAACAACAGCATCGGAGGTGAACAATCAGAATTTGTTGCTGACTATATCTGATACATAACTTATTTATATTGAATACAGTAGCCGTACTATTACGCTTCCGATGATAAATTTATTTGTATTGGTCATACGCCATCCAAAATGAGGTGCTGTCTTGCACTATTAAAAATTCTTCGAGACAACCACACGTTTGGAGAGATACTTCGTATGATCGTATCTTAGTTTCCAATCGAAAATGTGGGTTACTGCCGAATGTATTTCGGCCGTTCTAGGAAAAGAGAATCGTCGTCTTCGTCTGCATCTACTATTTGCAAGATATCATGTATGAATTAAGTCAGCTGTGTTACCTGACTCAGTGCAATTTTTAAGTAAGTCTCTCGCCGCAGGTGCGTCGAAATGTTGAAGCTTGTAACATTCATTTCCTGCAACACATCGACACTGGCCTTTAATTATCAGCCTGCGTTTCTTGTGTCCTTTTTCTCAAACGGGAGCAACACACACCCTTCACATAGTAGGATACGCTGTGTGAGTGATTGTGAATAAATATGAGCTAGAAAGAAGACAGCATATTTAATGTAAAATCCAAGAGGAATTCCATCAGGTATTGGAACCTTATTCGTTTTGAGTTGTCTCAGTTATTTTCCGATATCGGGCGTGCATACCTCCATATTTCTTACTTGCCACTGTATTTGTCGGCCAAACATTGGAATGATAATATTATTATGCACGAATACATTTTCAGATATGAAAGGAAATGCAATATTTCTGGATAGTCTGACAGTGAAATTTATTTTAGGGATTACGCATAGTCAATCTACGGATGCAAGACTTGCCATTAACTTTTCTCGTCCAGATTTCCTACAATCCCGTTTGTAGCAATAGTGTGGTAGTATTTACTTTCACAATAATTTCAGAATATTAGCATTAAATCATGCTGGATCTTTGCTGCCTTTTGTTACTTAGGTTGGCACACATTTATTTAGGAGAGGAGTTAGGACGTATTTGAACTTTGACTGCACCTATACTGTGTTTATCATTTCTGTTAAACGTAAGTATCGCAGCATATGCATATCGACATCACGTCACAGGCAAACCTGCTCTCTAGCAGATGTAATACTCTCTCTGCCCGGAAACAGCGCTGCGAACACGTGTCACGGCCGCGATAGTTTCTCACACTGCTGCTCTATACGCGTAAATCTCGCGACCGCACAGCAATAGACCAGTTGCTGCTATCCAGTGAAGCTGATCGCCACGTGCCCTAAGATTAACAATGTGCCGACCGTTATTTAGCACGGACTTTTCCGGATCAATTATTCGGATTTGTGTGTTTACGGTTCTCGGCAACTTTTGCTGCTTTAACGGTTTTCGCTTCGCAGCGGAATTCACATTGTGAACCCCATGTTACCCGTTTCAGTCACTGGGGTGCATCGACCATGTTAACAGACTAGTAATTCGGTATCAGAGTACCACACCAAAACAGTATTTCTCTCATCATAGTCCCTAATCGACTCTGGTGACACTCTCGAATAGATCGGCTTTGTTTTTGCTAAGGGGTCTAAAACACTTCTTTCGCATGTGAGGTGTCGGCAAAATGTAACTGTAATATAATGATTTTAATATTAATTCAGTTATTATTTGTTTTTCCGGTCTTAAGCTTACACAGACATAGAGCATTTTTCATCAGAGGAGTTCCCGATTTGTTTATTAGGTTGGTGCATTAAATTCGTAGCGTTTTTGTTTTGCATGTTGGTATTCCGGTTGCTTTGGGTTTATTTATCGATTGTCATTTTTATTTATGATTCACTGTTGCTATTTGAATTTACATTCTTTCATTTTGTAATTTGGAGGTAGTGAATGGAACTGTAGAAGCTAGAAAATTGAGTGCCAAGTGGAGAAATCGGGACACTTCCGACATATTAGTCTGTTAGAGGTCAGTAGAAGGCTGACAGCAGCGGAGCCAGCCAGAAACATTTGCACTGTATATGGGAATAATGTCATTGGACAGAGCACCTTAGCGCCGGCCGAAGTGGCCGTGCGGTTAAAGGCGCTGCAGTCTGGAACCGCAAGACCGCTACGGTCGCAGGTTCGAATCCTGCCTCGGGCATGGATGTTTGTGATGTCCTTAGGTTAGTTAGGTTTACCTAGTTCTAAGTTCTAGGGGACTAATGACCTCAGCAGTTGAGTCCCGTAGTGCTCAGAGCCATTTGAACCATTTTGAACAGAGCACCTTAAGAAAATAGTTTTCTGGTTTCAAAGAGGATCCTTTTGACATTAGTGACTCTCGACGTTCAGAAAGACTTCCGGGGTTTGATGAAGATCATTTAAAAGCATTAATCCACAAAGATCCACGTCAGTGGACTCGACAACTGGTACATTTGATGAACTGTCATCATACCAGCAGCGTGGGACATTTGCATGCAATGGGGAACCTTAAAAAAATTGGGTGTATGGGTACCGCATGCTCTAAGACAAAATCACAAAAATCGGCGAGTGGCTGTATGTGCATCCCTGCTTGCTCGCCATCAAGTGGCTCATGAACAACACCGATCATTCCTATCCTTTATCCTTACTGGTGACGATAAATGGTGTGTTTATGCTAACATAAGGAAACGAAAAGAGTGGTTGAACCCAAAGAAATCAGCAGTGCCCCGTACAAAGACTTGCGCCCATCCACAAAAGATAATGTTATGCACCTGGCGGAACAGTGATGGCGTGGTGTACTACGAATTGCTACCCCGAGGTGTAACCATCACTGCTGACATTTACTGTCAGCAAATGAGACGTCTTGCAGACGAAGTCCAAGAACAAAGATCGGGAGTTGGGTTGGGAGCCTATTCCACTCCCACCTCATTAACCTGATCTTGCGCCCTCATATTTCCATATTTTCCGCTCTCTGTCGAAGAACCTTCAAGGAACTTCCTTTCCGGATGAAAATGCACTCCGAATATGGCTCGAAGAGTTCTTCGTCTCAAAACCACGTGATTTCTACAGTCGCAGAATCGTAAAGTTATCTCAGCGTGGCGGACTGTTGTAAATACTGAAGGAGAATGTACTATTGATGACTAAAGTCAGTGTTATGTGTATCTTTTATGTTTATTACACTTATGGAAAAATGCTACGAACATATGGACCAACCTAATACAAATTATCTTCAATGGCATTGCCAGACTCTTGTAAATAGTGAAAGACAATGTATTATTGATGACTACCTCTTGTGTTATTAAACTAATCGAAAAACATATGCACCAACCTAATACAAATGACCTTCAATGGTCATTCTGGAAATAAGGTGTAAATAGTACACAGCCTGACAAAATAAGTGAGGAGGAAAAGAATTGAAACTTCAAAGTTTGAAACGGTGTACGATATTTTTGCAGTGATAACAAAATCGAGTCAAATTTATAGAGAACTCGGCAGTATAAGCCCAATTACCAGTATGACGATGCACCCCTCTGGCATGGATGGATGTACTGATTCAGTGGGGAAGGATATCATAAAGCCGTTGCACCCTCTCTTGAGGCAAGGTGGCCCAAAACTGTTTTAACCTGTCGTTGATATCCTGTATACCGGCGATGGGACAACGTGAAAGTCAGAGCTGATTACACACATATTCTATCGGGAACATTCACTACTGGCCATTAAAATTGCTACACCATGACGATGACTTGCTACAGACGCGAAATTTAACCGACAGGAAGAAGATGCTGTGATATGCAAATGACTAGCTTTTCAGAGCATTCACACAAGGTTGGCGCCGGTGGAGACACCTACAACGTGCTGACAGGAGGAAAGTTTCCAACCGATTTCTCATACACAGTTGACCGGCGTTGCCTGGTGAAACGTTGTTGTGATGCCTCGTGTAAGAAGGAGAAATGCGTACCATCACGTTTCCGACTTCGATAAAGGTGGAATTGTAGCATATCGCGATTGCGGTTTATCGTATCGCGACATTGCTGCTCGCGTTGGTCGAGATCCAATGACTGTTGGGAGAATATGTAATCGGTGGGTTCAGGAGGGTAATATGGAACGCCGTGCTGGATCCCAACGGCCTCGTATCACTAGCAGTCGAGATGACAGGCATCTTATTCGCATGGCTGTAACGGATTGTGCAGCCACGTCTCGATCCCAGGGTCAACAGATGGGGACGTTTGCAAGACAACAGCCATCTGCAGGAACAGTTCGAGGACGTTTGCAGCAGAATGGACTAGCAGCTTGGAGACCGTGGCTGCGGTTACCCATGACTCTGCATCACAGACAGGATCGCCTGCGATGGTGTACTCAACGACGAACCTGGGTGCACGAATGGCAAAATGTCATTTTTTCGGATGAATCCAGGTTCTGTTTACAGCATGATGATGGTCGCATCCGTGTTTGACGACATCGTGGTGAACGAACATTAGAAGCGTGTATTCGTCATCGCCATACTGGCGTATCACCCGGCGTGATGGTATGAGGTGCCATTGGATACATGTCTCGGTCACCTCTTGTTCGCATTGACGGCACTTTGAACAGTGGACGTTACGTTTCAGATGTGTTACGACCCGTGGCTCTACCCTTCATTCGATCCTTGCGAAACCCTACATTTCAGCAGGATAATGCGCGACCGCATGTTGCAGGTCCTGTACGGGCCTTTCTGGATACAGAAAATGTTCTACTGCTGCCCTGGCCAGCTCATTCTCCAGATTTCTCACCAACTGAAAACGTCTGGTCAATGGTGGCCGAGCAACTGGCTCGTCACAATACGCCAGTCACTACTCTTGATGAACTGTGGTATCGTGTTGAAGCTGCATGGGCAGCTGTACCTGTACACGCCATCCAAGCTCTGTTTGACTCAATGCCCAGGCGTATCAAGGCCGTTATTACGGCCAGAGGTGGTTGTTCTGGGTACTGATTTCTCAGGATCTATGCACCCAAATTGCGTGAAAATGTAATCACATGTCAGTTCTAGTATAATATATTTGTCCAATTAATACCCGTTTATCATCTGCATTTCTTCTTGGTGTAGCAATTTTATTGGCCAGTAGTGTATCTGGTGATCGTGCTAGCCGCGGGAGTGCTTCAACTTCACGGAACAGTTTATACAAACACTTGTTATGTGTAGTTGAGCATTGTCTTGTTGAAAAACAGCACCACTATACTGTCGCATGAGAGGTAAAAGGGAGGGCACAGGAGGTGATGTAACATTCTGCCGTCTGCGTTCCATCTATTGCTACCAGTACAGATCACAATTCATACCTGATGGTTCCCTACACCACGACGACAGAAGTGACGCCTGTATGACTTTCCAAAATATTTCAAGAATGGGACCTCCCCCGAGGCCGCCAGCATACTCGCCGACGAGCGACGTGCAGGACGGTGCACAACCGCGATTCATCACCGAACACAATGCGACGCCAGTGATCAACAGTCCGTTCTTACCGGTGACGGCACCACTTCTAACGTAACCATTTTCTAAAATAGCTCTCCCCTTTTCGGTTACTTTAGTTATTCTTGCGGCTGTCCCACTCGATTATGGGAGCTTTAAATAGAGAACACGCTTTATTATAAACATGACCTTGTTTTTAATACCAACACTTGTCTCTTGTACTTTTCAAATATTAAAGTTGTACTGTTGAAAATGGAAAATTTCAATTTGAAATAATAACAGTACAAGTCAAATTTCTTTGTTTTGTTGTACAGGGACAGTCAAACTTTCTTACCTACCGCTCACTTTTGTATCCCTTTTAGTATTAAATTTTCTAACCACTCAACAGTTTTAAAGTAATGGTGATTTCTAAAGCATGGAAGTAATTTTACGTTATAAAATTTATAAAGCGGAGTTGCAGCTAGTTAAAGTATGTAATAATTATTACTTACCAAATACTTTGTTCAGAAGGTTCAAATGGCTCTGAGCACTATGGGACTTAACATCTAAGGTCATCAGTCCCCTAGAACGTAGAACCACTTAAACCTAACTAACCCATGGACATCACATACATCCATGCCCGAGGCTGGATTCGAACCTGCGACCGTATCGGTCACGCGGTTCCAGACTGAAGCGCCTAGAAGCGCTCGGCCACACCGGCCGGCAAGTACTTTGTCAACGTTTTATGGATAATTAATGAAAACGTATTTAACTATGAACCGCCTACCACACGCCATGGAAGCCGGAACGTCCACTAGAGAGCAGTAGGGACCAGATTGACTAACACTGCTTTAGCATGTAACACACTTCCCTAACAATGCATAAACTCATCGAGTCTTGTGTTAGCAGTTAAGCTACGTAGTTCCACATTCGTATCGAAGTAACGAGTGCTACGTTACGTTTCTAAATAACTGAATTACTCAAACGCCTTTCTCCTACGAACCGACGCAACACTTTCCATTCTTAATTATACATTCTAGCAAATTCTTCATTCAATTTATCCGCAACGCGGTTTCGAGCGACCGCTCCGTGCTGAAGCCCAACAACGACTATGCGTTCACGTTAACTCGGCGCGTGGCTAGTAGCACTAGGAAGTCGTTGACGTTATACAGAAGGACTATTCTCGCTCCACAGAAAAGGCGCGCTCAGCTTCGAAAATTTCAGAATCCAGCCATAGGCAAGGAGTACAATATCGCTACGTCATAACATTCAAGATAGCAGTATTCCTTACAGTTTGTGTTGTGGTATTAACGGCAGGCTCCGCATGGGACGGTAATCCCCCAGTCCGGCTGCTGCTAGTAGCCGACCAATCATGCAGGATGAACACACTGTAGTACGCCGCGCGGTTAGATGCGCCATGTCACGGATTGCGCGGCCCCTCCCACCGGAGGTTCGAGTCCTCCCTCGAGTATGGCTGTGTGTGTTATTCTTAGCGTAAGTTAGTTTAAGTAGTGTTTTAAGTCTAGGGACCGATGGCCTCAGCAGTTTGGTCCCTTAGGAATTCACACACATTTGAACATTTGAACAGTGTAGCAGGTAGTCCATTACTCGTTCTCGGATGTCAGGCGCATATATGAAGTGGTTACAGTGTGCTTGGTGCGCAGTACAGCGATCCTTCCTTGTGGTGGTCAGGCGTGGCCGACCGGTACCTTGAAGAAGAGTCTGCCTACCAACACGTTCCCATGTCATCTAATATCGGGCCACAGTCGCATCCGAATGCTCCACTAATCTGGGTGTTGCACGACTGGACCAACAGGCCAACTGGAGACTCACAATGAGGCCTTGTTCAAACTGTACCAGTTGATGATAACGCGGTCTCACACAAGTACGTGCCGTACCGCGTCCTTCACAGTCACTATTCGACATCAGTCTCCGTACACCCCCCTTGTACAGTATGGTCTCTAACTGTTGCCACCTAGAATAACTCAGAAACTGTGATAGTAGCTCAAAGGTTTGTGGGACAAAAGTTGCATGGGACAACAGGGGCCATAATATAACGTTGGTGTTTTGTTGCTAGGTGGGGTCGCTTCAGAGATATGAAGGTCAACTTTGTTTTTTTTTTTTTTTTAAATGGGATGCTATAGTTTGGTACTTATTTTCTGATAGTGGCTATCGAGACGAATCAAATGACGTATAACAGTAAGGTCTTTGAAGGTCAACGAAGGTCACAAAGGTGGCATGGACGTCCATTTACAGAAGGTGTTCGAAGTGATGATCATTGCTATCAATGAAGTGCTGCAATCATCTTATTTCTTATCGTGGATTGAGTGGTATTCCTTATCACATCGGCAATTATCGAAGCACATGCTCTGACAATTCTATCTCGCATATCTTCAGGTGTAGTTGGAACGTCTTTATAAACAAAGTCTTTTACGAATCCCCACAGGAAAAAATCCAGAGGCGTCAAGTCTGGCGAGCGAGCCGGCCACGAAGCATCTCCTCCGCGTCGAATCCAACGATTTGGGAATTGTCTCTGCAACTCGTTTCTAGCCATCAGCGAAAAATGTGCCGGACATCCATCGTGTTGATACCACATTCTGTTCCCTGTTCCTAAAGGTATTTCTTCCAATAACAGACCTAATGTTTCTTGAAGGAATGAGGTGTACTTCCTACCATTAAGATTTCCTTTGATGAAATAGGGGCCTATAATTCTGTCCTCCACAATCTCTCACTGTACATTCACCGACCACGGTTTTTGGTGTGCAATTTGCCGAAGCCAACATAGATTTTCAGTTGCCCAATAATGCATGTTAAGCAAATTAACATTTCCATGGTTCATGAATGTAGCCTCGTCAGTAAATAAAATCAAATGAATAAATCTGTCATCTTTCTGAATCCGAAGTTGAGCCCATCGGCAGATTTCATTGCGACGCGCACAATCCGTACCAGTTAATTCTTGGTGGAGACTGATATGATAATGCTGATATTTATGGCAATGCAGAACACGAACAACACTACTCTGGCTGATGCCAGATTTCCTTGCGATTGGACGCGGACTAACACAAGAACTTCGAACCACAGTGGCAAGAGTACCAGTTTCCGTTTCCTCGTTAGTAACTTTCCTTTGCAGGATATGTTTCCGATGCGTTAAAGATCCAGTTGTTCTCAATTTATCATACACATATTTAAATGTACGACGTGTAGGGTGAGTACATTGAGGATATGGCTTGGCTCTGAGCACTATGCGACTTAACTTCTGAGGTCATCAGTCGCCTAGAACTTAGAACTAATTAAACCTAACTAACCTAAGGACATCACACACAACCATGCCCGAGGCAGGATTCGAACCTGCGACCGTAGCGGTCGCTCGGTTCCAGACTGTAGCGCCTAGAACGGCACGGCCACCGCGGCCGGCATTGAGGATATCTTTCAGCGTATAAGTCTCTAGTTCTCACTGAATTTCGTCGGCATTCTCCGTAACTGAGAAGCATATCGACTTGTCCTTCGAAGGAATACATCATTCACATGCACTTGATTCAACGATACTAGTTTTACTGTTCGTATTATGTTGTATTGCGAAGTTGTCGAATGATGTTTACATGTCCATGGCACGTTAGTTGAATACGCCGTATTCGCCCAATATTTACTATTTGCACGATATATGAGAGAGAATTGTTAGAGCATGTGCTTCGATAAGTGTCTAAGTAATAAGGAATACCACTCAATCCATAATAAGGAGTAAGAAGATTGCAACACTGCATTGATACGAATGGTCATCACATCGAGCACCTTATGTAAATGGACGTTCGTGCCACCTTTGTGACCTTCGTTGACCTTCAAAGACCTTACTGTTACACGTCGTTGGATTCGTCTCGATAGCCGCTAGCGGAAAATAAGTATCAAACTATAGCATCCCATTAAAAAAAAAACCAAAGTTGACCTTCATATCTCTGACACGACCCCACCTAGCAACAAAAAAACCGACGTCATATTATGGCCCCCGTTGTCCCATCCAACATTTATCCCACACACTTTACAGCACTGTCATACTTTAGGAGTTATTCTAGATGTCAATAGTTACCCACCCAGTATACCCTGCCAGGCCTGGTGACAACACTAAACACGAACAACACTAATGCATTCAGGTGGTTGTCCTACCTGTCACAGAGAACTGCAACTCCAATCATTTACGTACTCGCCGGTGGCGTTTATATGTACGAAGTTACTGACATTTGATCATGTCTCCTGACCTCTGGGCTCTTCTCCCTTTTGTAGGTAGTGTATGCTTTTAAATTTTGCCATTTGTAGATTAAAAAACAGCTTTTCTTTATAAATTTGGCCTTTAGTTTAGTTATGGTATTTTTTTCCGTTTGTTTAATTACTCTGAAGCCCACGATTTTTTCCTGGTTGTTAGTGGCGGTTTAAGTCAAAAGAAACCTGGTACCACGTTTACTTTTAGCGAATTTACTTTGCTGAAATTTGTGCTATTTGCACTTTGCTGCTGTAAACTAAACAAAAGTTTTGCATCTTAATGTTTTCAAAGGAAAACTTTAGTGTCTATTTCCCGTGTACATCGAGTTCATTAGAGATGGAGTACAAGCTCGGAATGTTGCAAGGATGGGGAAGAACCATCCCGGAATTTTTCTGTAGCGATTTAGAGAAATCACGGGAAACCTGAATCTGGATGGCCACACCCGTATATGTACCACAGTCCTCACGAAAGCGAGTGTGATATAGTAACTACTGCGCCACCTCGTTCGGTTTAAATGTTTTAGAGCGTACTAATTCACTCGTAGAATTTCGGGAAGGGAACTGCATAAACTTGATTCCATATTTTTTCTAATATTCTGGCCGTGTACCTTCCAGTCATCTTTAGAATGAGCCGACTGAATACAAAGTGCACTACAGTTCTTGTTCCGTCGTTAATTAGAGAAAACACATTCGCTGCAGACGTTGACCGACCACTCGTACATCAGGAAAGATGCATGGAACACCGCAGATGCACTTTACTCTTACACCACACTAAATCTGTGTGGCAGAGCACTGTATCGATTTCAGTCACTCTACGCCAGAGTCGGCCACGCCATGCAAAACCGCTCGTTAGTTCGATTTGCGGGCCTCGTGTAAGTAGTCCTTCTCGACAGCATCATGTACAGCGCGACATTTAATTCAGTACTTCGATGTGACATTGTTCGCTCGGTATAACTCTGTTCATTTCAGGAGCATCGTGATGTCATTGCTGTTCACTTTTCGCTGTTTTTTGTGGTATGAAGGACGTTCACAGGTTAAGTGGCTGTTAGCACAAAAAGAGGAAGTCTAGCAATCTGTCTTCAGAAGCCTCCAAAGCAGAATGGGAATGAGGGACGAGAATTCTCAACACCTATTACGCAGTCGGTTAATCCACGGGTATTGAAAATTTGCAGTGAAACGCCATTAAACTAGCACGCAGAAATAATTTAAAGATTTAGTTGACAATGAAAGAGGAAAAAGTTACAACGATCGACAAACGGGGTCCATTATTCTGTACGTCAAGAAGCAATTTATCCTAAATTTACAGGCATGGAGCACTCGAAGAAATTTTTGAAATCGCACGCATTATTCCACTGTCAGTTGCAATAGTCTTCGATGGAATCGGACGAAGAGTTTGGAGACTTTATATATTACTGCAAAGTACGTTAGCTATGTATAGGGCATGGCTGGAACGATTTCTGAATTAAAACCCACTATTTTTGAATTTACGATGGAAAAGAGTGCAGGAACGAAAATTAAAACATCCGGAACGATTTTCAGACCTCACATTTTAACTGGACTTGAATGGACACTGTCCACACTAAGACACTATAAGTGAGAAGCAACTTATTTCTGATTTGATGGTGATGCATTTAGAAAGAAAATCGCACTGAAGGAGGAAGAAATTCTGAGAAACAGAGTCCAGTCCCCTACGTTCCCTAGCGTTAAAGAGAATGCGAGGTCTGAAGAATTCATTGGGGCCTTGAACGAGTTACAAGGATCGGTTTCTAAACATCTTAAGGACACTGCCAATCTTAGATATGTTTTCGAGCTGTTTTCGAGACCGTTTGCTGTTTCAGTAGAAAAGGCCCGTGTGCATGTGCAGATGTAACTGATAGGTCCGCGATGTAATACCGTTTTAAAGTCAAGTCATTCTACAGTAAAACTGTCCGACACACCTACGTTGTTTTCCTCAGGTAGAGTTTCATATCTCCCTAGCGAGGTTGCAAAAGTAGTATAATATTTTGATCGACATGTATGAGTGAAACACCATTTCTCGATTATGAATCTAAACAAGTCACGATTACGTGGCAGCCTGAGTGCAAAAATCTGTGAAATTGCCTGCGTTTGTCAGTATGCCAATAGTTTGTAGCAAATAAAAATTTCGCTATGTCTTCAGCGCACCAAAAATGATTAAACAATACTGAAAATTGGTTTCTTTGTGATCTGTATTGTTGAGAAATGTGAAATATGAAACCAAGTCGAACTCCGTACAACAGCATTACCATTCAAATGCGGTGTTATTGCACTTTCGTCTCTTCCCTTCCCCACACTCAGACAGCCTGTTGTGGCTGTGGGGGAAATGTGCAGCCAGGCTGAGGGTTATGGCACTCCTGCCAGGACATGGCTCTCAAGTTGAATTGTTGGCTTCCCCTGCTCTATACGGTACGAAAATGCTGAAATACTAGCGTTGGCTTAATCTTTTCGGGACTCGGTGGTGAAAGAAACAGTAGAAATTCGTTTTGTGAAAAACTTAATTACCAACGATAGCGGTTTCAACACGGACAAATCATGGGATCCAGTGCTTTCTTTAATAAACTCGCAAAGACTTCGTTACAGCGCATCTAATAATGACTCATCTACATCCCAGCAAGAATCGAACACTTACGTTCAGATTCAGTTTATGCATATTCCTGACCGCCGATTAACGTCTCTAGCGCTTGTCTTTTCTGCGATTTAAAACAACGTAACACGTACTGTAGTGTATTGTGGATTCTATCTCTGAAGAGCGGCGGAAGATATACAGTCGAAACATTAGAAAAATAAGAAATAAAGGTTCTGCAACTGCTTTCCCGAATTTTTGTGAATGAATTCACAAAAGTTGTTTTCATTGAAATAGTACTGTGGTTTCACCTGTTCCGTACTTAGGGCAGTGTTTTCGTTTCTTCCTTTGTTTTTCATGTAGACTGTGAGTGTTACCGACACTGGAAAGACGGGATTTTTTTTTAATACATTTTCGTAATCATGTGAGTGTGAGTGTGTGTGTGAAAGAAAGAGAGAGAGAGAGAGAGGGAGAGAGAAAGTGAAAGAGAGAAGAACATGTATATATATATATTATTGACATTGGAATAATGACAGATTTTCTCACAAGCACAGTCTTCTTTGAATCGCCCACTGCAGAAGAGACGATATGAATTGTCATCGTTTAGTAAAGGAGATATCTGGAGGATTAGAGAGCTGTTGCCTGTATTTCGCAAACAGTTCTACGTTTTGTGTACTTTGTACATATTGGAGAGATAGGCGTTAGCACGAAGATATGGTGGACTGTGGTACCGTTTTACACAGGAGAGCGCCCATATGCCAGATACGGAAAGTAGCACTTTCCAACGAAGTAGCACTTTCCAACGCACACAACACTATGGAGTAGCATTTTACTGATCTGCTCAAACAGTTAACTACAACTAGTTTTGTTCGTCGTATAATTGCTAGTCCTAGAAAGAAAAGAATCGTGCTCCTGGTATATTTCGCGTATTTTCATTTAATAATGTTCTATGGCATAATTTTGTGTGGGAATTCATCACTTAGAAAGACAGTATTGATTCTATAAAAGCGAGAAATAAGAGTAATATGTGATGTTTACCTGCAGATATCGAGTAGACACCTATTCAAGAAATTAGGCATTTTAATAGTACAATTATAATGCACATATTCGCTAATGGAATTCGTCATAAATAATCCATTATTTCAGAAGACTAGTGATGTCTATACCAACTACATTAGATGAAAAAATGACATTTACCATTCATTGTTGAAAGTATCAGTGACTGAGAAAGGAGTTCAGTATGCAGCAAAGAAAATTTTTGATCATTTGCCCTATAACACATGTGTCTGATGGTCGCAAAGCAAGTTATAAATCAAACCTAAAACGATTTCTTGTAACAGCTGTTTCTATTGCACGGGCGAATTTTCATTTAAAAATGGTATCCTGTAGAAAGACAAATAAAAACCTAAGTGTTTAAGCGTAGTTGCATAAGTAGGACAAAAAATAGTATTTTCATTAATTCTAACTCTAATCTCGTATACAAATCCTGTAAACTGATTCGTTCTACAAAAAAATAATCGCTCAAACGATCTATGGAACAAGTAAATAACAACGAGGACGTGCTGAAAGATAATGCCTCTGAATTTCTTACGTGAAAATTCTTAAAGTTTTTTTTAATAAAACAAACGTTATTAACATTCTATATCTTTACTGTTCATGTCCACATATTTATTTCTCAACTGTCACCCCAGCGACGAACACATTTCTCCCAACGAGAGCTCAGTTTGTTGGTACCGTCACTGGCTTTGTCGACAGGGTCACAAGCTTATCTCTGCTGGGACATGTTCATCAGTATCAATGTGATGTCTTCGAAGATGCTCTTTTAAGTTTTGGAAAGAGATGAAAATCTGATGGAGCCAAGTCGGGACTGTATGGAGGATGATCGATGACAGTGAACTCAAGGCGTCGGATTATTACAGATGACGCGGCGCTCGTGTGTGCTCTGACAATGTCACTCTGAAGAAGACGGCGCTCCATCTGTGGACGAACTCTTCGAATTCATGCTTTCAGTTTTCGGAGGAATTACAGAACACTGTTTCTCATGCACCGACATATTAACGTAACATACCACCATGTTACACGTTACAGTTTGGAGCCGTCTAGCGGTAGAGGGTTGCAAATTGTGGCAGCGAAATGGAAAAGTCGACCAAGTAATATGTTGTTGTTGTGGTCTTCAGTCCTGAGACTGGTTTGATGCAGCTCTCCATGCTACTCTATCCTGTGCAAGGTTCTTCATCTCCCAGTACCTACTGCAGCCTATATCCTTCTGAATATGCTTAGTGTATTCATCTCTTGGCCTCCCTCTACGATTTTTACCCTCCACGCTGCCCTCAAATACTAAATTGGTGGTCCCTTGATGCCTCAGAACATGTCCTACCAACTGATCCCTTCTTCTGGTCAAGTTGTGCCACAAACTTCTCTTCTCCCCAGTCCTATTCAATACTTCCTCATTAGTTATGTGATCTACCCATCTAATCTTTAGCATTCTTCTGTAGCACCACATTTCGAAAGCTTCTATTCGCTTCTTGTCCAAACTATTTATCGTCCATGTTTCACTTCCATACATGGCTACACTCCATACAAATACTTTCAGAAAAAACTTCCTGACACTTAAATCTATACTCGATGTTAACAAATTTCTCTTCTTCAGAAACACTTTCCTTGCCATTGCCAGTCTACATTTTATATCCTCTCTACTTCGACCATCATCAGATATTTTGCTCCCCAAATAGCAAAATACAATAATCAAGTAATATGCACGCAATGTAATACCTCAACCGATATTGCGAACAGAATAAAAAATTCTGAGGTATTACTTTTCGTCACACACTCGTAATAGGGAAAGCGCAACCACGTTCCAAGTCAAGTCGGCTCCAACATGAAAAATAACTAGTGATATGTCATCTTACGCATATGGTGCACCCTGCGCAGGAAAAAATTGTGCCGCAATTATTACTTTCGCATTTGATAGAAATTACAAAATAAATACGAGAAGGCAGAAATGGAGGAATATGGACACCCCTTTCTCTGAAACTGGCGACAACCATCCACCTATCTGATATGGAGTGATGTTCGCTGCAGATAATGGTAGTAGGGATGAGTCGGTGCAATACCAATTTCTAGAAATGAGATTTCGTGCCGTACCGTGCAGACACATGACCTGTGTCACAAGTGAAACCAAACGTGTGATCCCAAAACAACTTTAATGGATAATAGCAAGGTTACGATGAAAGTCAACTTTTACAAAATGTTATCTCACTATTGCTGCACATGGAAATATAATGAAACATCATGAAACCTAGGAGTTCTTTTCCTGTGATGAGATTTATCACATTAGTTTTCTCATCTAATCTGTTATTTACCTAACTGAGTACATGCGCGACTCCGACAAGCCAGACGACATCACTAGTACTCATTTGTTAAGGTTCTAGAGAAAACTGGGAGAAGGTGAAGAACAAATACATAAGGAGGACCAATGAGTTCTTTCGCGGGAGGCAGATGTAATATTTTCGAGCTTTAGAAATGTAACGTACTGTTGTATCTCCTCCTTTATCAAGTCACTCTTTGAACTTAGTGGATCTTCATTTAGCAAAACGTTTTTGATGTTGTTGAGCCACAGGCATACAGTACTTTTTTAAAAGAGTAACCCACCATTTTACTCTGTGTTACTATATTTATCTTCACAGATTTCGGCTTTATGGTATTATCAAGTACAATGTTAAACGTTGTTAGACCGTCATTAAGTGATATCTGTTAAGGCAGTCCAAACGCGACGGCCCGAGTGGCCGAGGGGTTCTAGGCGCTATAGTCTGGAACCGCGCGTCCGCTACGGTCGCAGGTTCGAATCCTGCCTCGGGCATGGATGTGTGTGATGTCCTTAGGTTAGTTAGGTTTAAGTAGTTCTAAGTTCTAGGGGACTGATGACCACAGCTGTTAAGTCCCATAGTGCTCAGAGCCATTTTTTTTCGAATCCTGCCTCGGGCATGGATGTGTATGATGTCCTTAGGTTAGTTAGGTTTAAGTAGTTCTAAGCTGTAGGAGACTGATGACCTCAGAAGTTAAGTCCCATAGTGCTCAGAGCCATTTGCACCAAGTCCAAAGCAGGTAAACAAGATTGACACATATGTTTAAGACAGTTACATCTTACACAGTCAAACCGAGGTTTATTCTTAAAAAAAAAAACATTTAGCAGTTGGGCACTTGTGTATTAATGTGGTGGATTCAGACATTTCATTTTACAGAATAGCTGGGCTCCAGCTTTGGTATTTTTCATTTTTTAACAAATGGAATTATTTTATGAGACGTTGAAGAAAGATTATTATATGTCATGAACCAGCACGAATTAATGAATTGCATGTATGTAGAAGTAGGAAGTAAGAATTAGAAGAAATAAGCATTAATTAACAACCAGCCAGGCGGGTGCTCGTCCATGAGTTTGATGAGGCAATAGCGCGAAGTGATGCTGGGGCGTCAATGTTAACCCCCACATTGAAAGCACTCCTGGCTCTTTTCGTGAAACGTTTTACTGCTAACACTATCGAACGTTATGTCACTGTGCTATTACTTTGAAAATCTATCAAATGCCGTAAATATTCCACTGTAATACTTTATCAAGCCATGAGTTCTTCAGTTTTTCCTTACTCATATCTCTGAGGAACGTATATATATATATATATTGCGCATCAGTGGAACAGTACCGGGTCTTATTTGCTTCTGTGCCCGAATTAACAATGCTGTTTTCATTTCTAGATAATTTTCAAATTACTCTTTTAGTCTAAAGATTCATATATATATATATATATATATATATATATATATATATATATATATATAGTGTTTAGCATTCCAAGCTTTTTAGACACTTGTTTTTCCATGAAGTCTTCACTTCCTCTTGATGCACATACAACTTTCTAACGGTCAGATTACCTCCGTTCACCATGATCGTCTGAGCATCTGGAATTAATTTGTCGAGATTTAAGGGAAGAAACGGGTAATCCAAATCAGGAAGGCCAGAAAGCGATCTAAACCCCTTTCCTCCAAAATAGTGCTATATTATCTTAATAGTTGTACGCCTGCATCAAACCAGTCTCAGGACTGAAGACCACACAGCTGTACGCCTGCACTCGTTCTTAAACAGCACATTCAAATACATTCACATCGTTTATCTTCTGTTGTTTATCTTATGCCTCACAGTCCTTATAAAGCCCGACCCATTTCATCTGCGTGGATTCTTGCCGCTCTTAGTTCTTCTACGATTGAAATATATTACACCACACTCATGTGGATCGTTCGACTCTTGCGTCTACGTGGAACTATTATCAAACCGAAATTCTCGAAGGTACTAATGAAGTTGTATCCTTTCCTGCTGCTTTATTAGATGACAGCGGAGGGGTCAGACAAATCCTAAGCAAACCCTAGTGACAGCATTTACAAGAAAGGAGTCGTACATCACTTGAGTTGTTAACCCGTTTCTGAATCATTCTCAAGATATGGACTGGACAACGAAAACAAAGGGCTAGAGCTACTCAACGGAAATTTTGTTGACAGGAATAATAAAAATGGAGTATATAGCAGAATATGTAACTTATTGGCAGGATATATTTTCCATATGTAAGTTACACCTTAGCGATTACGAAGCTATTACTTATTGTTATGTAAAGGACCTTCTGGTTCATACGTATGGAAAATAGTCCAAACCCGGAGTTACACTTCTTGTTGACAAGCGAGACGCATTTTTCACATAATTGATGCGTAAATGGGTGCCAGTATCCAAATTTCTGACTAAACGAAAGGGTCATCTTAAAGTGAAGTATTGATGCCTCAGCAATTTATTACTACTGCGAGCTGTCAAAGGTCTTTCTGTGAAATACTCTGAAAGAATACCATTCACTGCTTCAGACTACACGTTTTGACTATACTGCAAATTCGAAATAATGAATCACACCTTCTTCCTAAAAATTAAACTGCAATTCATCAATTATCTGTAATTAATAACGATTTTTTGATAAAATGGAGAAAGTAAGATAGTTTACGGTAAAAAAACCTTTACTGGTGATTGTGAGATGGACATCAGTGGACCAGTACCGTGTCTTATTGCTTCTGTGACCGAATAACAACGCTGTGTTAATTTCTAGATAATTTTCAAATTATTTTTTTAGTCTAAGGATTCATATTTTATAGTTTTACCCTCGAAAATAGCGCTGTGTGCTAAACCACTGCTTCCGCGTCGAGGAGATATGGTGGCACCGGATCGAATCCACCCTGCGGATTAACGGCGAGTTTCGGTATGCCGGCCAGTCTGGATGTGGTTTTTAGGCGGGTTTTCACATCCCACTGGGCGTGTACCGGACTGGTACTCAAGTCCAGACTCTGTTACACGATTCGTAAACTTTTAGAAAATTTTCGCTCACTTTCACACGAATAGCACTAACCCCAGGCAGTTGAGGTACGCATACGTGTATTCCGTCCCCGGGACTAACGTGGTGGCGACAGGAAGTGCATCTGACCACCCCTTAAACTACCCATGCTAAATCCGTTGATTACCAAGCCTATCCTGCGCTGATGAGGGACAAAGGTGCAAGAAAAAGAAGATTCATACTTTATAGTTTTACTTCATAACGAGCACTCATACACAGATTTGTTATTGCCACTGAATAATGAACACCTTCTCGTAGTTGCATAACCTTTGTGCACTGTCCGAAAATTACGTTTCCTCTAGTAGTATTTGCCCTTAAATAACTGAAAAAATTTCCGCAGTGACATAACAGAAGGCTGATTGTATATTTACGAGATCCATCATGTGGGGTGAATTCATTAAATGTTTAGAAACATTGCTATCAAGACATAAATCACCTCGTTACGGAATGTAATGCTGCTATCTTCATCAATGTTAGCCTGATATGTCTCCAACTTACTAGCTCTCTATGACATTAAAAATATAGCAAATAAAGAAATATACGTTCCCTAAAATATTACATGGCTGCACTGTGGAACTCACTTTACTCATCTAGCATTTTGTTGTAAATCTGTAATGTGTATTCACGGGGCCCGTATATCAGTACGAAAAGCCATTCACGTTGGTCGCTGTGGAAGGGGATAGACATAGTTCTCGTTTGAAAGCTCGTTCTCATTTACGCCAAAAAAGAGCTAGAGCAATAAATACCGACATTCGAAACGAATAATAGCAGCAAACAATATAACCGCCGGCTCATGTAATTACTGTCAATTAGCAACTGGCCCGCCGACGGGGGTTGTCTACCGTAATTAAACTTGTGTTCCGCGTCGATTGGGATTTGGAGAGAGTCAGAGGGCTTTACCAAACCGCAAAATGACGAAAATAATACACGTGGGATATCAGATTGCGAAAATCTTTCCCGTAATTGTACCGCGTATCAATATGATTCCTCACTAGCGCATCAAGTTCTTCCGCCTCATGTGAAAATTCCAGTAATTTATAGGTGCAGTCTTACAATTGATGTACCCGATAATCCAAGTAGTTACTGTTGTATTCACCCCTTTTTAGTGGGCGGAGATCGGTGAGCTATGTGGTAACGTGTTACAGAAGTGGCAGATAATGTATTTTGATCTGTGATCAGTATCACGCATGAAATGTGAAGAATAATTGTCTTTATCAAGCCGTTACATACGTTTACAGTCCATCCCAGTTAGGATCTTATTACCACCATTGTTGTTCCATCTTGTTACATGGCTACTGGTGGTATTCCGCGCCTGGTAGATAAGTTATGCAGTCAGTACGCATTGTTACATGTTCATGGGCACGTCCAAGGTGACAGCACGTTTGTGGCATTCTGTAACGTTCCCACGTCGACCCATTGTACTGCGCTGATTCCATAGAACCGACTAGTACATATACAGGGTGAGTCACCTAACGTTACCGCTGGATATATTTCGTAAACCACATCAAATACTGACGAACCGATTCCACAGACCGAACGTGAGGAGAGGGGCTAGTGTAATTGTTTAATACAAACCATACAAAAATGGACGGAAGTATGTTTTTTTTAACACAAACCTACGTTTTTTTAAATGGAACCACGTTAGTTTTGTTAGCACATCTGAACATATAAACAAATACGTAATCAGTGCCGTTTGTTGCACTGTAAAATGTTAATTACATCCGGAGATATTGTAACCTAAAGTTGACGCTTGAAACCTCCGACGTTCAGTTGCGTGTTGTAACAAACACGGGCCACTGTCGGCGAGCAGCATCTGCAGGGACATGTTTACGATGACGACCGTGTTTACGAGTGTGGCTGCAGTGCGCTGTTGTGGTTTGGTCTAGCTGTCGCAGTGTCCGCATGTAGCGCTTGCTGTTATTGTTATTCTGCATTCGTCTCCGCACGCAGACCAACTGTAGTACACCGTGTTACCAGACGTCTGTGATAGTGTAGTGTTGTAGGAACTGTGACCATGGTGTATTCGAACTCTGAAAAGGCGGAGATGATACTCATCTATGGCGAGTGTCGACGAAATGCAGCTGAAGGCTGCAGGGTGTATGCAGAACGGTACCCGGACAGAGAGCATCCAACGTGCCGCACATTGCAAAACATCTACCGCCAACTGTTTGCAACAGGTATGGTCGTAGCACGCAAACGTGTCCGTAACAGGCCCGTCACAGGAGAAGCGCGTGCAGTTGGTGTGTTAGCTGCTGTTGCCATGAACCCACACATGAGTACACGGGACATTGCGAGAGCCGGTGGACTGAGTCAAAGTAGTGTCATGCGCAAACTGATCGTCACCGCTTTCACCCGTTTCATGTATCGCTACATCAGCAATTCCATGGTGATGACTTTAATCATCGAGTGCAATTCTGTCAATGGGCATTAACAGAGAATGCGTTGCAGTTCTACCTGTTTACCGATGAAGCGGGTTTCACAAACCACGGTGCAGTGAATCTACGGAACATGCATTACTGGTCCGTGGACAATCCTCGCTGGCTCAGACAGGTAGAGCGACAGTGACCGTGGACTGTAAGTGCATGGTGCGGAATCATTGGTGACCAAACAGCTGCAACATACATCGCGTTTCTACAGAATGATCTGCCAACGTTGCTCGAAAATGTCCCACTGGAAACGCGTCGACGTATGTGGTATCAGCATGATGGTGCACCTGCACATTCAGCAATTAATACTAGGCTGACCCTTGACAGGATGTTCGACGGGCGTTTCATAGGACGTGGAGGACGCATAAATTGGTCAGCCCGTTCTCCTGATCTTACAAAAAAAAAAAAAAAAAATGGCTCTGAGCACTATGCGACTTAACTTCTGAGGTCATCAGTCGCCTAGAACTTAGAACTAATTAAACCTAACGAACCTAAGGACATCACACACATCCATGCCCGAGGCAGAAGTCGAACCTGCGACCGTAGCGGTCACGCGGTTCCAGACTGAAGCGCCTTTAACCGCACTGCCACACCGGCCGGCCTGATCTTACACCTCTGGACTTCTTTCTGTGGGGTATGTTAAAGGAGAATGTGTACCGTGATGTGCCTACAACCCCAGAGTATATGAAACAACGCATTGTGGCAGCCTGCGGCGACATTACACCAGATATACTGCGGCGTGTACGACATTCATTACGCCAGAGATTGTAATTGTGTGCAGCAAATTATGGCCACCACATTGAACATCTATTGGCCTGACATTTCGGGACACACTCTATTCCACTCCGTAATTGAAAACGGAAACCACGTGTGTACGTGTACCTCACCCCTCATGGTAATGTACATGTGCGTCAGTGAAAAAGACCAATGAAAAGGTGTTAGCATGTGGACGTAATGTGCTGTTGCAGTCTCTTCTGTACCTAAGGTCCATCACCGTTCTCTTTGGATCCCTACGTAATTCGGTGCTCTCCGATACACACGATCGAACAGCGGAGGAGTGGTACTCAAGCGTCAACTTTAGGTTACAATATCTCTGGATGTAATTAACATTTTACAATGCAACAAACGGCACTGATTATGTATTTGTTTATATGTTCAGATGTGCTAACAAAACTAACGGGGTTCCATTTAAAAAAACGAAGGTTTGTGTTAAAAAACATACTTCCGTGCATTTTTGTATGGCTTGTATTAACGAATTACACTAGCCCCTCTCCTCACGTTCGGTCTGTGGAATCGATTCGTCAGTATTTGATGTGGTTTACGAAATATATCCAGTGGTAATGTTAGGTGACTCACCCTGTATATGCATGCACTACTTCACTGCCCTGACTTACGACAGGAGTAGAGGGCCATATGATCGGCTGGTGTCAGTCAACCATCATCTACGGCGTTCCAAAACGACCTGTGTGCTCTTTAAAGGCGGTATTTAATATTTCACCTAGTAAGCTTAAATCGCACCTTTCATTACTTTTACATACACGCTAACAAATGTTAATGTTTAAGTTGTAAATACAATGGGTTTTCGGCGATTGTAATTTATTGCAACTTGTAAATATGCAAAAAATGGATAAGATAGTAAAAATTAATGTAATATGTTTAAATTTTATGCACAAACTAAGGGACAGATGTCATGTTCCTTTATAATTTTATGAGTCTTTTTCATGTAAAGCATAAAGACAACTTGAGGGAGCTGTGAAGCTTATAGACAATCTCATGTTTGTATCATCTGTTAATCACACACCTAAATGCTTTTA
Organism: Schistocerca piceifrons; assembly: GCF_021461385.2. Taxonomy (NCBI): domain Eukaryota; kingdom Metazoa; phylum Arthropoda; class Insecta; order Orthoptera; family Acrididae; genus Schistocerca; species Schistocerca piceifrons. The sequence goes on from NC_060149.1 coordinate 244,658,992, forward strand.
AATGCAAGTGATACACGGCCCAAGAGGTATGGTAATTCAATGAATATTGCAAGTATTGCTGTTGTTATATTTTAATGTATATTCCGCTCTATGACATATTTGAGTTATGTAAATTTCTCAAACTGTTTTTGTACTGTAGTTGTGATAAAGAGTTTCGAAGAAAGGCACAACCATGTGCAACCAAAGGACCTGTGCCAAACTTTCTCACTATTATAGTTTTAAATAACGCCAGTATTTGTAATAAACGGAATCGTTAGAACATGTTTAGTTGTGGGAATGAAAATAAAAAATCTTAAAAAGTGAACCGTACGACGTGAAATAATACCTATGAATTTGCGATACTTCCTTGAATATATGTTTCCATACACATAATTCTGAACAAAGTTCTTTACAGAGCATTGCAGTACCACGGCGTAAACGGCATTAGACTTAAGAATGTAATCTTCGAGTACTTTTTGGTTTTCGTTTTCCTTAATGGACAAAAATGTTAGTTGATTTAGTTACCATTGAAAATGCTACGTACAATCGTCCGTGTGTAAAGATGCGATTTGGTAAATACAGTCCTGCATTTTGAAACGTTTGTCCCTGGGATATGACTACAAATGTAATTTTAACAAGCAACTGTCTTCTTGGCAATTGAAAAGGCATGCTTGGATAAAATTGTGTTACGTTTATCCGTGGTATTACAACCGTTTTCCCGGTGTCAATCAGCTGAGCATTAACTGTAAATTCATTGAGTTTTATGCATGCTCCGCTGACTAAGCCCTGTTAAGCTTTCAGCTTTTTTATCAACACGACAATAGTGTTCTCTTCTAGTATAAATTTATATGGCGGTAATTCTGACAAATCTAATGAATGTAAGAATTCCACAGGCTGTTTATCTTTTCGGAAAGTATATGAGCTTAGAAAAGTCAACTTATACAGTAGGCAGAGATAATGGAGTATTGTAATGGTCAGGCTTATTATGTGTGACAATGTTGTATAGAAACTACCCAGTTAATAAGTACTTTAAAATAAATAAAATAGTACTTGTGATTAGATGCAGGAGGGCTAGATATGGGATTGCTGGAAAAGTGTAAACACGTTTTGCTTCGGATCACTTTCACATTTTTTCGAATGGTTTTGAACGGTACCTGCTGTTCCACCCTGTATACCAGAGCAAAAATTGCAGTCGCGCTACACTCCAAAAGGGGTCATGTCACATTCAATGTGGTTGCAACCCCACAATGTCCTTATAGAAGGGTTGAATTGTTCAGAGAGTGCCAGCTGTGGCAACCTTTATATCGAACGTCGTTGTTAAGTCCATCGCACTGCAAGCTATCGTTTTCGACCCACGAAAGTGTGTAAGTGAACGTCCCAAGTGAAGGGGTGTTTCAGTGACGCATTTCATGCCACCTCCTGAGGCCTCGTGTATCGATTCAGAGCGGCGGTCTATCTGAAATGGTTTCCTCGGCCATCCATAAGAAAACTGCGTGCTTTCAACGCTGAGTGTCACGGTTCTGACCTCCATTGCGGGGGCGTCAAGAGTGGGGGTGAGATTTGGGTAAGGAGGGAGTGTAACGGCCTTCCCATCGTGTGACATGTCCGCGGTAGCTTTGGGTAGCATTGTGGTGAAATTTGGTGCCAATGTCACATCATTAACGAAACTTACATTTCACATAAACTTCTGAGCTCTGGCCATATTTTCGCATAAATCGACTCGCTGTTTGAAGCGTTGCCGAGGCCGAGGGGAACGTTGCAGGGCGCCAAGCTTTTGCACCATTATAGAGGAAGATTGCAATCTTCTTTGAGTCGAATGTCACTCTTCTTTGTCACAATATGGAGATTGACGGGGGTTCAAAAAGGTGACCCTTCAGTTCTTTTGTGGATTGTATATCACCGTCCACCGCGAAACCAATGAATTCATCACTGTTCCTCCGCCAAAACTCATATTCTTGCTACGCTTTTGTTATTGGGTACAGTACTTATAGGACTTTTACTTTTCCCTGAGACTTTTTTAAACCTATACATAAAAACGTAACGGTGAACAAAATAATGAGCGGGTCCCTAAATGGACCAGCCACCTTTGAAATAGTTTGCAAAGATGAACTAGTTTGAGTATCTAGAATCACTTCTCAGATTTAATTTGAATACAGAAGAGGCCTTGCAGGAAGTAAAGGACTATCTCGATTTAGGAGTTATTTTTCATGGACATAAAAACAGCGTGTTATAGTTTGCTGGTGACATAGCAGAAATCGCTATAGGTAATCGGATGCTTCATGAAAAGTAACTTGTGCTAACTGATGAATGCAATATGTACATAAAGAGAGAACTAAGCTAATGGTATGTAGTTTAGCTCCAGAAGATACGGGGCACAACCTATTTGGACAAGCACTCGGTCTAAGGCGCTGCAGTCCTGGACGGTGTGGCTGGGCCGGCCGAAGTGGCCGAGCGGTTCTAGGCGCTTGAGTCTGGAACCGCGCAACCGCTACGGTCGCAGGTTCGAATCCTGCCTCGGGCATGGATGTGTGTGATGTCCTTAGGTTAGTTAGGTTTAAGTAGTTCTAAGTTATAGGGGACTGATGACCTCAGATGTTAAGTCCCATAGTGCTCAGAGCCATTTGAACCACTTGGTGCGGCTGGTCCCGGCGGAGGTTCGAGTCCTCCCTCGGGCATGGGTGTGTGTGTTCGTCCTTAGGATAATTTAGGTTAAGTAGTGCGTAAGCTTAGGGACTGATGACCTTAGCAGTTAAGTCCCATAAGATTTCACACACATTTGAACATTTTGATTTTTTGGAGAAGCACTGAGCTCCCTAACAGTCAGGCGCAACTTAGTGTGGCTAAGCTCAGAGGGCGCACTCGACAAGGACCATGTTACACCTCCATCTTACGTTACACAGCTAATCACCAAGTGCTCACCCATCCACCAAACGTGGATATAAGCAGGAAAACGGATCCACTCAGCACTTAAGTTAATACCTAAAGACAGCATCAGTACTCATCTACAGTCGCCACCAATAAGATCCGGCTGGACATTATTCAAGTGATATTACTCATCGTTCATTGAATCTAGGGCTATACCAGCCCTTAAAGACAGATCACAGAAAGTGAACGTCGATTTATACTGAAGCACAAAAGAAACTGGTATAGGCATGCATACTCAAACACAGAGGTATGTAAACAGGCAGAATACGCGCTGCAGTCTGCAACGCCTATATAAAACAACAAGTGGTTGGCGCAGTCGTTACATCGGTTACTGCTGCTACAGCGGCAGGTTATTAAGATTTAAGTGAGTTTGAACATGGCATTATAGTCGGCGTACGAGCGATGGGCACAGCATCTCCGAGGTACGATGAAGTGGGGATTTTCCTGTACGACTATCTCACGAGTTTACCGTGAATATCAGGAATCCGGTAAAACATAAAATCTCCGACATCACTGCGGCCGGAAAAAGATCCTGCAAGAACGGGACCAACGATGACAGACGTGAATCGTTCAACGTGACAGAAGTGCAGCCCTTCCGCAAATTGCTGCAGATTTCAATGCAGGGCCATCAACAAGTGTCAGCGTGCGAATCATTCAACGTAACATTATCGATATGGGCTTTCGGAGCCAAAGACCCACTCTTGTACCCTTGATGACTGCACATCACAATGCTTTACACCTCGCCTGAGTCCATCAACACCGACAATTGACTGTTGATGACTGGAAACATGTTGCGTGGTCAGACGAGTCTCGTTTCAAATTGTACCGAGGGGATGGACGTGTACGGGTATGGAGACAACCTCATGAATCCATGGACCCTGCATGTTAGCAGGGGACTGTTCAAACTGGTGGAGGCTCTGTAATGGTGAGGGGCATGTGTAGTTGGAGAGATATTGGAAACCTCATACATCTAGATACGACACTGACAGGTGACACGTATGTAAGCTTCCTGTCTGATCACCTGCATCCATTCATGTCCACTGTGCATTATGACGGACTTGGGCAAATCCAACAGGACAATGTGACACCCCACACATCCAGAATTGCTACAGAGTGGATCCAGAAACACTTTTCTGAGTTTAAACACTTCCGCTGGCCACCAAACTCCACAGACATGAACATTATTGAGCATATCTGGGATGCCATGCAACGTGGTGTTCAGAAGAGATCTCCATTCCCTCGTACTCTTAAGGATTTATGGACAGCCCTGCAGGATTCATGGTGTCAATTCCTTCCAGCACTATTTCAGACATTAGTTGAGTTCATGCCACGTCGTGTTGCGGTACTTCCGCGTGCGCACCGGAGCCCTACGCGATATTACTCAGCAGTACCAGTTTGTTTGGCTCTTCAGTGTATATCCCCACACACAATCTTCATACTCTAGTTAAGTATTGGAAAATTTCTTTCAGTAAATCATTATAAGTTGTTGCTGCTCTGTGTTCCTTTCTATTTCTGCTATGTTCTTGTCTAAACCTATTTGGCCCCGTGACGAAACTGTACAGTTGCTGCGTGTAAGCAAGCCAACTCATAAGAGCAACCACTTTCGGTTGTTGCCAGTTTTATATGTTTGTCGCGAAGTGCATTTGGTGTATACAACGGTGTGTGTTGCAGGATGACATGCTGGAAGGCTAAATGTTGAATTTGGACAAGATAGCTTTTGAATAGAAGGCCGAATTTTGGTAAGGCAACAGTAAAATAGATAAAAAAGGAATATGTAAGAAAGACATAGTGGTAAGGAGTGCAAGAGATTTTCTATAAAAATAAACCGTTACTAGCATCCAGAAACACAGACCTTGCGACCAGAGAAAGATTCGCGAAAGTCTATGTGTTGAGTACAGGGCTGTGTGAGTGTGAACCATGGACAGGGGAAGACAGAAATAAAACGGTTAGAAGCCTTTGAACTGTAGTTGTACAGGAAATTATTGAAGGTCACATAGCTTGATCGAGTAGTGAGTGGAGACGTTCTGCTATGGGTCAACGAGTAACATTGTATAATAAAGAAAACATAATGAAACCAAGACATAAAATGATTGGGCGCATATTAAGGTATGAGTGATTGGTGTAAACAGTAGCTGAAGGCATGTTAGATGGAAAGAGTCATATGGCAGGTCCTGATATATCAGGTGGATGACTTGGAGTGCAACAGTTATGCCGGACCGAAGAGTTGGCTTCCAAGTCACAGGAATGGAAAGCTGCAAATTGGTGACAAAGACAAACGAACATGCCAACTCAAATGACTTACCTTGGTTTTGTATCCGCCCAGATCCTGGGTTCGATAAACATGTACCAAATTTAAATGATAATTAACTGAAACCCTCAGCTGCCGCCAGGTGTTGTTGATATACCTTGATGGGGACAGCTGCAAATGTGTGTCCCGACCGGGACTCGAACGCGGGATCTCCCGCGTACATGGGGGACGCTCTATCTATCTAAGCCACCGAGGACACATATGAATTGCACGACTGCAGGGACTTATCCCTTACACTCTTCCCGTGAGACCCACATTCTCAACTGACCACAATCTACATATGTAATGTTCCTAATAGATATTTGCCCATCCACTCATTACTCGCGCCAAGGCTACCCGGCCGTTGACCTTCTTCTGTGCGAATGCGCACAGGTTGCCCGAACTCTTACGGGAATCGTCACTTTAGCTGGCGCAAGTAATGAGTGGCTGGGCAATATCTATTAGGAACATTATGTATTTAGATTGTTGACAGTTGAGAATGTGGGTCTCACGGGAAGCGTAGAAGGAATAAGTCCCTGCAGTCGTGCTACTCATCTGTGTCCTCGGTGGCTCAGATGGATAGAGCGTCTGCTATGTAAGCAGGCGACCACGAGTTCGAGTCCCGGTCGAGGCACACATTTTCAGCTCTCGCCATCGAGGTGTATCAACAACACCTGTCGGCAGCTGAGGGTTTTAATTAATTATCATTTATTCTAGATAAGCTGCACGGTCATCAATGATATCTGTTCTTTCGAGAACAGTAACTATCTTCATATATGTATCATATTTACAGTTAGATGCCTCCCAACGTCGTCGGAGAAGCATTTTTTTTTTTTTTTTCGTGAGTGACCATATTTAGCCTAGGTCGTGCAGTCAGTGAAACATACTTCGTTGAAACGGTTACTCAAGTTTTCCAGTCCTAAGATGGACACTTACTTTCCTATGCACCACTTCATATCCATCGCTCTAGACGTTTTGATGTTGAGCACAGATCAAATTGAGCACCGGGTGGTGGTTGTAATGTCTGAGACTCATTCATTAACGTCATACTAGTCGGCCGGCCGTAGGCACTGAGTGCAACTCGTACGAAGCCGGGGCGGGTTGCTATTTCGTAATGACGTTGAGAGATTGTTTCGTTTGTGAGACAGATGTGTGCGGCACCAACGAACCGCTCTTCCAGTTCCTTCAAACTGACCAAACATACATGGTCCCTAGCCAGGTCATCATCTGGATTTACCTATCCCTTTATCATGCAATAATCATTGCACATACTTTTTCGAAATTACTATTTTCTATTCACGTGCGTATCTCAAACGTTAAAGACACAGTTTCAGCTCTGTGAAAAATCTCTGATATTCAGGTGTTACCACACACAACAGTATCGGAATATGGCTAGCAATTCACAAATGAAGTCCGTAAACAATTTGTGTAGATCACGAGTTTATAAAATATTACTGGTTTCTGATTATACTATCAGTCATCTTCAGATCGTAAAATATCATTACAGAGTGTGAGAAGTCACAAGTTGTACATTAAAATGCTGAGTCGTGATGTACATTAATGTACAGGAAGTGACGTGTTACACTCCGTAATGGTATTTTATTATTTGAAGATGATTGCTAGAAGAATCGAAACCGCTTATATTTTATAAAATCGCTGTCTAGACAAATCAAAGCTATATTAAGAATAATTAGGACACAGTACTTGGGGGTAACCCCTAAGAGAACTATATCTTTCAGGGAAATTCTGACACTTGTTAACATCGAGTATAGATTTAAGTGTCAGGAAGTTATTTCTGAAAGTATTTGTATGGAGTGTAGCCATGTATGGAAGTGAAACATGGACGGTAAATAGTTTGGACAAGAAGAGAATAGAAGCTTTTGAAATGTGGTGCTACAGAAGAATGCTGAAGATTAGATGGGTAGATCACATAACTAATGAGGAAGTATTGAATAGGATTGGGGAGAAGAGAAGTTTGTGGCACAACTTGACCAGAAGAAGGGATCGGTTGGTAGGACATGTTCTGAGGCATCAAGGGATCACCAATTTAGTATTGGAGGGCAGCGTGGAGCGTAAAAATCATATGGGGAGACCAAGAGATGAGTACACTAAGCAGATTCAGAAGGATGTAGGTTGCAGTAGGTACTGGGAGATGAAGAAGCTTGCACAGGATAGAGTAGCATGGAGAGCTGCATCAAACCAGTCTCAGGACTGAAGTCCACAACAACAAATCATTCAAAAGCTATGTGGTACAATCTGGGCAGCATCGGAATTCATCCTACGTTCTTCTGCTCTGGGCCTTGTCTTCTCAGCCGTTGAATATTGTGCCTCAGTTCAGCTAACTAACGCATATGCAGAAAAGATAGATGTACAACTAAATAACAATACCAGAAAGATAGATGGTCTTATCAAATCAACACCTACGGAATGACTGCCAGTACTAAGCCAAATTCCACCCTATCAACTAAGACGCATAAATTCTCTCACGAACGAGAGCAAAAACATCATGCACAATAAAAATCTACCTATAGATTAACATATCGATGATGTAAACCATAACAGACTCCTCTTTTGACGACCGCCAACAATAACAGCGAGAGTCGCTGTGGAAGATGATCACGGACAATAAAAATCTATCAGTCCATTAATATATCGATGACGCAAACCATAACAGACTGCGCTCTGGACGACCACCAACGATATCAGTGAGCCGCGCGGGATTAGCCGAGCAGTCATGGACTGTGCGGCTCATCCCGGCGGAGGTTCGAGTCCTCCCTCCGGCATGGGTGTGTGTGTGTGTGTGTGTCCTTAGGATAATTTAGGTTAAGTAGTGTGTAAGCTTAGGGGCTGATAACCTTAGCAGTTAAGTCCAATAAGATTTCACACACATTTGAACATTTTGATAACAGCGAGAGACGCTGTGGAAGGTGAGTTAAACAGTGTTAATGCAGGGACTCAAGAATTGACTGGACAACAAAATGATCATTTGCCATGTATCACCCAAAAACCACCGGGATTCAACTTGTAACGCAAGACATAGTCAATGCTAAACAGAAAGGGGGCAAAACTTGGGAGATGTGCAAAATTTTTTTACACAAAATTGGGTAAGAAACCATCACCACTTTGCTTTTGCGGCGAACCACCGATCATCAGGCTAGAGACTGACGTTTTTGGAAATATAAAAATTAACATGGATTCCACAAACAGAGATCTTGTGAAACTCAGCTCGCTCTGTTCATTCAGGAGATCCATAGCATTTTAGACAACGGCGCTCATGTTGATTCCGTGTTCCTTGAATTCAGGAAGGCATTTGACACCATCCTACACGGCCGTTTAGTGATAAAAATACGAGGTTATCGAGTACCGGAACACATTTGCGACTGGATTCACGACTTCCTTGCAGATAGAACTCAACACGCCACTCTTAACAGAACAAAATCTACAGAGTATTGATAAATGGTGCAGGCTCTGGCGTATGATCCTGAACGTAAATGAATGCAACATATTGCGCATACATAGTAAAAGGAAGCCACTACTGTGCAACTACATTATTCTTGCGAAAGTTCTGGAGCAATTGTATGCCGTAAAATATCTTGGAGTACCTATCCAGAGCGACCTTAGGTGGAATGACCACATAAAGCAAATAGGACGAAAAGCAGATGCCACACTGAAATTCATAGGAAGAATCTTAAGGAAATGCAACTCGTCATCGAATAAAGTGGCTTATAATGCGCTACCGAGCGAGGTGGCGCAGTGGCTAGCACACTGGACTCGCATTCGGGAGGACGACGGGTCAATCCCGCGTCCGGCCATTCTGATTTAAGTTTTCCGTGATTTCCCTACATCGTTCCAGGCAAATGCCGGGATGGTTCCTTTGAAAGGTCACGGCCGACTTCCTTCCCTGTCTTTTCCTAATCTGATGAGACCAATGACCTCGCTGTCTGGTCTCCTCCCCGAAACAACCCAACCCAATGCGCTAGTTCGACCGATTCTTAAATACTGTTTATAAACCTGGGATCCTTACCAAGCGGAACTGATAGAAGAAATAGAGAAGATCCTACGAAGAGCGGCTCAATTGATACAAAATCTTTTAGTCCGCGCGAGGGCGTTACAGAGATACTCAACAAACTCCATCGGTAGACGTTACAAGAAAGGTGTTGCGCATCATGGAGAAGTTCACTATTCAAATTTCTTTATACTTATATGGATATGGTGTCTGTTCTTTCGGACAGACAGACACCATATCCATATAAGTACACAGGGTGTTACAAAAAGGTACTGCAAAACTTTCAGGAAACATTCCTCACACACAAAAAAAGAAAAGATGTTATGTGGACATGTTATGTGGACATGAGCTCATTTTAGTTTCGTCAGTATGTACTGTACTTCCTCGATTCACCGCCAGTTGGCCCAATTGAAGGTAGGTAATGTTGACTTCGGTGCTTGTGTTGACATGCGACTCATTGCTCTACAGTACTAGCATCAAGCACATCAGTACGTAGCATCAACAGGTTAGTGTTCATCACGAATGTGGTTTTGCAGTCAGTGCAATGTTTACAAATGCGGAGTTGGCAGATGCCCATTTGATGTATGGATTAGCACGGGGCAATAGCCATGGCGCGGGACGTTTGTATGGAGAAAGATTTCCAGAACGAAGGTGTCCTGACAGGAAGACGTTGGAAGCAATTGATCGGCGTCTTAGGGAGCACGGAACAGTCCAGCCTATGACTCGCGACTGGGGAAGACCTAGAACGACGAGGACACCTGCAATGTACGAGGCAATTCTTCGTGCAGTTGACGATAACCCTAATGTCAGCGTCAGAGAAGTTGCTGCTGTACAAGGTAACGTTGACCACGTCACTGTATGGAGAGTGCTACGGGAGAACCAGTTGTTTCCGTACCATGTACAGCGTGTGCAGGCACTATCAGCAGCTGATTGGCCTCCACGGGTACACTTCTGCGAATGGTTCTTCCAACAATGTGTCAATCCTCATTTCAGTGCAAATGTTCTCTTTACGGATGAGGCTTCATTCCAACGTGACCAAATTGTAAATTTTCACAATCAACATGTGTGGGCTGACGAGAATCCGCACGCAAATGTGCAATCACGTCATCAACACAGATTTTCTGCGAACGTTTGGGCAGGTATTGTTGGTGATGTCTCGATTGGGCCCCATGTTCTTCCACCTACGCTCAATGGAGCACGTTGTCATGATTTCATACGGGTTACTCTACCTGTGCTGCTAGAACATGTGCCTTTACAAGTGCGACACAACATGTGGTTTATGCACGATGGAGCTCCTGCATATTTCAGTCGAAGTGTTCATACGCTTCTCAACAACAGATTCGGTGACCGATGGATTGGTAGAGGCGGACCAATTCCATGGCCTCCACGCTCTCCTGACCGCAACCCTCTCGACTTTCATTTATGGGGGCATTTGAAAGCTCTTGTCTACGCAACCCCGGTACCAAATATAGAGACTCTTCGTGCTCGTATTGTGGACGGCTGTGATACAATACGCCATTCTCCAGGGCTGCATCAGCGCATCAGGGATTCCTTGCGACGGAGGGCGGATGCATGTATCCTCGCTAACGGAGGACCTTTTGAACATTTCCTGTAACAAAGTGTTTGAAGTCACGCTGGTACGTTCTTTTGCTGTGAGTTTCCATTCCATGATTAATGTGATTTGAAGAGAAGTAATAAAATGAGCTCTAACATGGAAAGTAAGCGTTTCCGGACACATGTCCACATAACATATTTTCTTTCTTTGTGTGTGAGGAATGTTTCCTGAAAGTTTGGCCTTACCTTTTTGTAACACCCTGTATAGTTCTGGCAATACCGGCCATGACCTACTTCTTCTGTGCAGATGCACACATATTCGTACGGGTCTTGGTAAGAATGTCTTCCGCGAGTAATGAGTGTGTTGGGTGGGACACTACGGATGTAGTGTGTGGACATACAAGCTGAGAAGGTGGGTCTCGCGGGAGGCGTGCGCGAGATAGTCCCTGCAGTCGCGTTATGCTCTGTGCCCTCGGTGCCTCAGATGGATAGAGCGTCTGCCATGTAAGGAAGAGATCCCGGGTTCGAGTCCCGCTCGGGGCACAAATTTTCGATTGTCCCCGTTGATATATACTAACGCCTGTCAGCAGCTCAAGGTATTAATATAATTCTAATTTCATTCAAATTTCTTGACAACATATCACTTCTTCCCACATACCTCTCGCATAATGACCACGACGAGAAAATTCGATAAATTAGCGATAGTACGGAGGCCTACCGACAATGATTCATCCCACGCCCCATTCGCAAGTGGAACAGGGTAGGGGGCATCAGTTAGTGGTACCAGAGGTACCCTCCGCTACACACCATTAGGTGGCTTACGGAGTATGATGTAGATGTAGATCACAGAAGAACACCCAAAAAAGTCATACAATGTTAGTTGAGAAGACTCCCTGCTGACGACTCCAAAGTCGAAAGATTGCATAAATGTTCTAGATGTTTGCTTATAAGATTTTATGTTGTGTATAGTATTCTGTGTATTTTATTAGTGTGTTAAAAAGCCATGCTGTATATTAATAAATAACTTTACCACATAGGTAAAGGGGATGCCTACACTAATGTTCTCAGCAGACATAGGTCAACTTGAAGAGGCAAAGAAGTTCTGCAGAGCTGTTGAACGACAAGCCGTCCTACAGCCTGCTCTCCATTCGGTAGCCATCACTCTAGGTAACAAAAGAGTCCAGAGGGTTATCGCATCTAGGTCCGCTCTTTGAAGCATCACCCAGGACGGACAGAGATGGACGCCTGTGGCTCCCATGGGGCCTCCTGTATTCTGGGCAGCTCTAGAGACGCCCTTTGATGCCACCAAAATCAGTTACGCCACCGCCGCTGGCGCCTCTACCACTGTCCTCGCAGACTGCGCCGTCATTGTTTGGCCAGACGTATTACTGGTTGTGGTCGCCGCAGGCAAGACAGCATCCGACACCACTGCGTCAACATGATACATCTGAGGAGCCCGTGGAACTGAATCCTCTGAGTTTATACCTCTTCCTTATTGATGTTTCTTCGCCATCCTCATCGCAAGAGCGACACAAAGTCGTGTGCTGCCAACAATATGCGCCCCCTCTGAGGAAAAAATTTACAGCCGATTTTTTCAGCGGCGCTGAATTGGAAGAAGTGTCGATTCTTCACTCAGAAGAATTTCTCTGCTTGACACGTTAGTCCAACAGCACAGAGCCACGCACACAGGACTACGCCTCCCACAGCAGAAAAGCTTCGAAATGTCACACAGCCGCATCTGATACCTGGCCTCCGTCATCACGCCGAAGCACTGCTGCTTTCGCTGCATGTCTTCAGTGTTCGTCATCCACCGTAAAAGGTCGAGCAGCACTTTGATTTATGGACTTTGCCTGTATTCTACACTTGCGTTTTAGATTCTGTTTGTTCTTTACAGTCTACTCAGCTCTTATAAAACGTAAAGTCGTATGGAATTGATGGCTGAGAGACTCTGAAGTATAGTATAGATCTTAATTTCAATTTTCCGTGAGACATTTAAGTCTAATTTACCTACGGTAACTTTGGAAGCTGAAGAAGTGAGTTTAAATTTGTGTTGTAGCCAGGACTCGAACCCATGTCTCCTTGGTCAAGGCAGATATGCTGACCATTACACCACCGCAGCACTATGGTCAACAGAGCTGCACAAACTACCCAAGTCAAATACCCTCCCCAACACTAACTCCAATTCACATCTCCCCTTACATTGTCACTATTACCAGGGCTCTCCGACATTGGAATAGCACCCCAGCATTCGACGCAACGGGGAAGTGCTGTACTAAATCCCGGCCGCAACACAAATTTTAATTCACATCTTCAGCTTCCAACGTTATCGTCGATAAATTAGAGACTTAAATGTCTCAGGGAAAATTTAATTTAAGATCTTTACGATCACATTTAGTACAGCACTTCCCCATTACGTCCAATGCTGGGGTGCTATTCCAATGTCGGAGAGCCCTCGTAATACTGAAAATATAAGGGGAGCTGTCAATTGGACTTTGTGTTGGGGAGGGTATATGACTTGGGTAGTTTGTGCAGCACTGTTGACTGTAATGCTGCGGTGGTGTAATGGTCAGCATATCTGTCTAGTAAGCAGGAACACCCTGGTCCGAATCGCGGCCGCAGCACAAATTTTAATTCACTTCTTCAAAAAATGGTTCAAATAGCTCTGAGCACTATGGGACTTAACATCGGAGGTCATCAGTCCCCTAGAACTTAGAACTACTTCCTAACTCATCTAAGGACATCACACACATCCATGTCCGAGGCAGGTTTCGAACCTGCGACCGTAGCAGTCGCGCGGTTCCGGACTGAAGCGCCTAGAACCGCTCGGCCACCGCGGCCGGGCTCACTGGAAGGTTTTCCCTGTCCTTGGAATACAGTAGCACTTTTGCGAAGTGTTAGGTGTCTTTAAGTGTACCTAGTAAGACTACACGACTGTAATACGTTTGTGTGACGTGTGGTGTCATGTTTGTGTTGGATGATGATGGGAGAGGGTGATACCCACTGCCGACACAAAGCCTACTCCTCTCGAACAGCCCCTAGATGCACGTCGAGCTTAACGTCCCCATCAGCCGGACGGATCACCAGCAACAGCGTCACATCCCTCACTTCATGTGACACTGATTGAGGTATGGCACAAAATCTGGCTGTTAGGAGCTTCACGACATCACCCCGCCTCCCATTTGCCGTAAAGGCAAAGCAAAAGCAGCCAGCAGCATGCGTGGTGATGTAACCAGGCTGTTATCCACCTCAGTACTGACCACGCCCAACGTTGCTTAACCTCGGCAAGAGTACAAGAAGCAGTGTGCTCTGTTGGCTTTCAAATATAAATGAAATGATGTGATGTGGTGGCCCTTAACGACGTACCCGGTGACTCAGAGTTGAAATACTAAAAGTTTTGGCTTGTTTCGTTGTCTAGGGACTGGGATACGTAGCTGCCGCATTACAAGTCAAATATTACTGAGTCTGCAGTATACAATATGAATATACACATGAATCGAATGGTCGAAGGTTCCTATCACTCGGCAATTGCGAATTACGAATGTTATATAGAAATTTATAAATGGAAGATTGCAATTTAAAAAAATCTGCAGGTTCTATTTTAACGACTTTAAAATGATGAGTACGACAGGAGAAATACCTTTAAGAATGTTCTTTATTACTGTAAAACACTTATTGGTGTCGATGGTCCAGCAATTAAATAAAACATAATTTGAATAACATGGAAACAATAGATTCCTACTTCACGTAATTAGTTATGAACAACAACATAGCTCCTGATATATTCACTTCTAAACGCATACTACGTCTTCACTGCAGATGCCGTAGAAGTCTCACAAGTGCACAAGTCGGCACCACGAAATATTTACATCTCCCACAAACTGCTCCACTCTCCAAGTCTTTCCCGCGCCCGTGCGTCCGTCGCGCCGTACTGTCCAGGACTCTCTCGTGTCCTCTCCCGTACTGTCCCTCACGCTGCACTGTTCAGAAGTGCCCCCTCCCTCACTTCCATACAGTCTCTCCACGTGTCCTTTTTCCTACGGCTGGACCATAAACACGCTCTAACACACATTATTAAATAGATAAACAAATTAAATAAACATATATCAAAGGAATAGAACAGAAGTAAGCAATTAGCCTAATTTCTCTGTGCTTTCTAAAACACAGTAAATAATTGACCAATTTCTTCATGAATAGAATATATCGGATATAAACAAAGATATAGATGAATAAATACATTTATAAGCATGCTGCTACCGTTTTTTTCGTGTAACTGTGGAGTACTTATTGCCTGATGCGATCGATAGTAACTGGCCACTTTGACTTCCAATAACTCATGTACTATTCAAGTTACATGCCTGTAATTTATACCAATTTAGGTTTACACTAATAGCTTTATGAAGACAGGTCGATAGACAAAATCGAATGAACCGTTTACATTTTGAAAATTCGTTGCTGGGTGGTACTTGTATAATTTATCGTCAGATACTAAACTTTAAACTAATAAAGATATTGAAAATCTGATTACACCATCAAAATCGTCGTGCAAATAATGGTAATGTACGTTTCTTTTTGAGGTATCATGATTAATCTGGCTACTGTTAATTTCTATACAAACTGTGAATTGTCTGCCATTAAAGTTTCACAAAGTCCACCATCCTTGGCACTCCCGGCATTTCTCCTTCATCGACACAGCATCACCATAGAACTCCCAGCCACGTGTCGGCTGGACCACGCGCTGGGGCTACCCCTCTTGCTCAGTTAACGTTCGGCACGTGGTTGCTGCCGGGCCCCGGCTTGCCGAGCGGCCCGTGTGGCCACGCCAACTCCGCACTTAAAATATTTTCAGGGAGCCGCAACTCGCCCGTTACCCCATAGCTCATTGAGTCAAGGCCGATGAATGTCAGCTCTTGTGTTCTTGTGATATACACTCCTGGAAATTGAAATAAGAACACCGTGAATTCATTGTCCCAGAAAGGGGAAACTTTATTGACACATTCCTGGGGTCAGATACATCACATGATCACACTGACAGAACCACAGGCACATAGACACAGGCAACAGAGCATGCACAATGTCGGCACTAGTACAGTGCATATCCACCTTTCGCAGCAATGCAGGCTGCTATTCTCCCATGGAGACGATCGTAGAGATGCTGGATGTAGTCCTGTGGAACGGCTTGCCATGCCATTTCCACCTGGCGCCTCAGTTGGACCAGCGTTCGTGCTGGACGTGCACACCGCGTGAGACGACGCTTCATCCAGTCCCAAACATGCTCAATGGGGGACAGATCCGGAGATCTTGCTGGCCAGGGTAGTTGACTTACACCTTCTAGAGCACGTTGGGTGGCACGGGATACATGCGGACGTGCATTGTCCTGTTGGAACAGCAAGTTCCCTTGCCGGTCTAGGAATGGTAGAACGATGGGTTCGATGACGGTTTGGATGTACCGTGCACTATTCAGTGTCCCCTCGACGATCACCAGTGGTGTACGGCCAGTGTAGGAGATCGCTCCCCACACCATGATGCCGGGTGTTGGCCCTGTGTGCCTCGGTCGTATGCAGTCCTGATTGTGGCGCTCACCTGCACGGCGCCAAACACGCATACGACCATCATTGGCACCAAGGCAGAAGCGACTCTCATCGCTGAAGACGACCCGTCTCCATTCGTCCCTCCATTCACGCCTGTCGCGACACCACTGGAGGCGGGCTGCACGATGTTGGGGCGTGAGCGGAAGACGGCTAACGGTGTGCGGGACCGTAGCCCAGCTTCATGGAGACGGTTGCGAATGGTCCTCGCCGATACCCCAGGAGCAACAGTGTCCCTAATTTGCTGGGAAGTGGCGGTGCGGTCCCCTAAGGCACTGCGTAGGATCCTACGGTCTTGGCGTGCATCCGTGCGTCGCTGCGGTCCGGTCCCAGGTCGACGGGCACGTGCACCTTCCGCCGACCACTGGCGACAACATCGATGTACTGTGGAGACCTCACGCCCCACGTGTTGAGCAATTCGGCGGTACGTCCACCCGGCCTCCCGCATGCCCACTATACGCCCTCGCTCAAAGTCCGTCAACTGCACATACGGTTCACGTCCACGCTGTCGCGGCATGCTACCAGTGTTAAAGACTGCGATGGAGCTCCGTATGCCACGGCAAACTGGCTGACACTGACGGCGGCGGTGCACAAATGCTGCGCAGCTAGCGCCATTCGACGGCCAACACCGCGGTTCCTGGTGTGTCCGCTGTGCCGTGCGTGTGATCATTGCTTGCACAGCCCTCTCGCAGTGTCCGGAGCAAGTATGGAGGGTCTGACACACCGGTGTCAATGTATTCGTTTTTCCATTTCCAGGAGTGTAGCAGCATTACTCATACAGAGGATTTACAGTTGCGTTCGTCTATTGTACGGGCATTCAGTTAACGGAGTGTAGTACAGCGAATGTAACACAGTGGACGAGAAGTAAGTGATTCAGAATTCAGTGAGGTGGCATATACGTATGCGCAACAGTGCCGCTTCTTGTGTGACTGGAAAGGTCCATGCTTCCCCCATCTCAGTCAATTAAGAGCCGTCAAGCTCAAACGTGAAAGCAAATAGCCTGATCTCTCGTCGATGACAAATATTATAGTTTCAGAGTGTGAGTTTTGATGAGGCACATACTTTGGGTCATACTGTGGCCGAGCGGTTATAGGCGCTTCAGTCCGGCACAACGCTGCTGCTACGGTCCCAGGTTCGAATCCTGCCTCGGGCGTGGATGTGTGTGACGTCTTAAGTCAGTTAGATTTAAGTAGTTTTAAGTTCAGGGGACTGATGACCACAGATGTTAAGTCCCATAGTGCTTAGAGCCATTTGAACCATTTGAGCCACATACTTTGGTTTCTGAGAAAGAAGATGTTGGTTGCTTCCATTTAGATTCCTCTGCGGAACTGCTGGGTAGGGAAGGATTGTACGCAGCAGCTAATGAGAACCAGTCTGCACAGTGTGAAAACAGCACGGGATAACCACCAACTTGTTCATTTGTTCATAACAGAGAATGTAGTTACATCAATGATACTGGACTGACACTTGAGCATTGATATAGGGTCGACCTACTGCGTCGACAGTTCGGCGGTGTCTGCTGTCAGATGGGCAGGAGCTTACCGAAATTGTCCGCCAACTGCGATAAACAGTGTCCTGGTGGCGAAGTGGCTAACGTAACTGCCTAGTAAGCAGGAGGTCCCCGGGCTCGAATGCCGGCCCGGCACGCATTTTCACTCGTCGCCGCTGTTCCGCATAAAGTTCCGATGCAGCCGACATCAATAGTTCCTTCCCTTGCCTTTCCTTTCTCGCCGTCCTCCATCTATTTACATAATAAATGTAGAGTTTTCTCTACGACAGAATTTTCTCTCTGCTCACTGCCCTCAGTGCGGGCCGCATCCCTACAAGACGCGAAGATGGTAACTGCAATCTAGCAGCTCGAACTGCTAAATGGTGATGAACTGGCAACTGGATGCCACATACGATTCAGACTTCTATGAATTCTGGAGAAGCTGTTGTATCAGATATGAATTAGATGTGGAGGCACTGCACTCGCCTCAGGAAATTCCACATAATGCTGGACAATGCCCTACCATTTCTGACGAGGAATGTGCAAGCTTTCTTCGGATACCCTCGGTCGTTAACGTGTTCAACAACTATCCTTCAGCAACAAGTGTTGATATTTTGTAGACTCGCATGAAAAATGTGTGGACGAGATAATCTACGAACTTACCTTGCTTCTCATTCATTTGTGTGTGTGTGTGTGTGTGTGTGTGTGTGTGTGTGTGTGTGTGTGTGTGTGTTTGGAGAGGGTGTTAAGACCATACTGAATTTTCAAAGCCAGAGATCATATACTATAGTTGTAATAATATGTGGGTTCTTTAAAGTTCATTTTAGGGCCGCATGTCTATGGAGTAGCAATTTTCACATACATTAGTGAATTTTTCTGTATATAGACTGAACAAAATTAAAACCAAACCAAACAAATCGAGGCCATCTTAGAGTCTTTCGTCACGCTTCATTAGGAAAATTCATGTAAAGTTTGTAGACAGAGGAAACGGGAATGTGCTTCACGCAAGCGATTATTAACATTGGAAGTACGTTAGAAGTATTTCTCTTCCGACTTTTATAGAGTGGAATTAAATACGCTGACTGGCCAGAACGCTATGACCGCTGACCTAATATCGATATAATCCTATCCAGGTGATAGCAACATCACCTGGTGAGGAATGACTGCTAGTCAGACACACACACGATGCATCTACACTGAAGCGCCAAAGAAACTGGTATAGACATGCGTATTCAAACACAGAGATATGTAAACAAACACAATACGGCGCTGCGGTCGGCAACGCCTTTATAAGACAACAAGTGTCTGGCGCAGTTATTAGATCGGTTACTGCTGCTACAATGGCAGGTTATCAAGATTTAAGTGAGATTGAACATGGTGTTATAGTCGGCGTGCGAGCGATGGGCACAGCATATCCGAGGTACAATGAAGTGGGGATTTCCCCGTACAACCAGTTCACGAGTATACTGCGAATATCAATAATCCGGAAAACATCGAATGTCCGACATCACTGCGGCCGGTAAAAGATCCTGCAAGAACGGGATCAACGACGACTGGAGATTTCAATACTGGGCAATCAACAAGTGTCAGCGTGCGAACCATTCGACGAAACATCATCGCCGGCCGGTGTGGCCGTGCGGTTCTAGGCGCTTCAGTCTGGAACCGCGTGACCGTCACGGTCGCAGGTTCGAATCCTGCCTCGGGCATGGATGTGTGTGATGTCCTTAGGTTAGTTAGGTTTAATTAGTTCTAAGTTCTAGGCGACTGATGACCTCAGAAGTTAAGTCGCATAGTGCTCAGAGCCATTTCAAACATCATCGAGATGGGCTTTCGGAGCCAAAGGCTCACTCGTGTACCTTTGATGACTGCACGATACAAAGCTTTACGCCTCGCCTGGGCCCATCAACACTGACATTGGACTGTTGATGACTGAAAACATGTTGCATGGTCAGACGAGTCTCGTTTCAAATTGTATAGAGCGGATGGACGTGTGCAGGGGTGGAGACAACCCCATGAATCCATGGACTCTGCATGTCACCAGGGAACTGTTCAAGCTGGTGGAGGATCTGTAATGGTGTGGGGCGTGAGCAGTTGGAGTTACATGGGATCCCTGATACGTCTAGATACGGCTTTGACAGGTGACACGTACGTAAGTACCCTATCTGATCACCTGCATCCATTCATGTCCATTGTGCATCCCGACGGACTTCGGTAATTCCAGTAAGACAATGCGACACCCCAGATGTCCAGAGTCACTACAGAGTGGTCCCAGGAAACACTCATACTCTTAAGAATTTGTGGACAGCCCTGGAGGTTTCATGGTGTCAGTTCCCTGCAGCACAACTTCAGACATTAGTCGAGTCCATGCCACGTTGTGTTGCGGTACTTCTGTGTGCTTCAGGAGGCCATACATGATATTAGGCAGGTGTACCAGTTTCTTTCGCTCTTCAGTGGAATATCAGTGAGCTTGGTGTCCGTGTGTAGAATGGGGCAGACGTGCCATGAGTTTGACCGTGGACAGATTGTGATGGCCCAGAGGCTCGGCACGAGCATTTCGGAAATTGCACGACTTGTCGGGTGTTCGAGGAGCGCTGTTCAAATGGTTCAAATGGCTCTGAGCACTATGAGACTTAACATCTGAGGTCATCAGTCCCCTAGAGCTTAGAACTACTTAAACTTAACTAATCTAAGGACATCACACACATCCATACCCGAGGCAGGATTCGAACCTGCGACCGTAGCAGTCGCGCTGTTCCGGACTGAAGCGCCTACAAACGCTTGGCCACCGCGGCCGGCAAGGAGCGCTGTGGTTGGTGTCTTTAACACGTGGCGAAACGAAGGTGAAACTACCCCCAGACGTCGTGGGATTGGGCGGCCACCCCTCGTTACAAATGGCAGGCGTCGTAGGCTGAGTAGACTGATAAAACAGGATAGGCGGCTAATTGTTTGTGTACTAACATGTTGGGCAGAGTACAAGTGTGCCTGAACACCCAGTGCACCGAACGCTCCAAACAATGGGCCTCCGGAGCCGACGACACATACACGTGCCAATGTGAACACATCGGCAACTGCGACTGAAATGGGTACGTGACAAGAGGTAATGGACGTTGGCGTAGTGGCAGTGTTGCATGGTCTGTGAATCCCGATACCTTCTTCAGCATCCCAATTGGAGGGCGCGAATCCGTCGTCTTCCAGGGGAACAGGTCCTTGACACCTGTACTGCAGGACGGAGACAAGCTGGTGGCGGCTCCGTTATGCTCTGGGAAACATCTACGTGAGCTCCCATGGATCCAGTGCAGCTAGTGGAAAGCGTCATAACTGCAAGGAATATCGTACACTGCTTTCAGACCACGTACACCCCTTCATGATGATGATGTTTCCCGACATCAGTGACATTTTTCAACAAGATAATGCACCCTGTCACAAGGCCACGATTGCGATGGAGTGGTTCGAAGAACACAATGGCGAATTCCAAATGATGTGTTGGCCCCCCGGTTGCCAGATCTGAACCCGATCGAACACGTCTGTAACATCATTGAACATGGCGTCAGAGCTCATCGCACCCCCGCCCGCTATTTATGGGAATTAGGTGACTTGTGTGTGCAGAAGTAGTGCCAATTCCTTCCAGCGGCCTACCAGTGTCTTATTGCTTCCACGCCACGATGCGTCGCAGCTGTTACGTGTGCCACAGGTAGACGTACCGGCTATTAGGTAGGTGGTCATAATGTTCTGGATGATTAATGAACACTTCCCTTGTTGCGTGCCGCTTCACCATTGGCAGTCGTAACGGCAGCAGTGAATTGATTGGCCTCAAGAAGAGTGGCTTGCGTAGCGACGCTGATCTGAGCTCGGTCATGCAGCACACGGAGATAAGGCAGCACAAGGCCAATGCTGTCTGTCGACAGCATATCAGATGTTGTCAGGAGGGCTGAGTTTAGAAACGACGGAAGGAAAACCAGAGTTTAACGTCCCATCGACTGCACGGTCATTAGAAATGGAGCGCTAACTCAGGAGGAAGTCTGCCTAGCATTTTTCTAAGGAACAATCCCAACTGAGATTAGACAGGCGAGTACCTTCTTGTCTTGAGAGTATTTCCAGAACAACTCTGCTAGTTCGGCGGCAATATATTGATTCACTATCTGATCAGAAGGATTCGAAATCCCTATCCAATGCGGAACTGACCACTAAATGTTACAAGAGGTAAACCCACCAGTATACAACGAGGCGTGGAGTATTGGGTTATTTGTAGAGAAGCAGTGACAGCAGAAGCTTGGTAACTTCGAATGTGGACTTGGCACCAGATGTCACGAGAGTAACAAATCCATCAGGGTCATTTTAATTTTAAACCTTCTAAGGTTGTCCAACTCGACGGGGTTTTAGGTTTTGAAAAAGCCTGTTGAATGTTACCTAGCGCCATGTGTAATGCTAACACTGAAAAGTGGAGGAGGTGGTGTTACGGAATAGGGACGTTTTTCCTGGTTAGGGATTGGTCATCTTATTGCAGTTAAGAAAACGCTAAATGAGGAAATATACAAATTTTAAAGCATTTTATACTGTGTAGAATAGGGAAACACTTCTACGTCACTGATCTTTTGTATCAGCATGACAGTGCACCTTGTCATAAAGCAGCATTAGTGAGGCAGTGGTTTGTGGACAATAACATGTCTGAAGTGGACTGGACTGGCCACAGTCCTTACCAGAACCCAGTGGAGCACCTTTAATTAGAAGTCGACGTGACTTCGCTTCAGACCCTTGCGTACATCATACCTTCTCTGGTTTTGGCTCTTGAGGACGAATTGACTCCAATTCCTCCACAAACATTCAGACACCTCATTGGAACAGTCCCCAGCAGAGTTCCAGTTGTCATAAGGACGAACGATGGACACAACCTATTTTAATGTCCACTAATAGGTGCCCGGGAACTTTTGATCACATAATGTACACTCTCCAGCTGTCCGAACTAGCCTTAAGCGAAATATAAGTCAATAACGTGTTGATCCAATTCAAGCACTTATTCGGCTTGGCACTGACTGATAGTTGTTGGATGTGCTATTGAGGGATATCGTGCCAAATTCTGTCCAAGTGGCGCATTAGATCGTCGAAACCCGAGATGGTCGGAGGACCCTTCTCATAATGATCCAAACGTTCTGAATTGGGGGGAGATCCGATGACCTTTCTGGCCAAGGCAGAGTTCGGCAAACACGAAGACCAGCAGTAGAATCTCTCGCTTCGTGCCGGGGGGGGGGGGGGGGCATTACCTTGCTGAAATGTAAGCTCAGGACTGCTTGCCATGAAGGGACACAAGGCGGGCGTAGAATATAGTTGACGTACCAATGTTCTCTAAGGGTGCTGCGGATGACAACCAAAGGGGTCCTGCTATCAAAAGAAACGGCATTGGAGACTACCACTTCTGGCAACGGGTGTCGAACTGTATGGCAGCGAACAGTCAGGCTGGTACCCCATCGCTGTCTGAGGCGTCTCGAGAAAGGTCTTCGCTTGTCATCGGGGCTCATCACTGAAGACAATTCTACTCCTGTTAAGGAGATTTTTGGCCGAAGACGTGTCTGCAGGCGCGCTGGACAGCGGTGCGATACCAACCTGAATGTCGCCCACCATACGGCCTCACAACCAAAAGTCTGAGGCGCCATTTCCTCTCATAGCAGGACCCCTTTGGTTGTCATCCGCGGCACCCTTACAGCACAGCAGTACGTCGACGATATATTGCCCCCTGTTCTGTTGGCCTTCATGGCAAGCCATCCTGGGCTTACATTTCAGGAAGATAATGCCTGCCCGCACACGACGGTGTGTCTACTGCTCGTCTTCGTGCTTGCTAAATCCGCCGGCCGCGGTGGTCTAGCGGTTCAGGCGCTCAGTCCGGAACCGCGCGACTGCTACGGTCGCAGGTTCGAATCCTGCCTCGGGCATGGATGTGTGTGATGTCCTTAGGTTAGTTAGGTTTAAGTACTTCTAAGTTCTAGGGGACTGATGACCACAGATGTTAAGTCCCATAGTGCTCAGACACATTTGAACCATTTTGCTTGCTAAATCCCACTGTGGCCAGTAAGGTCACCGAACCACTTCCGTATGAGAACATTTTGGGTAGGGCTCTCCAGCTATCTCGGAATTTTGACGATCTAATGCACCAACTGGGCAGAATTTGCATGATATCCCTCAGGAGGATACTCAAAAACTCTATCAATCAATGCCAAGCCGAATGACAGCTTGCGTAAGGGTCACAGTTGGACCAATGCGTTACTGACTTGTTATTTTATGAAGTTCTTCCACCTGAATAATTCATCTAATTTTTTTTTGAAATTGTAATAATTTATTTTGTTTGTACGTGTGCATTTCTACCGATTTCCGCCCCATTCGGGTAATTCCCTCGTGGTGCGCCGTTTTGTCTTAGAGTGACACTTACGCCACCGTACATTATTAAACTACACTGGTGTGCCAAATTTTATGACTGAAGGTAACTCTCGCATGATGTTTCACTACCAAGCAACACAGATCGATGAAACATTGTCCATAAAAAGAAAGATCTATTACAATATAGCATGGGGATGCTAACTAAAAGAAGGGTGCAATGAGACGAACAGAAATTACACTTTTATCCAAAGAAAAAAAATTAGACGTAAGTCACCGCGACTGATGTTGGTCTCCCGCACACCACAAAAGTCGAGCCATAGTTGTTAATAGCGATGCTCTTTAATGTGCTCCCATGCTGGCTACAAGGTTGCTAAGGAGTTCTTGTGGTAGGGCATCCAGTTCCTCCACCAGCGCTGACGATAAACTGCTGGTAGGTCGTTATTGCACGTGGGGCTTTATGTCTCCCCACCGCATTCTACACGTGCTCGACAGGAGGAACGGGCAGGCTTGTCCGTTCACCGAATATCTTCTTGCTCTAAGAGCTTCTCTACCTGCTCTTTTCGATGCTGTCACGAATAAAAATTAACTCAGGGCCGAAAAAACCCCTGAAAGATGCACTTGGGAAAGGAGTGAAGTGTCGGAATGACGCTGACCGGTGAGTATACAGTGTTCAAAGATTTGGAGGTCAGTACGCTCATTCACCATTATGCCTTCTACACTATAACACATGGATCACCAAACTATCATGTTAGACAACGTTTCTGTATGCACTACGTGTTACCACCTCTCGACATATCAGGGTGCAGAAGAGCATGTGACTCCACACTTCGTTAGTCCAGTCCCTACGATCTTGACAGTATCGAAAACTGTTCCGCCGGTGTGCGGGTGCCACTGAACACAACGTATGGTCGTCGGGCAAAGAAACCACAAGCGTGTACTCGCCGTGTCACTGTGTAACACGAAATTTGTGCGTTGCAGTCCCAATAAATGTGAACGAAATGGCACGCGCTGTTTGACGTGGCTGCCTTCTATCCTGTTGCAAAACGAAGCGTCTTCTCCTTCTGTGGTTGACCGTGTTAGACCCCTTTTGTGCTTCGGGCAGCAGTGCCTGTAGTTCTAAACGCTCCCCATGCCAGTGAAGCAATGCTGTTTGCAGTACCAAGCGCCTGGGCTACACTCGTCACGTTTCGTCCTTCTTCCTGTTTCCCGATTGTTCTCCACCGTGTGAAGTCATCCAGATGTCTCAGGGCCATGTTGTAATGAAGAACAGTGCACCGCTACTGGTCGCTGAACAACACACATTGTCTTTTTCCCGTTCCTTCAACTGCCCCTTGTGGCGGGGCCAACCCATTTAGCGCTACAGCCACGCTGACTTCACGTCATGTGTTTTCTAGCTTTCTGTGCGAGACTGGATCACCGTTGGCTACATCTTACCGCACTGTTATTCATTTTCACCGAGTAATTAGTATGTTATATTACTCTATCTCTTTCTTAAGTTTTGGAGAGAAGTGTATTATGATTCAATCCTCATCTTACCTGGTGGTGATATGACTGGCAGACATTAATATTACTTGCAGTTCTGTGTACTCTATAAATTATGGTGCGTATGCAGATTGTCGTTGAAGAAAACATTCAGATATACCATTGTTTCTATTTTATCCTATGTCGGATTCTCTGGAGGATACTAATAGCTGTAACTATAATTGGTAGGCAAGACGGATTCGCTACCTAATTTGCTTTTACATACCGTTTTATCACAATTTATCTATGAAATTCACACGTTAATGTCATTGACTTACCAAAGCAAATGTCAATTCCATAAGAATCAGTAAACATGTTACGTAAAATAATCAGCACCTGAAGGCGAACCACAGTGTCCGAAACGATCGAAAACGACTTTATGATTAAACAGTCATTTAGTTTTACAAGAAATTTTGTGATATTTTTAAGAGTGCCTTGTTTCTACAAACAATCTGTTACATGACCTTGTTTGTCGTATAATGTTTCACTGCAGTTGTGGCTTCTTCAACAGACGATTATTTATTTCCTCTAAAAACATACCGGGTTATCAAAAAGTCAGTATAAATTTGAAAACTTAATAAACCACGGAATAATGTAGATAGAGGCGTAAAAATTGACACACATGCTTGGAATGACATGGAGTTTTATTGAAACCAAAAAAAAATTGCTAGATGCGTGAAAGATCTCTTGCGCGCTTCGTTTGGTGATGTTCGTGTGCTCAGCCGCCACTTTCGTCATTCTTGGCCTTCCAGGTCCCCAGACCTCAGTCCGTGCGATTATTGGCTTTGGGGTTACCTGAAGTCGCAAGTGTACCGTGATCGACCGACATTTCTAGGGATGCTGAAAGACAACATCCAACGCCAATGCCTCACCATATCTCCGGGCATGCTTTACAGCGCTGTTCACAACATTAGTCCTTTGTATTTTTTTGGTTCTAATAAAACCCCATGTCATTCTAAGTATGTGTGTCAATTTGTACCTCTCTATCTACATTATTCCGTGATTTATTCAGCCTTCAAATTTATACTGACTTTTTGATCACCCGGTAGATACACAAATTTTATCTCCTTGAACTGTGTGAACAGTTAGTTATTGCTGTCATTTACATTACGTTTATGCCTAAATGTGTAGAGTCTTTACATCACTGCTTTTTGCTTTCCTGTGGCCTCCTACCCATTTCAATAACAGATCTGTAGCTAATGCAGCCTGCCATTTAGCGCAGGTATTCTCAGTAATGTTTCTGTCGGCAAAGTAGCCATAAGATTGTGACGTCATGAAAAGAAACATTTAGGCAAGAAAAGTTATAATATACCAGTTTTGACAATTTGAGTATATTGGGACTGTTATGAGCCTTGTGATATGTGATTTTTAGTCTTTTCATTAGTCACGTTATACTTTTTTACACTGGCAGTTAACGGGTATCAGTTGCGTATTTCCTGATAGTATTTTCTTCACAGAGCACGAGAATGAGATGAATGAAAACATAAAGAAAAATAGATACAGAGATCGATTTCTAGGTAAGCAGGTAGGTATGTAGATGGATAGATACAGAGAGAGAGCCGAGAGAGAGAGAGAGAGAGAGCGAGAAAGAGAAAGATTGACAGAGAGAGAGAGAGAGAGAGAGAGAGAGAGAGAGAGAGAGTCGAAAGAAACAAAGACCTCGTAATAATTTTATGTACAATCTCAGTTCGGCTCTCAGACGGGAAATATAAAGCAATAAAGGCGTGAAAATTAATCATAAATTAATCATAAACAACTTTCCCAATAGTGTAAGAAAACGCACATCACTTAGTCAAGAGGCACCTCGACAGCGTTACGGTACAAGCCTGGTACATGTGAAGTAACACGACATTATGAGTCTCTCTTTTGCGAAGCTATGAAATAAATGGGTAGCAAAGCGTTGTCCTTGCCGGTATTATCGTTTCACAGTGGCAGCACATGGTCTTCGTATTAGCCATGAGAAATTTCCCCTCAAGAGCAATCATTTCACGTTGGGCAATGAAGTGTCAGAGGGCGATATATATATATATATATATATATAAAGAATGGTTCAAATGGCCATAAGCACCATGGGACCTAGGTCATCAGCCCCCTAGACTTAGAACTACTTACACCTTACTAACCTAAGGGCATCACACACGTCCAAGCCCGAGGCAGTATTCGAACCTGGGACCGTAGCAGCAGCGCGGTTCCGGACTGAAGCACCAAGAACCGCTCGTCCACAGCGGCCGGCCGGCGCCATATCAAGTAACAGTTTGTACAGGGTGTTTTATACCTACAGAAGGTAGAACTGGTCAAAAGTCATAGAAAAATTCTTGTAATTACATGTGCGGAAGCCAGTACGTGTTGAGATGCGGGCTGTCTTACTTACGACGAGTAATGTGTAGCATTTTGCATGAGGCAGGATTCTCAAGAGATATCATAGTAAATTACAACAATACGCTCTATTGGACAGATGTGTCTCTTCGAGCAATCATGGAAATGAGGCATCAGAATTGCTTTAGTATCAACTTATGGACAGGATTTGTCAGTGACAGATCCGTAGCGAAAGAAGGATACTGCTCATTATCCTACCCAGACCTTGTTGTAAATTACCCCTCTTACTCACATGCCCCATTTTCCTTTGTTTCGGTTACTATAATTTCTCTTATGTGTTAAACATTTTTAATTTGTATAGTCACAGCTGCTTCACTTATCTGCTTAATCTCACTAGTATATCTTATCTGTCTGTAATTTAGGACCTACTAAAGACAAGATTATTTTGTGCAGCCACACCTATGGAATATGCCAGTAAAGTTATTGTTCAATTTATTTTCTTCTGTGGGCAACTGTTGTAAATTGTATATAGTCCATCAGTTAATTTGTCACATATTTTATCTTACTTAAATAACCTTACATCGCATTTACACCGAAATAATACATTTAGTTTTATTCGTAAATCTAACATTAGTATTTTTCGCCTCAGGAAATGAAGATACTCTATAGACGCACAAGTTTAAAATCTTTCATCCTACAAAATTTCAATGCACCACATACTTGTCTTCGTAACTGATGATGGGCGTAACAGCCAAAAACCGGTTTGTGAAATAAATAATAAATTTTGTAGACCATTACACCAGCGTTTTGTATGTTTTAATTCATAATGCATAAAATAGTCTACCAAGAACCTATGGAACAGTCAATCAATACAACGATTGTACTCTATGCAAGATGGTGCACCGCCTCATTTTCCAGGAACTGTGCGGCAGTGCTTCACCGCAACGTTTCATGGACAATTTATGGGGCGTGGATGTCCGGTTGCATGGCCTCTCCGTCCCCTGGACACGAATCACTTTTTTTTGTGTGACTAAAACCAACTGGATGGCGTATTAAAATTTCTTTATTTATTAGGATAAAGTTGTGTTAGTCGAGCTAAAGATTAAGTCGTACTCCAGTAATACCTGATCTCACGTTCATAAAACGCGATATCAAGTGGTGTAAAACTGAACTAAATAGTTTTTTTTTCTTTATTGTATTTCAATTCCCCATCGGGGCGGGCTGGCAGCAGCATATGCGCTGCTCTTCAACCGAAAGACATAGAACAAAACAATAGAAGACATTTAAAAACAGCAAAGAAGAGAATAAGGTGAACATAGATACAACAAAGGGGGAACATCATGGAAGGCAATAGACAAAAAACGTGGTGACTGTAAAATGGAGATAAAAAACTGTTTAAAAGTAGCACACACAAAAAGCCACACACTGCGACGATTAAAAGAACACAAGGCACAGTATGACTGGAGCATAAGGTATCGACGGATGGCGTAGCACATAACGTAACACTGACGGCGGACCTCAAGGCAATACACAATTAAAATCACACCTCTTGACGCACAGGAGAAACAGCACTAAACACAACACTGATGAGGCACACAAATGATGATCAATACAGAGGATCTGCCAGGCGCAAGGAGATGAGGGAGACCTGAAGAAGGGAGGGAGGGGAAGAGATGGGGGAGGTGAGCGGGGGGCGCACGGAGGAGGGCCAGGTAGGGAGGGATGTGGGAAGGAAAGAGGCAAGTATGAGGTGCAGGGCCTCAGGGGAGCGGGGAATGGAGGAAAATCAGCTCTGGGAGAAGGAAGGAAGAGAAAAAAAAGGGGGCCCTGGGGAGGGGGGCTAAATAGTTGTCGGACTGGGCATATACAGGTGAGGGGACCGCTGGCTGCCGTGACAAACAAATGATTAACAACTAAGTTTGTTTGACTGTTTTTATTACACTCTCTCGCTCATTTGTAAGCAACGTCAGAGACGAATATTATGATAAACTAATTGTTCTGCATCATGTGTATTTTCATGGTACTCTGCCTTTCATTTAAGCATAATCAAACTGTAAGTAACTTTGAGGTTGTGCCTGTAGTTATGGTGTGAAACGGTAGAGGTCTCTCTACCTAAGTTGTACCTGTGGAGAATTCGTTAATCATAATTGTTTCAGCTGATCAGTATGACGAAAGGGGCGTACAATAGGTGGAAGCACGGGGATATGGAGGAAACTTTACTGAGACATAAAACTGGTGAAATTCGATTTAATGAAGCCAACTCCTACACTGCGTCACTGATGATTGTGACCGTAGACATAGAAGATGAATTAGTAGAGCACATAGTTAATGTACAGTCTAGTTTCTTCGGAGTAATTATAACTAAACTAAGGAAACATGAGTACGAACTTTCTGAGAAATATCATCTACTGTATCACTTCAATAAGGAAAACAGATTGACGATGAAAATTGTATACTAGGTTTATGAAATGTCATCCCATTTTTTTCTTGCGAGTTCCAGAAGAAATATTGAATGGCACGAAGGAAGGGATTTAATAAAGCACGTGTTAATGAGTTTTTTGTTAAATGTGAGGAAATACGAGATGAACATAGGGTTACTGCTGACCAAATGTGTATAACGTGGATGAAATTGCATTTCCACAGTTCAGGAATCGTCTACAGTAATTGCCCGAAAAGGCAAACACGAGGACGGCGCTATCACAAGCGGAGAAAGGGGTCTTACAACGACTTGTGTATGTACAATGAATGCAGCAGGCCAATTCATGCCTCCGATGTTAATATTTAAGTCGAGAGGACTGCATGATGTCTTAAAAATTGTTGCTCCACCAAACACAGCCTTTGGATGTTCCACAAATGGATGGATACCATCAGAACTGATTGTTCGATGGCTAGAAAATTTCATAAAATGTTCAAAAGTAGAAACAAGGGACCAGAAAAAAGTTTTCTTTTCCTGGATGAACATAACACACACACCAAAAATTTAGAGGGATTTCATCGGGTTCGTGATTATGTTATAGTCATGCTATCATTTCCTGCTCATATGACTCATCGTCTACATCTATTCACAGACTGTTCTTTAAAACATTAAAAAACAGCTAAAATGAAGCGGCATTTTCTTGGTTCCGTTCAGATCCTGGCAATGTCATAAAACGCGCGAACATTGCAGAAATCCTGGGCTATGCATACCCTAGATCAGTTTATTTGGACATAGCACTAAACGGTTTTAAGACAACAGGCTTGTGGCTGTGTGGCAGAAATGTCGTCAAAGAAGAGTACTTTGTAACTACTACTGTACATATTTTTGTGAATCAGATCAAGAATCGGCTGATGGAACTGAAGCAATAAAGTAAAAATCCGAAAGGCCGCATAACGTTGTAGCACCGCTCAATGATTGGTGTGTACCTTCTACAATATCTCAAGAATGTGGAACACAAAACAATACTGTGACACTTGACGAAATGAACAGTCAACAAATAAAGTTTTACTTGAACACTTTATCTCCTATGCCGTGTATAACAATAGTTATCAAGAAAAATACGAAATGACCTAAATCAACAATGGAATTAACATGAAGTTCTTACAGAAACGATATAGAAGCAAAAAAAAAAAAAAGACAGATGAAAAGATAAATTCTGTGCACAGACCTATAAAGATACAAGTAGATGAAAAATTTTACAAGAATATAAATATAAAGGACGGATTGAGTTGGTTACGTCAGCTGTGTAAAGAAGATTGAGAAGTAAGCATGATTCAGGGTATGGAGATGTAAAGGATAGGTACATGACCTATGCGCTGGCGTGTAAAGAAACAGTAAGAAATATTTGTGTGATATCTGTGTTCAAACCAATTGATTTCAGGTATGCCATTTCAAGCAATTTAATTTGGTAAGAAATTATATTTTGTTTCCTATGCTTAATTTCACCTCGTGTGACTATGGAAGTAACGTTTCCTTTATAGTTTGTAATTTGTTCAAATGTGTGTGAAATCTTATGGGATTTAACTGCTAAGGTCATCATTCCCTAAGCTTACACACTACTTAACCTAAATTATCCTAAGGACAAACACACACACCCATGCCCGAGGGAAGACTTGAACCTCCGCCGGGATCAGCCACACAGTCCGTGACTGCAGCGCCTCAGACCGCTCGGCTAATCCCGCGCTGCTGTAATTTGTTATTGTGACGTTTTTTACACTATTCCATGCATTTATTATTCCGCCGCTGATTTCCTATCCTAAGTACGACTTAGGCTATAGGGAGTAACGATTAGAAAACCAGGAGCCCTAACCGTACCGAAGGTACAGATTTGAGAAAAGTTTGAAAACCCATTTTGTGGAAAGATTATTGTATTTGTGAGGAAGCTGGTTAATAGCCTACAAAATAAAGACTCAGAATACGCAATGCAAACTGTGTTATTTCAGTTGTCCTACCACATACAGTGGAAATGAGAGTGCGGCATTGTGGGCCGGGAGTTCCCCATTCGGGGAAGTTCGGCCGCCGAGGGCAAGTACTTATTGCAATAGACGCCACATTGGGCGACTTTCGCGTCGGAACGGGAATGAAATGATGATGATGAGGACAACACAACACCCAGTCCCTGAGCAGAGAAAATCTCCTGCCCCAGCCAGGAATCGCACCCGGGCCCCTTGGCGTGGCATTCCGCCGCGCTGACCACTCAGCTAACGGGGGCGGACACTACACACAGTAATTCTCCCTTAACGGGCATGACGTTTCGGCTACGGCCATCATCAGCTGTAAATGAACTTGGAACTTGTAAAAGAAAGTCTGTGTCAGTACTAAAAACTAGGCCTAATATTTAGCCACAAAATATTCACAATGAATATTAACATACAGGAAATTCATTTCCTTTATTAATAAGATCACGAATCCGTGGCTTTGGGGACATTTAAAGGTAATGATGTATGCTCAACCCCTCCACAATGTGCAGACGTTGCAGTGGCGTGTGACTAAATGCATGTGACGCAGCCCGAATGGAACTAAGTGCATTTGAAAGAGTGGATGATTCACTGTGAAGGAGGGATGAAGGATGTGTCGGGATGCGCAGTAACCACATACTGTGCTGCCTGTAGTATAAACTTCTACGTAACAGACAGACGGGATTGAGGAGACAGATTGACCAGTACCTCAACATGTATTAGTTTCTCGACATATCATTACAGGAACTTTTCTTATAGTTTTGATCAATACTACACACTGTAGGAATACGTGACACTTTTTTAAAACTTCTTGTATAAACATATGTTATGCTGTCATTCAGGCACAGCCATTGTGTTACTGCGACGAAAACTTCTTGTATAAACATATCTTATGCTGTCATTCAGGCACAGCCATTGTGTTACTGCGACGACGGAAGAAATAACTTACCGGTTTTTTGGGATATCAGCAACCGAAAGTGAGAAACTCTGAAAAGTGTACTATTATCCACTAGCGACAGCAGTGAGAGCTATGTGAAAGGAAGGAAGATTGGATTTAACCTCCCACCGACTTCGAGGTCGTTAGAGACACAGCACAAGCTCGGATTGTGTCAAGGATGGGGAAGGAAATCGACAGTGCCCTTTGAAACCAATCATCTGGGCATTTGCCTGGAGTGATTTAGGGAAATCACGGAAAACTTAAATATGGAGGCCGGACGCGGGTTTGACAGGGCTTGACTCCCGATTGCGAGTCCAGTGTCCTAACCACTATGTCACCACATTCGTTGTGAAGCAAAGTGCGCTACTTTCCATTACTGTGCCATGGTTCTCATCATCGAACGCTGTCTCCTCAATTCTGTGAAGCAATTTACCCAGACAGTGAAATTGGGAGTACGCATTATGTGTGTAATACGTGTAGCTATGACAAGAATTATCTAGAACACCTAATGTTATTTGATATTCATCCCTCAGATCCTGGGATTACGAGGCAAATTCCAGAGCAGTCTGAGCCACCAAATCCACGGAGGTCGGTAAACGTTTGCACCAAAGCCACCAAATCCACGGAGGTCAGTAAACGTTTGCATAGCAACCGTGTCAGAGGCAGACGGCGTTACTGGAAGTGCAATTTGCAGAAGAGCGTACTGCAGAAGTTCCAAGTGGTTGCCAAGCCGACGGCGTAAGTTGTGTACGATAATATATGAGCTTAGGCGAGAAACCGTTAAGCACGCCAGTTATATTCGCTCGGAAGTTTCTGCTAAGGCAAACTTGCAGCTCCACCCTCCCCGTAGTCAGAGCTGCTAAACGCACGCCCTGCAGCAGCATTCACGGGCAGGTATCCGATTCTAAACCTGGTGGTTGCAGAAATTTTCATCGACATTAATTCAATGGTAAGGGGAGAGGCAGTGGATGCATAAAGTCTCTGATCACCAGACTATCAAGGCAAGTTCTAGGTTAAATTCGAGTATTCTCCGCAGTCACACACTACGTTTACATGGGCTCCGAAACTGGTTTTTCATAAACTGCTGTCGAAATACCGATTCCAGTTGGCCACGTAAACACTCCAATATCGATTCTGGAAATGTAGTT
Organism: Schistocerca piceifrons; assembly: GCF_021461385.2. Lineage (NCBI taxonomy): Eukaryota > Metazoa > Arthropoda > Insecta > Orthoptera > Acrididae > Schistocerca > Schistocerca piceifrons. The sequence goes on from NC_060149.1 coordinate 244,693,539, forward strand.
TTGGTTACCTGATTTCAGTTCCCACACTCGGTGTCCGCGGCATCTATACACAGTACCACATTTAATTCGGTTGTCACGTTGCTGCTTGCTTTTTAAAAAGGTTATTTTTTTCGGTTTATTGAATGACTGCGTATTTGAAGTCGTTAAGTGAGCTTTTATGTAATATGTATTCCTGTGTTTTTAATTTGTGTGATGCTTTCAGTGACCTATGTAGTGTTGGTGGGAAAGGGATTGATTTAGTATATGTAGCACCTTACTGCACTTATTACACCATTAATTGTGTCACTGGCAGACTGCATAAATCTTGTCCATTCAGGAATTGCTAGCACTAGTAGACTGGCCTGTACTGAGTGGAGCCACTTATCACACATCCACAGTATATCTTCTAAGGTGGGTGTGAATATCTCTGACGGGATGCGACGGATCACACTGAAGTCTAGGATAGTAATCTGCTGTGATGCATTGGTTAACTTGTGTTGAAATATCTGATGTTTCACAATACCCAAATGAGCTACTTCTGCAGCAGTCGGAGACAGTTTAAGTCACTGGGCCTCTTCAGATGTTGAGAGAGCTGAGGCTGGGGTGACGGATTTGATATCCCTCATACACTGAAAAGTATTCCAGCCAGTGATGTGGAAAAAGTGAAATAGACGTTCTCAAATATGTATTGACAGCATCGTTTCCAGTGCGTTACAAAATAGACAGCTCTAGCTGTGAAGCTTTATCACATAATAGCTCACTTAACAACTTCAAGTAAGTACCCATGTAATAAACTGAAGCACGCATCTCGTGGTCGTGCGGTAGCGTTCGCGCTTCCCACGCCCGGGTTCCCGGGTTCGATTCCCGGCGGGGTCAGGGATTTACTCTGCCTCGTGATGGCTGGGTCTTGTGTGATGTCCTTAGGTTAGTTAGGTTTCAGTAGTTCTAAGTTCTAGGGGACTGATGACCATATATGTTAAGTCCCATAGTGGTCAGAGCCATTTGAATAAACTGAAAACAACTTCACTGTATAACAAGCGCTAAGTGAAGTAATTTTTTTCTATTCACATAGGAGAACTGGACAGGAAATGCTGGGGAGTCATAGACTGTCTGTAAACTTAAAAGCGAGCTGCGTTCACGGTGAGAGAAATTGTCTTTCCCGGAAGAACTCTACAGCTGCCGTACAGAATGTTCAAGAATCAGTTTCGCCTCCAGCAGTGTAGAACAGTGCGCAGAGATTTACTTAGAATCTGCCCATATGCATTTCTTGCGTTAGTATTACTAGTAACTTATATCTGGATTTCACCGTAGTGTGGACACATTTTTTGCAAAATGAACACTCCCCCGTCATGTCTGCGCAATGGCGACGCACGCTGTGGAGGGCCCGTATAACTTTTGGAAACACCCTGTAATTGTTTCTTGTAACATAGTGGGGTAGATGTAATGGGAAATCATCTGCTCAACCTTTAGTTTGCCAGACCTATGAAGGAGGGAAATGCATGAACACAAACGGCAGCCCAATTTCTCTCATGCTTCTACGACACACATTTGTCCCCTCCACCCTGTTACACCCCCAGAACACAATTTATCTCTTTATACGGCTCTGAAGCAGTTAGATGTGGTGCTCACATTTAATATTTGCTTTTAACCAAAAATACTTCAAATGGCTCTGAGCACTATGGGATTTAACATTTGAGGTCATCAGTACCCTAGACTTAGAACTCTTTAAACCTAATTAACCTAAGGACATCACACACACCCATGCCCGAGGCAGGATTCGAACCTGCGACCGTAGCAGCAGCGCGGTTCCGGACTGAGACGCCTAGAACCGCTCGGCCACAACGGCCGGCTGTTTTCAACCCACTTCATTTAAAGATAAACTATTACTCGTAGAGAAAAATAAATAGGAATTTTTTTGTAAACATTTAATGTAGTTTAATTTCGTACAAAATTTTCGCTAGGAGCCGTGATTTTCGAGTTCTTCGAGAAAAACATAAAAAACTGACATTTATACGCCCCCCCCACCATCCAAACGCTCACACCCCCACCGGTCAGCATATTTAGAATATTGTTCAGGAGACTCCCTCCTGGCACTGTGCAAGAATTTGCGACTGCACAATTTTTTCTCCTAATGGATCTTTTTCAACCTTTGTTGTTTTGACTAACTTACAGATATGCTTAGTGGAAAACAAATGTTGCCGGGAAAACTAATATTTGATCGGCCTAGCTGTATTGATTCAGGTATATAATTTAAACGCGACAGTGGAAAACTGTTTTCATAATTCAGTCTCTCTCTTCCGGAAGTCGTACGGCATGTAACCGTGGTGAAACAGTGATGACATTTCATTATCTGAGGACGTCTAGCTTGGCGATCCTCTAGACGTTACTCGACAAGTGTGGACTATATTCCAGCACTTTCTGTCTGTTTTATCAACAATAGCACAACGGTGACGCTGTACACTCACTGTCACCAACAAAATATAGTTTCACATTAGACACAGCGCACACGTTAACGACGAAACTATGTTCCACCGAAAGGCTTCAGCCAGACAAGGAGCCACTCGGATATCGGCACCATTTGAAAGGAGAAATGTCTAATTTACGTTATGTTGCATGAGATATGACTCCGAGTAAGACGCAGAAATGGGTTACACTTCTCCATGAACAATCCCTGCAGTATTCACTCTTCTAGATTGTCTACGTGCCATTTAAGAAAGCAAACACTTTGGTGGGGGAACGTAGGCTAGACCACTGGAAGCGAAAGCCAGATATGAGTATACGAGTTTCATTGTAGCACAAGGTTGTAATATGATACTAGCTTACAACACTGAATTTCCTGTCATCCAGAAATCTGAGCACTTTGGTGGGCGTTATTCACAGACAGCAGATTCTTTTCAAGGGACGGATTAACGAACCGGATAAAAGAGGAACCACTCAATTAAAACCGTCACTTTCTTTTTCATGCATCTACAATGAAGCGCCAAAGAAACTGGTATATGCATGCGTATTCAAATACAGAGATATGTTAACAGGCAGCATACGGCGCTTGGCCGCAACGTCTATATAAGACAACAAGTGTCTGGCGCAGTTCTTAGATCGGTCATTGCTGCTACAATGGCAGCTTATCAAGATGTAAATGAGTTTCAACGTGGTGTTATAGTCGGCGCACGAGCGATGAACTACAGCATCTCCGAGGTAGTGATGAAGTGGGGATTCTCCCGTACGACGATTTCACGAGTGTACCATGAATATAAGGAATTCGGTAAAACATCAAATCTCCGATATCGCTGAGGCCGGAAAAAGATCCTGCAAGAACGGAATCAACGACGACTGAAGAGAATCGTTCAACGTGACAGAAGTGCAACTCTTCCGCGAATTGCTGCAGATTTAAATGCTGGGCCATCAACAAGTGTCAGCGTGCGAACCATTCAACGAAACATCATCGTTATGGGCTTTCGGAACCGAAAGCTCACTCGTCTACCATTGATGACTGCACGACACGAAGCTTTACTCCTCACCTGGGACCGACAACACCGACATTAGGCTGCTGATGACTGGAAACATGTTTCCTGGTCGGGCGAGACTCGTTTCAAATTGTATCGAAAGACTGGATGTGTACGGGTATGGAGATAGCCTCAGGATTCCATGGACCCTGCATGTCAGCAGGGGATTGTTCAAGCTGCTGGCGGCTCCGTAATGGTGTGGGGCGTGTTCAGTTGGAGTGATATGGGATCCCTGATACGTCTAGATACGACTCTGACAGGTGACACGTACGCAAGTACCCTGTCTGATCACCTGCGTCAATTCATGTCCATTGTGAATTCTGACGGGCTTGGGCAATTCCAGCAGTACAATGTGACACTTCACAAGTCCAGAATTGCTACAGAGTGGCTCCAGGAACACTCTTCTGAGTTTAAACACTTCCGCTGGCTCGCAAACTCCCCCAGACATGAACATTATTGAGCATATCTGGGATGCGTTGCAACGTGGTGTACAGAAGAAACCTCCACCCCGTCGTAGTCTTATGGATTTATGGACAGCCCTGCAGGATTCATGGTGCCAATTCCCTCCAGCAGTACGTCAGACATTAGTCGAGTCCATGCCACGTGGTGTTGCGGAACTTCTGCGTGCTCGCGGGGGCCCTACACGATAGAAGGCATGTGTACCACTTTCATTGGCTCATCAGCTTTTTAGCGTCCACCGGAACGAGTCGCTAGGACAGTCTCCTTCAAAAATCTACTCCCTGTATTCAGAATAACATTCCTGTCCAAGACAAAATAACGTAAGTTAAACATAAAGCAGTTTAATCATATAGTAATCATGTGAATGAGTGTGGTTTGCGAAACACAACTGACTACCATTTTATGTATGTGCATGCGGTATTGCGAAGTATGAAAATGCAGACTGTAAACTTGGTTCAACCAATGGATATTTTTCCCAAGGACCAAGCTAAGTAGCAAAGTGGTTAATACACTGGAGTAGCATTCGGGAGGACGACAGTTAAAACCTGCACCCGGTCACCCAGATTTGGGTTTCCTGTGATTTCCCTAAATCGCTACAGGAAAATTGTGGGATGGTTCCGTTTAAAGGGCACAGCCGATTTTCGTCCTAATTCCTGAACCATCCTGATCTTGTGTTCCGTCGCTAATGACCTCAATGTCGACTGGATGCTAAATCTATCTCTTCTTCACTTTTTCCCAAAGTTGTGTAAATAGAGCATTCAATTATAGACATCTAAATAAGTTGAGAATAATGCCAGAAATAATTGAGGTTGGGATGGAGTGTGTGGAAATAGTGATTTCATTGTCTCTGTGGACAGTGCTCTTACTGGTTATTTTCGTTTTTAAATAAGAGCCGTTTTTCAATTCGCACGCGCTATATTAACGAAGATTATTTAAATTTTTTATGAAACATTTCGGTAACAATTTAGTACTACAAATTGCAATTGTTCGAAGTTACGAGGCGCAACCAGAATCTGTTAATGAATTTGTCTATCTGGGAACACTGGTAATATTACAGAATGATATTAGTATGGAAATAAAGCGGCGGATTCACCAGGCTAATAAATACCGTTATGGGCTGGCCCCATAACTCAAGCCCAGAAATCTGTCCAGAAGAACAAAGTGTGTAAGTAGGCTGTTTAGGTTTTTTTATTGGTAACGCCACGTAGCGCTCTGTATGAAAATCACTGGCTGTGCTGTGTGCAGTCTGTGGCTGGGTGGCATTGTTAGAATTTGCTATTGTAGTGTTGGGCAGTTGGCTGTTAACAGCGCGTAGCGTTGCGCAGTTGGAGGTGAGCCGCCAGCAGTGGTTCAAATGGTTCAAATGGCTCTGAGCACTACGGGACTTAACATCTATGGTCATCAGTCCCCTAGAACTTAGAACTACTTAAAATTAACTAACCTAAGGACATCACACAGCACCAGCAGTGGTGGATGTGGGGAGAGAGATGGCGGAATTTTGAGAGCGGATGATCTGGACGTGTGTCCATCAGAGACAGTACATTTGTAAGACTGGATGTCATGAACTGCTATATATATTATGACTTTTGAACACTATTAAGGTAAATACATCGTTTGTTCTCTATCAAAATCTTTCATTTGCTAACTATGCCTATCAGTTGTTAGTCCCTTCAGTAGTTTGAATCTTTTATTTAGCTGGCAGTAGTGGCGCTCGCTGTATTGCAGTAGTTCGAGTAACGAAGATTTTTGTGAGGTAAGTGATTTGTGAAAGGTATAGGTTAATGTTAGTCAGGGCGATTCTTTTGCAGGGATTATTGAAAGTCAGATTGCGTTGCGCTAAAAAATATTTTGTGTCAGTTTAATGTTGATCAGAATAGGTAAAGAGCGAAATGTCTGAGTACATTCAGTTCTGCTGAGCTGTTTGAAAATAAAATAATGTTTACCAGCACAGTAATTCAATAATTTTTCAAAGGGGACGTTTCAAGTATCAACTATAAAACTTTAATACGTCCAGTATGGACACTGACATAGCAGTGTAAAGAGCTCATATAATATTGTGAACGAAAGATGTTAAGCAAAATCCGTGGGGCAACTAACGAAGATGAGGCATGGCGTAGAAGATATACACCGACATAGCAAATGTCATAGGACAGTGGGGAACTGATGGCACAGGTGTGTTGTATGCGTACCACACTCCCTCTATGGCAACCACAGTTATGTAGAATATCTTCTGAGAAGTAGTTGTGCAAGAAATTCGTGTACCATGCAACGTGGTTGTGAGCTGACGCCGTTCGAACGGGGTGAGATGGTCAGTGCCCGACGCATGGGAATTTCGATTTTGGTAGCGGTGCAGGAATTCGGCTTCAGACGTTCAACCGCGTCCAGACTGTATTGTGAATGGCTGAATGCGGGTGCCACAGTCCACAACAGACGAAATACCGGCCTTCAAGATACCGCCGATGACCGCGACATTTGAGACGGATCGTCAATAGTGACAGAAGGTCAACAGTGCAACAATTCACGGCTCAATTTAACACAGGACGTTCTAGACACGTCTCCCAGTGGACAGTCCATAGGAACAAGGGTTCTATGGGTATGAGAGCCGGTGCCGCACACGGGTGCCACTGTTAACACAGCATCTATCGGACACAATGGGCTTGCATTTATCGCCAGTCTGCAGGGATAGATATTGGAGCAATGTGGTAACGTGATAGTGTCAGACGAATCACGATTTCAACTGCACCATGCCTATGTGGTACCACATGAATAGTTGGATTCCACCTGCCAAGAAGGTAAGGCTGAAGGCCGTGGAGTCTCTGTTATGGTTTGGGGTGCATTTTTCTGGTATGGATCAAGTCCCGATCCGCGACGTGTTGATCTGCTCCAGGACCATCTCCACCCACTTTTGGCCTTCCAACACCCTGACGGTACTTCTGTGTTTCAAGATGATAACGTGCCGTCACATCGTACCTGCATCTTTCGGAGTACAGGAACATAGAGGGGAGTTCCAAAGACAGAGATGGCCTCCCTGAGGCCCAGATTTGAACCCCATTGAAGATATATGGGATGACTTGGAACGCAGGCTCCATGCCATGGATCCTGCACTCAAGAACAGACCGCAATTGTCTGCCGCTCTGCAAACGATTTGGTGTCAGGAGCTTCCCGAGGAGTACAAAGGATTTGTAGATTCACGTCCACAGCGCCTCACTGCAGACCGCAGGGCCAGACGAGGTCCCACGCGATTTTAGCTGCCCATCCCATAATATTTGGTAAGTTAGAGTAATTCTGAACTTTATAAATTATGTGAAGATGTTGAAATCATAAAGTTCATTACAGTAAACCGCCTGAAATGGGTCGGCAACGTTTTCACTTGGAACATGATAACCCAACAAATACAACACTGCTGCAAAACCCAGAGGGACGAAGAAGCAGGGGAAGAGCAAGACTTCGATATTTGGATGACATGTCTCCATCCTCTGACACCGATAATTTTTATTGAATGGAATGATGCCCTAGAGCAAGCCATCAAGGGCTGTAGAGCCAGGAAGAAGAAGAGACAAGTTACGTGATACTTCTTCTCCGTAGCAAATTCTCAGTTTCATAAGGATGTCTGCCGAATTCTGTTTCTCCTCAATGTTTACAGTGTACAGAAGAGAATGATTAAGTCCAGAATGTAAGTGTGAAAAACTATGTTTTCAGAGAAATTATTTTTGTCCCATTATGAGCATGTACAGCATTAATGGACAGTGAAAATGTACCCACAGAAAGGAATCATATGCCTGCGACTAGAATTTACACTCCTGGAAATGGAAAAAAGAACACATTGACACCGGTGTGTCAGACCCACCATACTTGCTCCGGACACTGCGAGAGGGCTGTACAAGCAATGATCACACGCATGGCACAGCGGACACACCAGGAACCGCGATGTTGGCCGTCGAATGGCGCTAGCTGCGCAGCATTTGTGCACCGCCGCCGTCAGTGTCAGCCAGTTTGCCGTGGCATACGGAGCTCCATCGCAGTCTTTAACACTGGTAGCATGCCGCGACAGCGTGGACGTGAACCGTATGTGCAGTTGACGGACTTTGAGCGAGGGTGTATAGTGGGCATGCGGGAGGCCGGGTGGACGTACCGCCGAATTGCTCAACACGTGGGGCGTGAGGTCTCCACAGTACATCGATGTTGTCGCCAGTGGTCGGCGGAAGGTGCACGTGCCCGTCCACCTGGGACTGGACCGCAGCGACGCACGGATGCACGCCAAGACCGTAGGATCCTACGCAGTGCCGTAGGGGACCGCACCGCCACTTCCCAGCAAATTAGGGACACTGTTGCTCCTGGGGTATCGGCGAGGACCATTCGCAACCGTCTCCATGAAGCTGGGCTACGGTCCCGCACACCGTTAGGCCGTCTTCCGCTCACGCCCCAACATCGTGCAGCCCGCCTCCAGTGGTGTCGCGACAGGCGTGAATGGAGGGACGAATGGAGACGTGTCGTCTTCAGCGATGAGAGTCGCTTCTGCCTTGGTGCCAATGATGGTCGTATGCGTGTTTGGCGCCGTGCAGGTGAGCGCCACAATCAGGACTGCATACGACCGAGGCACACAGGGCCAACACCCGGCATCATGGTGTGGCGAGCGATCTCCTACACTGGCCGTACACCACTGGTGATCGTCGAGGGGACACTGAATAGTGCACGGTACATCCAAACCGTCATCGAACCCATCGTTCTACCATTCCTAGACCGGCAAGGGAACTTGCTGTTCCAACAGGACAATGCACGTCCGCATGTATCCCGTGCCACCCAACGTGCTCTAGAAGGTGTAAGTCAACTACCCTGGCCAGCAAGATCTCCGGATCTGTCCCCCATTGAGCATGTTTGGGACTGGATGAAGCGTCGTCTCACGCGGTCTGCACGTCCAGCACGAACGCTGGTCCAACTGAGGCGCCAGGTGGAAATGGCATGGCAATCCGTTCCACAGGACTACATCCAGCATCTCTACGATCGTCTCCATGGGAGAATAGCAGCCTGCATTGCTGCGAAAGGTGGATATACACTGTACTAGTGCCGACATTGTGCATGCTCTGTTGCCTGTGTCTATGCGCCTGTGGTTCTGTCAGTGTGATCATGTGATGTATCTGACCCCAGGAATGTGTCAATAAAGTTTCCCCTTCCTGGGACAATGAATTCACCGTGTTCTTATTTCAATTTCCAGGAGTGTATTTTTCATCCGTGTCTATTCTTTCATTCAGTTTCAGTAACATTATCAACTGCAATATCTTTAGAGTCCAATAAAAAGCTACGAAAATCTGCAGTAATAGCGATAAAATCTTTTGTACTTTTAAGCGTTCAAATGACGAAAAAATACTTTAATGTTCGGGAGTAGGTAAAATGGTGTGTGTGCTAGCGTATCAGATGCAACAAATAGAGATCATATGTTAGCCTCATGACTCGAGATGTATACATTTCACTGCAGCTATGCCCAAATTAGTGTATGCTTTCAACGTCAGCTGCAGTGAAATGGTGGGAGCCAGCTGCTGAGGAATGGATACATCTCGACGTATTCGTACGAAAATGCATGATGCTGAGAAAGTTATCCCAAATATTTTATGCTGCGTGCAAAAAGTCCTCATTTAGACAGAACTGAGACCGAGAGCTTATATTCACTTTCTGTGAGTCAGCAAGCAATAATAATTTCTCAGTAAATCACAATTTGGATTAATGTTCAACAGAGAATGCCATTTACACGTTCACTCACGAAATTTTACAAGCATTAACTAATAAAATAGCTCAGGGTGGAATATTCTGTGACCTGTGTAATGCATTTGACTGAGTTAATCAACGATATTCTTCTAGATAGACTGAAGTTTTATGAAATTGCTACTATAGGTAGCAATTGGATAATGCCATATCCAACCAAAAGAATGCAGAAAGTTGTATTTAATAACTCAACCATTGTAAGCAGTGAAGATTCTTCTGACCGGGGATAAATCACTTATGGAATTCCACGTAACTTAGTCTTAGGTCTACTATTGTTTCTCATGTATGTAAACGACCTTCTGCCTAACATGCAGTACAACAAGCAGAATAAGTTCTTTTTGTGAATGACTCTAGTATTGAAATCAATCCAAACATACACACAGCGGCAGAAGAAATGGTAAACAATATTCTTAAAATTATTATTGAGTATTTTTCTGTGACTTTTCTCACACTTAGTTTCAAAAAGACACAACACATGCAGTTCTGCACGTCCAGAAGAACTACGCCAATGATAAGTGTAACGCAATGTGAGAGTATTGCTGAAATGATGAAATCAAGGAAAGCAACATTTGTATTTTACTGGACATAAATCAGGTTTAATACAATTGCTACTTAGACTGAGAATAGCCCATAACAAAGAGAAGTTATTCTACTCATTAATGCGTATTATGTGAAAAACAAGTAACATTCATTTTTACGTTTCAAGAATATGTCTTAACATATATTAATATTCTAAACTGAAAATATTGAAACTAAAATATTTCTGATTATACCCTTGTAAACTAGCAGTTGGGTTCCAAACGTTAGAAGAGAGAGAAAACAGATAGCGTAGCAACGACCTACCCTTCCTCCTGAGGATTCCGGAATGGCATATGGGTCTTGGTAAGTTCAGAGCCTGTCTTCGGAAACAGTGGCTGTATGTATGTATCCGGCTGTACCGTGAGAAGGATGTTGTGCACATAGTGATGTCATCTACCACATGGAACGTACGAACAGTGTCCTGAACTGCAACAACGCAGCCCGACAGACGAGAATAGGCCGCTGTAATGGCCGCAGTAATGGCGATAAAATCTTTTGTACTTTTAAGCGTTCAAATGACGAAAAAATACTTTAATGTTCGGGAGTAGGGAAAATGGAGTGTGTGCTAGCGTATCAGATGCAACAAATAGAGATCATATGTTAGCCTCATGACTCGAGATGTATACATTTCACTGCAGCTATGCAGCTAGGCCAAAAACTGTCTTTCCTCATACTTTTTTAGGATTCTTAGTGTAATTTCAAACATAAGCAATGTCTCAAGCCTGTGGTACAACACCGACGCTCGCTGACACATTTAAGTTTTGATTTATTGTCGTTATAAATAATATTCGTGGCACCTACATAGCTTGACAAGAAGCTACAAATCCTTAAAAATCGTAATTTAATACTTAATGGTTTTGACGGGACTAATTACAAGACAAAAAATCCAATCTGTTATCAAATTATTTGCTCTAAATCCTTGTTTGAATTCGACTGAGCATTTCCAGTAGGTATCGCAAGCTGACTATGCGTCAGGCGTACATTGACAGCTGCATTTGTGGCAGCGCATCGAAGACTGGGCTCCCCTTCTCCAGAAAACGCTTCGCCACGTAATCGTCAGCGCGCTTGTGGGAATGGGAGCTGTGATAAAGACTATGAATTGTCATTGTCGTAATAGCTGTCGTTACGTTAAATGGCCGCAAGTACGAACTTCGAAGTCAATTTGAGATGCGTCCCCGGAAAGTTTTGATGTTATGCGAAAAGGTCTCATAATGCCGTAGGAGATTTCTTTACTGTAGATCTCTCTCTGCAGTACCTGCTCTTTTATTTTTAGGGGAAAACAAATTTCAGCGTACAGTAGTAACGAACGAAAAGTGGTTTACTTCGCCTTTCTTGGGGTCATCAGTTACTTCTAAAAAAATCTACAAATGAGACTGCCTACACCACACTTGTCCGTCGTCTTCTGGAATATTACTGCGCGGCAAGGAATACTTATCAGATAGGATTCACGGAAATTATCGGAGAAGTTCAAGGAAGGGCGGCTCGCTTTGCATTACCTAGAAATATGGCAGAGATATGCGAGTTGTAGTGAGACTCATTAAAACAAAGGCATTTCTCATTGCAGCGAGCTCTGCTCACGAAATTCTAATCACCAATTTTCTTCTCCAAGTGCAAACAAATGTTTATTTACCCATACGTATGGAGAAATGATCATCGTGATAAAATAAGAAAACTCAGAGCTCACACAGAAAGATTAATTTTTCCCACGAGTTATTCGAGAGTGGGATGGTCGCCTCTGGAAGTAGTTCTATAAACACCCTGCTAAATACGTAGGTGAATTTATGAGTCTCTGGCATGGTACAGGGAAACAGGTCAGCAATTTATTTTTATTAAAACTACTATTTGTATTTCTGATGAAGTTGCAATTAGAAATTTTCTTTATTTGCGGTGGCTAGTATCGGACACGACGTCCATTACCAAACCATTGCCTGTAAATAAATTAGAGCAGTTATTACAAATTTTCTTTTAAATGAACAATTTCACATTCAGAGGACATAGTTTTTGCTTTTATAAACAAACACTTATGTACGTCCATGGTAAGTATTGAAACATAATACAACCAGTACATTTAAATAACCACAATCCGCAATCATGATTATTATGTACAAAATCATATACAAAATCAGTTGTCCTGATGCTGTGTGGCAAGAAGCACTGATAATACGTTGTAAATGATTTTGTACATGGTATTCATGATAGCCTAGTGTGGTATCGATAGCTAGGTTAAGTTGGCACTACGACAGACAACGACGACAGGGCACTCTGGCAGGCGCAGTTCAGCTCTACGAGCACCACGGTAGATTCTGCCCCATTTGATCAGCACCAGACGTTGACTCTCTTCTTGCCGAATTACCAAGGTTATACCAAGGTTAGAGGTTAGAGGCAGCATTGCACGGTATAAGCGTCATGTCTCCAACGGCAGCGGGGGGGGGGGGGGGGGGGCTAATTATCAGTCCCGTATACTTTTCAGAGTGATCAGAAAAAGTTTCATGTTTAGTAACAATTTATTTGCCTCCAGTTGGTACATAAATGACAAGAAATTTTGAACTGCTGCAACGGATCACTTTGTGTTGGCCACACCTCTGAAGATGAAGATCTGATTATCGAATACACCGAAACTATTGGTCTAATGATTGATTTACAAAAGTGACTTGGAAACTGTTCTCCAACTGTGAGCAGTTGTAAGCTTCCACTCGATAAGCAAAGATGAAGGAGAACTGTGGTTGGGAAATAATACACAGAAAGTAAGAGAAAAGCCCTATGTACTTTATAAAGTACTTGAAGCTGGTGGTAAACGAGGCAGAATTTGGTAACAAAGACTATTACTATTATGGTCTGGCTGGTTACAAAGTGAATTAAGTTTTGCCGTTGCCCATCACTCAAGAAAACCTCATCTTTCCCGTATCTGGTTGTGGTAAACCATGTAAGTACGCGCTGCAGTTTCCTGCACATTATTATACTATTGAGGAAAATTGAAAAATAGGTAGCCACCGGTACAGTTTATGGCATTCGGCGGCTGCACAACTGCCACCTACTGAGCAACAAATTATTAGCAGCATGGTTTTGCCATGTCTTATGTTCATGCGGAAAATATTGCAATCCTGAAATCCTGGGACGGTCGACCCTATTTATCGCCAGATTCCGCAACATATATCAGAAGTTACTATTGATATTGTGATTCGTACAAATTCCTGTGGTGGCGGATCGCTGCAAAAACCTGGAAATCCAATAGACTCAAATTAACAAACGATAAAAACTAAATTTATTTTCAGTCGGGCAATATTTGCATTTCGCGTGCTACGAGGTTGCAGTATATGGAATGGCACCGCAGCAGTGCCTCGCTTTCACATGCTGTTGGCTGTAGGCAAGCGCTTATCCACGACGTGGTCCTTCGTGTGCCATTATTTGAATCAAGTACTGTATCGATACGAGTATAATTATAAAGTTGATTTTAATGTGCATACCGGAAGTATTAGTGACTTCTCAGCCGTAGTTCACTTCTCATTTGTAGAGCCAATTTACAGATGACATACTGTAACACCTCCGATTTATGTATCCCGCTCGATCGGGATCTGATAGCAGCCCAAATAAATATTAATTAATGTGACCGTGTACCTAATGGGGCTGGCAATCGGATTTGACTGCTACGGAGTTGTTACATTCCATTTTGTCCTTCTCAAATGCTGTAATAATGAAATGTCCGGTGACAAGAAGAAACGCCAACACAGCTTCACTAATCAAGGACCTATATTCGTCTCAAAAATACAAAGGGAAAGAGACAGCCACTGCCTTCGTCATACATATTTAATTACGGCTAATCTCAGCACAGGCTTCCTCGCTATTCATTATTGTCACACGCAAATTCAATCACTGCAATGCAACACTGCAATCCAACACTACAATCCAAATGATGCCGGCGCGGTAGACGCGAAACCACAAATATCGGCACAGAAATATCACTGATCACTATCGTAATTATACTTCTTCACTTTCCCGTATTATTCTAACACAAAGGGGTTAAACCGCGGCGATGGCCACTCCCTTTGTCGGTAAACCTTGCATTACAGCAACACACTTCCACACCGCTCGGCCCGCAACCTAGGAACTAAACTCAATTCTACACTCGCTCTCGCAACACGACACACTATCGATTGTTTGCCCTATCGACCTGTGCCGAGTGCAAACTTATAGTATTGGCCTACGGACCCCTTACAATACACACAAATGCACATCATGCACACAGTGCATCCCCTTGTCCCTCTCTCAGTAAGGCAACCACTAGATTATAAGCACTTCGATTTAGGTGCACGAGGTGGAGAAATAGAAATGAAGTTGCGATTCCGACACGGCGACAGCGACCGACCGCTGCTGCAGAAGACAGATGGCAACGCGGTGGTCTCGCGGTTCTAGGCGCGCAGTCCGGAACCGTGCGAATGCTACGGTCGCAGGTTCGAATCCTGCCTCGGGCATGGATGTGTGTGATGTCCTTAGGTTAGTTAGGTTTAAGTAATTCTAAGTTCTAGGGGACTGATGAACACAGCTGTTAAGTCCCATAGTGCGCAGAGCCATTTGAACCATTTGAGCAACGCTGCCACCTGCAGTCGATGCGTTGCGGAACGCAGCGACAGACATGCTATGCAGTTGCCGGAAACAACTGCGCGAGGCGAGATGTCTGTTTACACCACCGCTGTTATTGGAAGAGCAAGACGATGACATTTTATTGTGGCATATAAAAGTACAACTGCAGAAGGTAGTTTCACAGCACTGATAAAAAGACATTTGTTAGGTGATGAAAATATCTTCAGGAGCTGCTATCCTTTAAATATAAGACAGTTTAATTTCGTGCTCAGTTTTATTAAAGATAACATAAAACCATAGTGCCTAAGAAATGCAAAAAGTGCAGAAGAAAAATTATATTTGACGCTGAGGTAAGTCCACAAAATGTTATACATTATTAGATTGTGCCGCAGTTCCAAGATTTTGTGAGAGAGTTGTGGAGGTTGAAGGGTTGCTGTTATCACTTGGCTGACGTGTGCAGCCATTATTTCATAATCAGAAACGATGGTACTAATTTTTCTTTTGGCTTCTGCCTTATAAACTAGAGGTAAACTCCTTACAACTGCGCTGATGTGACGGAAAAATAAGCCAATGTCATCATCTTTGTGTTCCATAAACGTTTTTAGTAAATTTTGCCTAATTTCGTGCCTTTCTTTCCACATTTTTAATATTGTATCATCATTACTACGAACTTTACTACGTTTTCTTTTCCGTCCTGGCACATAAAGTTCGTCGTTTATTACCACAAACGTTTCACCACTATTTTCTATTGTATGTGTTTCTGCCCTATCTTCTTCCTGTGATGCCGAAAGGTCCAGTTGAAAAGTTCGATCTCCACTGTCTTCTTGGCTTTCTTGTATTGATTCAAATGGCTCTGAGCACTATGGGACTTAACATCTCAGGTCATCAATCCCCAAGAACTTAGAACTTCTTAAACCTAACTAACCTAAGGACATCACAGATATCCATCCCCGAGGCAGGATTCGAACCTGGGACCGTAGCGTTCGCGCGGTTCCAGACTGAAGCGCCTAGAACGGCTCGGTCACAGCGGCCGGCTTTCTTGTAGTGTTGTCTGTGATGATGTCAATGTAATATTTGTTCCTCCAAATCTGTGTTGTGGAACACTATCAAGGAACGATAGCTGTTAGTGCCTATTTGTTTTTGAATTTTTTGAGGCAGCAGAGCCCGTTCCTAATTTGCTTTTCTTCCTGAACCTCTGGTAACCGTCCCTTAAAAATTTCTACTTCTTCTTGCATTCATCACCTGTGAATGCAAATTACATTAACTGTGTGTTTTCGCTTGTTTCAGATTCTTGGCCACAGGTGAAAGTTACTGGTCTTTATCATTTGCTTATCGTATATCACCATCTTACATATGAAGAGTTGTTAAAAATGTTTTGAGGATATTAAGAATAAGGCTGCTGCCCATGTTGATGCCACCTTCTACCGAATCAGATTTAAGAGGTATTGAAGAAGAATTTTGGCTGAAATGGAATATACCTAATTGTGTAGGCGCTATAGATGGAAAACATGTTCGCATAAGGGCACCAGAAAAAAGTGGATCTCTGATTTATAATTACAAAGATTTTTTCAATTGTTCTGTTGGCTATTGTGGTCGTAAATTGTAAATTCATTAGCGTTGATGTCGGCGCTTACGGAAAAGAGTCTGATAACGGTATATTTCAGAAATCGGCTATGGGCAAGAAAATAGCCGCAAAGTAGTTTAATGTACCTCCACCAAAGTCTTTTCCAGGCACAACTGTGATATTAACACATTTTCTGATAGGAGACGAAGCGTTTGCTCTCAGTGATTGTATGATGAAACCGTATTCCAGAGGAGTTGCTACATCACATCGAAACAAACAGATCTATAATTATAGATTATGCTGTGCTCGACGAGTGTCAGAAAACGTCTTTGGGCTATTAAGCCAAGTATTTAGGGCATTTTATAGTCCTATTGCTGTGGCGCCTGACGTTGTTGACGACCTCGTTTTGTCGGCATGTTGTTTACACAATTTGCTACGAGACGGTTATCTTGAAGAAAATGGTATTCCATTTCATAGCTATAGTGTTAACAAAGCAACCAGCCAAAACAACATGCATAGATTTTCTCGTTTTGGAGGATTTTAAGACAGCGGCGGTTTTGAAATTAGAGACAAACTTAAATATTTTTTCTCCAGTGGATACGGTTCTGTGTCGTGGCAAGAGACAGCAGTTAACAATTGGTTGTGAATAGCAATGGATTGTATAATGATTTATGTGAGACGAAACGTATATACTGTTGCCTTTTTAACATATTCATATAATAATTGTTAATACACATATGGATATATTTGTTAGTAAATAATAGGTTGAATATACGTACTTGTTTTATTTAACTCTTGTGCTACAGCTTTACAGACGTTATCTTTCACTAAAACATTACTGTATTCTTCATGTCGTGCTTCATAAATTACAGAATATTTCGCCACACTGTTAATTAACTTTTCTTCATCGGAGTCCGAGAAACTCATGTTCACTGAATTGGGTATTTTCGGCCAGTAAAAGCAGTCTCCGGTCGCTATGCGGTTCGGCGGCACCGGCATTACCAGGGTGTGCGGTGTGCCGTCAAAGCAGGTATACGGCGGCAGGCGACGCTGCCGCCGCGTTCCGCACGCGTCACATTGCAAACAATGGCGACCAGTGGTGCCGCCTGCAGCCGGTCGGTGCAGTCCGCGGTGTGTGGTCGTGTTCGGAATCGCACCTTTAGTGTGACTGTGCAACACGCCCTGACTCCAGTTCCGTAAGACATAGAACAGAAATCGTACACAACTCTTCCATCCATCTTCTACCAGCCAACGTGGAAAGATTGCTGCTTCAACCTAAAACGTATAAGCTTCTCTACTGCTGCACCAGTCATTGTATACATGCAGCCTCTTTCTTCACCTGAAGATGACGACTGTTTCGTAGTCGAAATATCGTTTAAGTTTGTTGACGACATTTAGCAATGTTGCCAAGAAAGCTTCAATGGACGTTGGTAATGACAGAGAGGGAGAGAACCAGAAAGTTTTCGCATTTCTGTTCTTGCTCAGAGGGACACCTGATCTATGTATGACTCCTAGAATTACCTGCTGCCCAACTTTACTTTACAACGGAACTGCGTGGGCACTTTTAAAGAATAAACAAGCGAGTGAATAGAATCCATGCAGGAACTACACAGCTATTCGGTCAGAATCACACCCTTGCATCTGTCGATAGCACTGCAAACGATTTTAGGTAGTTTATGAATACAATCTTTGCGAATGCTATGCGTGTTCACCTCTTAAGTTAGCCGGCCGTTGTGGCCGAGCGTTTCTAGGCGCTTCAGTCTGGAACCGCGCGACCGCTACGGTCAAGGTTCGAATCCTGCCTTGGGCATCTATGTGTGTGCTGTCCTTAGGTTAGTTAGGTTTAAGTAGTTCTAAGTTCTAGGGGACTGATGACCTCAGATGTTAAAACCCATAGTGCTGAGAGCCATCACCTGTTAAGTTTAGTATAACGTACTGAAAACAATATGTGGGTGGCTATATTACTTTAAAAAGTGTACACTGATTTTCAGTTGCAGGGAAATCGTTTTTCCTATGTCAAATAGTACAGTAGTTCATCATGTTTAAAAGAGAGGCACTTAGGCTCTGGTGGGAGGGAGGGGGAGGTATCTTGCCCGGGTATAGCTACGTGGATTCCGCTGAGAAAAATATCGATGTTATCGAGGTAAAGAGATTGTGGGACGTGCAGCACACGACATACGACGCTCCCGGGGACACGCATGGGCCTGCCATCGATAGTAGGCCAAAACATCCTTATGAACTGCTGCCGGAAGCTCTACAGTAACAGCAGACAGAATACCACGTTCCAGTGTCATTTGACCTTTTAATGTCGAACGCAGCGAGTGCTAATAGTGTGATTGCGGATTTGCCCTCAGCCGAGGACGCTCTCGGTTCCGCCGGTTGGTAATCGTCGGGCTCTTGGCCCTCCGAAAGTGCAACCGATCACCCGACTACATCGACCCACGCTATGATGAGGATTCCGATTTGATTTGACCTGGATACGAATAATGGAAGACGAAATACATAAAGCTTAGAATACTGTCCAGTGGGGGCTTGGTTCCTTGCTGTTTCTCACAAATCAAAACTACACCAGAAAACCAGTGATGCGACAGCAGCGCAAGTGAGTTGCCTTACCAACGCGACAGTCGACATCAAGCATCGAGATGCCCACCGATGCGCAAGGCTTCGAAAAATCCAAAAGTAGAGTAAAAACACGTCACGTGCCGGCAATCGAGAGGCTACAGACGAAGAATTCTTTGGAAGCAGTGGCTGAGGAGGATGCCAAAGGAACTCGAGAAGTGACGGCAGGTTCACAAGTACTTCGACCTGTACTGCAAACTTAAGGACGTCGTCGACGATTACGTCTTCGAGTTCAAGCCTGCCCGGAAGGATCTCTAAAACATCCGTCTACGCATGATGGAAGATCATTGCAAGGTTCGCAAAACAGCTTTGCATTCAGTTTGCATAACGACTTTAAGTTTTATATAGAGTGACCAAAAATTCCGTTAACATTTGAATATTTATTAATTCACACAAAAGTATAGGCAGAGAGGTAAAAACTGAGAAACATGCCCGAAATGACGTGGGGTTGTATTGAAACCAAAAGTGAGTGCAAAATCTGGCCAACAGACGGAGATGGACAACAACACGTCATTGACGTCGCATGATAATCGTGTGTAAAATGAGCTGTAGTAACAGAGGGTGTCAGATCAACCCTAGCCTGCTGATAAACACCTGCTGGAAGGATGACTTTTATGCGGGATGGCACTTCTCCCCATACTGCTACATGTGTGACACATCTCTTTCGCACATCATTTGGCGAGGATCGCGTGCTATGCCGCCAGGTCCATCATGCTTGGCCTCCAAGGTCCCAGGATCTCACTCAGTGTGATGATTTGTTGTGGGGTTACCTGAAGTCATAATGTGGGGCGGCGGGTGGAATAATATTTGTTATTGAATGTAGAATGTAATGTAGAAAAGATGCATTTCCCGGCCGATGCACCATATGTGGGGCGGCGGGTGGAAACAATTGTATATATATTGTTCCTTTTATTTATTTAATACTGTTTGCCGTTCTCAACACTGGCTCTCTAACTACAATATTGGTAACCAGGAAGTGATTATCAAAACGTGAAGCCTGTAATTAGAATTCCTAGTGCCCACTTCAGCTGAGAAATACATTTATAGCTACAGCTTACAGCTGTGAGGAATTAGGAGATTGTCTGGGATTCATAATCAAAAACGCTTCTCTTTAAAATATTCACTATATTCTGAAAGTCACAGACCAAAAAGAATCCACACAATCCAACTACCAGAGCAGTTCAGAGTCTAATGCGCTGATGCAACTATAACTGTTCAAACTAAATGTTTAAGTGAATGCTCGCCATAATTTGATGATAATGTTCATCAAACGCCATGCTAAATAATGGTGGAATGTCTGTCCCGTGGCGGCACGTGAAAATACGACATACGCAGACTGAAGATAGATCATTAAAGTCATCCCAGAATTAACACTTCACTTGAAAACGATTTCATGGTTACGCGTATCCCGAGTAACTTATTACGGCATCCGAAGCTGTTTATAGCAATGATACCGACGCGACGCGACTCCCGGCACAGGTGGTGCGCTAATCAGCGTCTGGAGAGAACTGGGGCCTTTTTCTCTCGCGCAGTGTTCTTATATATAAAGCCGCGGTGCGGACGGCTAAGGGAACGCCTGATCAAATCCGCTCTCCCGACTAGCCGCTGGGCTAGTAATGCACCAGTTTAAGTTATCGAATAAATCATTGCTTCCTTTGCTGATGGCTGATGAAGCTCTCAATTTACTCGTAAATGTGCAATTAGCACACAGGTAAGTAATCATAATAAAAGTCTGACGTGGCTAAGTAAAATATTTTGGGCGAGATAATTAATTTAATTACACTACACGCAGTAGACGAGCTCTGAACTTGCCCTTTGGCGACACGCTATCGCTATAGTTTTATAGTTGCTCAGTTGAAACTTCTCACATCTTTATGATTATAGCGGATCTCACTTCTACTTAAATTTAAACATCCTAGCCTTATTTATTCGCCTACTTAATCTATCTTGCATCCTTAATTTCTAAGACAAAAACCAGAAAATCATGAATTTCAACTAAAATTTTAATTTGTGAGATCCAGAATACTGTTTCTACTAAATTATTATGCAAAAGGAATCTAAACATAAATTTTTAAGTTTCTAGGTCTTTTCTGTTGCGCCAATGATTTTTACAGAAAAACATCCAAATTTCGAAAATGGTTAAAGTTATTGAACTGATATTCAACACATATTAATTTAATATCACTCCTGACATGCTAGAAACGTTTCAGGTTATTTACTTGATTTTTAAAGTATTGTGCAACATTTATGACGTCAGAGCTAGTTGCAGCGGACTGGCTGGCACACAATGGAAAGACTGATGTGAATCTTATACGGCGTGAGTAGGCTGCTTCCCTACAATAAGTCTACCGCGATCTCACAACCTCATAGGAGTTACTAATAGACAACATCCGACGAAATTTCTCACCACGCCTACTAATATACTGTACAGTGCTGTTCACAGAATTGTTCTTCAGCTACAGATATTGTTGATGAATTACGGCCGACATGCTGAGCATTTGTCATAAAGAACACGTTCTTTGTTAAAAATTAATTGTTTTGCTAATTATTGCTTTTGTATCATACTAGAGAACCCGGCAATGCTTTGCAGTTGCTAAATCTGTAAACGAATTGGATTTACGTCCTAATCTCCATCTCTCCCCCTCTCTGTGCCCATCTCCTCCTCTCGCCCCCTTTGTTGATATCTCCCTCCTGCCCCCCACTCTCTGTCCGTCTCCTCTTTCTCCCTCTCTATGTTCACTTCGTCCCCCCTCTCCGACCACCTGCTCTCCATCTATCTTTGAGCCTGTGTACTGGTTTTGCAAAAGAAAAAATGGTTAAAATGGCTCTGAGCACTATGCGACTTAACATCTGAGGTCATCA
The DNA here is from genome assembly GCF_021461385.2 of Schistocerca piceifrons. Lineage (NCBI taxonomy): Eukaryota > Metazoa > Arthropoda > Insecta > Orthoptera > Acrididae > Schistocerca > Schistocerca piceifrons. The sequence goes on from NC_060149.1 coordinate 244,715,439, forward strand.
GTCGCCTAGAACTTAGAACTAACTGAACCTAACGTACCTAAGGACATCACACACAACCATGCCCGAGGCAGGATTCGAACCTGCGACCGCAGCGGTCGCTCGGCTACAGACTGTAGCGCCTAGAACTGCACGGCCACTCCGGCCGGCCATTGCAAAAGAAATATTGATTTGAAATTGAAGTCTCTTAAAATGAATGGGTTAATCGGCTGGGATCATTGGTGTAAGAGAGACCTCTCTAGCTGCTGAATCTGTGAGGATGGTAACATCCGATGATAGTATTTCAAATGCATTAATCTGTGACTGGGTAGGATCACAAAGATTAGGCGATCCAGATTTCGTATTAGTATTCTAATCATAAGCCGACAAGCTATAAGTTTCCTGTTTTAAGGAGGAAAAATGTACGTATGTAGGAGAAACAACTTGTCTAGTAGTTTAAGGGGGGGGGGGGGGTAGGACGTCAAACGGGCCGACTTGGAGCGAGAGGCATCATAGGACATTTTAATTTCCACTGTCTATACTTTTACAAATAAATTCATAAAACTTTGTCAGCATGACCAGGAAGGATTCAGAATTTACACTCACAGCAGTGGAAGTTCGAAAACATAACAAAATAAATTTTTTTTACATGTGAAATTTCATAATTTTTTCCATTTACTAATGGCAGCATTTGTTGCTATAGGTACACTTTTCTTCGTAAGTAAGAGAGATTCTTCGATTAATTTTGCACAGTATACAAACCATACTCAAAGGTGTATGAAAGTCTAGAATTTTACAAAGCCATTAAAAAGTGTGGTAAAAATTGAGGTAATTAACTAGAAAATTTGTGTTTTTTGTAAACATGAAGTTTAAAATATAACAGCTCATTCATTTTTTCATAAATTAAGTAAATTCTAGAGTTTCATACACCTGTAAGTATGGTTTGTATGCTGTGCAAAATTCATCGAAGTATCTCTCTAACTTATGACGAAAACTGTACCTATAACAACAAATGTAGTAAGTGAAAGAATGATGAAATTTCACACGTAAAAAAAATTCATTTTGTTATATTTTCGATCTTTCTGCAATGAGTGTGAATCCTGAATTCTTCCTGGTGATGCTGACAAAGTTTTATGAATTTATTTGCAAAAGTATAGACAGTGGAAATTAAAATGTCCTGTGATGCCTCTCCTGCTCCAAGTCGGCCCGTTTCGTTTGACGTCATACCCCCCCCCCCCCCCCCTAAATGCTCTGATATCGTAGTGAAAGACTGCGAGAAAGAAGCCCAAGTGGCCGGCCGGTGTGGCCGAGCGGTTCTAGGTGCTTCAGTCCGGAACCGCGCGACTGCTACGGTCGCAGGTTCGAATCCTGCCTCGGGCATGGATGTGTGTGATGTCCTTAGGTTAGTTAGGTTTAAGTAGTTCTAAGTTCTAGGGGACTGATGACATCAAATGTTAAGTCCCATAGCGCTCAGAGCTATTTGAACCCAGACCCAATGCATACTATCACTGTAGTCAGACAATGTCATCAGCGAGGTTGATGCGAAGGCAGATCAGCCTGAGGAGTTCGCCACCAGTTTCACTCCCGCAGAGCATCCAATTGGTCGTGTACACATCGTTATGGTTAACGAGCGGCTCCCATTGTGTCTGCCGACGCGTGAAGTTGACGACCACATCACACTCATAACGGCATCTGTGGCCCAAGACCAGCTGCAGCAGCTTAATGCAAGGAGGGCTGGAGGGGCGTATCTCATAATCAGCCAGTGTAAGCACGCAAACATCGTGGCTGTTGCCATGTCGTAGAAGGACTCGCGATCTCTTAAGAGTTATCCACCAATCCGTCAACTTCTGACGCTCTCCAAAGTATTTGAGTGGGTGTACTTGAAGAAGAACAGCTCCTTCCTGATGAGCAATTTGGATTCTGGTGAGGACATTAAAACGCCCACCAACTGAATCGACTAATGGAAAACGCTATGGATGCTAAGGAATGTCGATAATATTTCGGGATAGTTCTGTTTGACGTCTTCCAACCCACTGATTCCATTGACACGAGGATTTCCTGTTTAAACTACTGGTGCTTGGAATCCCCGTGTCAAATGTCAGGCTTCTTCATTCCTATCCCCAGGGTTGGCCTTTCCATGTCCCTGCCGGATCGAAAGAATCGTCTCGTCACCATATCCACACCCGAGTCCCATAACGATCCATTGTGGTGACCGTTTTGTATGTTATCTTTAAGAGTGACATGCCTAGGACGAGGAACACCTAACAGGCATTATATGTGGACGATCGGAAGATGTCGCATACTTTCTTCGCTGAGGTGGAAAACTCGCACGAGAGACATATTGTGGCGTTGGGGCGCAAAGATCACCAGTGCACCAGTACTCGCTGGTACGTCTTGCTATGCACATAGCGTGGTAACAAGTAAGTACAGTCCGCACTGAATCAACGGAAGAGAAGTGAAGTTACCACCGCACGAAATTGTCCCAAGAAATCAACTCCAAGTTTGGAGGAATAATCAAACGGTTTAGCCTCTTGTAAACTCTGGGCCAATGAATTCCAGCTCTCTCTCACCGTACCATACACAGTCACATCGTTCACTGAATGAAGAGTGTGCACAGCATACTAGACATGTACTGTTGAGTCTGGCTGCCTGCTACTGACTGGAGTCTGGATTTGCTTTATGGACTGTTCATTGCTGTGCTTTCAGCATCAGGTTTACTCACTCCCGTCGATCCAGTTCGTTCAGATTTTTGTGAACTGTAAGTGGTTCTGTTGTTGTTTAATTCTGCATTAATAAAAGCTGTGTTTGTTGGTCACAGAAACCCAAAAAACCGTGTTCTAAACCTCTGCTTCATAAATTACTGTTATCAGCTCTGAAAAATGACTAAAGAACATTATTCGCCCACGCATTTTAATCTTTTGAAATGATGAAACGTAAACACGTCTTAATACACATCACCAATATTTCACCGTTACGGGGAAGATGTTTTTACCAGAGAAAGTATTATTCTGAAGATCACACACATAACTTACACAAAAGCAAGAGACCTATCATACAAGGCCCTTTTGGCAATGGAAAGCTTTCTTACAGAATTGCTAGATTGAATAAATACCACAAAACGGAATAATCATTCACCTTTCTTGAAGTGACTGACATGATTACGTAACTTCAAGTAGAACTTCTGCTCAGCAGTTAAAGAACATACCACTCTTCAGTGACAATGTTTGTAGAACTACTTCCGAACTCTCGAGATTTTTAGCCAGAAATCATTTAAGAAGTCACAAAAAACTGTTTTCCATTCAGAAACGCGGAAGAAGGAACATAAGTGTTTCAGGTACTGACGACAGCGAGGTCATTAGAGTCTGAAAATAGCTCGGATTAGGGAAGGCTCGAGAAGAAAATCCTATATGACCTTTTCAAAGGCTTCATCCACACATTTGCCTTAGACAGTATAGGGATGCCTAGATAAGAATTGACAGGTGGAATTTGAACCACCGTCCTCCTGGGTGCGTGTCCAGTGGAGCAACCTCGCGTCATCGATGTTCACTTTTCCGATGAGAGTAGCGCGGGAGAAAATGTTTCGTTTTCTGTGGTTATTCTGGGAACAACTACTTAAAGTGCTCTGGTATTATCAATAAGTTCCTTAATATGCATTACCGCTGGATGCAAACGTTGGATTATCCACAGTTTGGTCTCATGTATTAACTGAAGTACGTGCTGGATTATAACAACAAGTCAAAGTTGTCAGGTCATTATTTTTACGGTACCTAGCTTTAAGATGTTCTCCAGAACATAATCAAAATGAATCGTCTGACGTGCAGTATTTTTAAATTACTTCTTGGACAAGTGGTTGCTAAACACTGCCTTATCATTTTTCATTTATGATGAAAGGCTTTCAAGAGGCAAAGTATTACAGAAAGTGCTTGTCTTCAGGCAAGAGCTGATATATTTCATAGCTAGAGTAGACACCCTCTCACATAAAGAATGAACCCATCGCACTGAACAGACGCCGGACAGCCCCCTCCACACCTCATTTTAAACAGCCAGGTAATATACCGAATGGACACTGTTTACCCGAGGGCGCCCATTAAATCTGTACAACCCAAGCAATGAGGATAACTGAAGATTACAGTGAGACTCCTGCAGCAAGAGCTAAAGCGCTGCAGGCGCGGAAAAATTTCGCTACCAAAAGTAAAAACTGTAAAGAATGGAAATAAGACAAGGAAACGAATTCTGGCCGTTTGTGTATGCACTGAACATCGACAACGTGCACAACTGCACTGCATACATTTCTTTTCTTGGCTTAAACACTAGTAGACAGACTGAGGCGGATACTGCAATACGAAGTCTGTCTGTAATCATCGAACTTTCGTGTTTCCATCTTTCATTAGTATGACCCATAAAAGCAGTAGGATAGCGCTGCCCTCTCTGGTCAGAAAATCGCTAATGTCTGCACTTTCTAGTGTCAGACTACAGCTGAGGCAGTTGTTTTTGTTGTCTTCAGTGTGAGCGTCCGGTTTCAGATTACAGCTGAGGCGATTGCACGAGTTATAATTATTGTCAACCCCTTTACTTGCCTCCTCCTATACCTCTCCTCTCCCCATCTCTTCTCAACCCTCCCCTTCCCCCATTCCCATCCCTCATTCCGCTCTCGGCCTCGTGCATCGACACGATGCTCTCAGCATAGCTGTGGGGCTCCACCGATCTCATACAATTCGCTCTTGGCCAATAAGAATCAAGTCCCCCTCCTATCCCCTTTTCCGTTATAAAAATCCCATTGAAACTCATTTGGGGTCTGTGCGTCACAGTTCAAGGATCACTATGAAATCCTCTCAGCAGGCACCAGACACTGACAACAGCCAGAACAAAATGCAGTAGAAGACAGATTTTAAAGTAAATATTTGCCCATAAATTATTAACAACAGTATTACTAATATTGTTATTATTCGTTTATTAATATACTCGTTTACACTCACTTTTCATTTTTTTTTCATATGGTTCAAATGGCTCTGAGCATTATGGGACTTAACATCTGAGGTCATCAGTCCCCTAGAACTTAGAACTACTTAAACCTAACTAACCTAAGGACATCACACACATCCATGCCCGAGGCAGGATTCGAACCTGTGACCGTAGCGGTCGCGCGGTTCCAGACTGAAGCGCCTAGAACCGCTCGGCCACACCGGCCGGCTTTCATTTTTTTCCCAGCAGTGCAACATGCCCTTCACCTAGTACTAGCAGAACTGCAAGATCAGGACATACAGGTGTTCAACATACAATTGTCTGCAGCACTACAGCAACAGCAGCCCAAAGGCAGTTTTCCTGATTTATAGGGACTGGTACTGCCAGTACAGCAGCCGCTGTTGCAACTCCCTCAATTCGCCAAGCCTCAGTGTAGTCCCAATAGAACACTGCTTTTCGCCGATACGTAGCTGACTGCTAGTGGGGCAAAAAGCTTGTATACTTTGGTCTAACACCCAGAAGGGACATTGATGTACATTGCTAGACAATTACTAAGGAACAACTGAAACTTGCCAAGGAACAACTGACAATTGATACAGAACAACCGACAATTTCTACAGAGGAACCGAACGATGATAGCAGAAGGAAATATAGAGGAAGGGACGTGTTAACTGCAGTGAAGCCTATGCGCAAACGCTCTGCATGCATTCGACAGATCATTCAGTATGGTTTTGGAAGAAGGTTGTTGTGGAACGAATTTGTTCAACATTCCGTGTGGTACGGCAACATGTCTGCAAGGCATCATTTCAGTGTTTACGATTGTGAATTAGCATTTGGATGGCCGAAGCGTCATTAGTGTGGTCACAGTAAGGGGTGTGTCCAAAAATGTCATCCTGCGATCAAAAGAGGAAGCTGAAGGTAGATATGTTTACAATAGCGTGCTGGTCGTCGTAGACGGGGCACTGCACTGCAAGAGAATCAATACATAATCCTAGTGTCAAAAAGGAACAGACATCTTACTCCTAGGCAGATCTCTGCAGACCTCGCATCCGCTAACAGTGCACGTGTCTCTGGCCAAACCATTTCACAGCAGTTAAATCAAATTGGTTTGTGTGTTCGAAAGCCTGTTAAATGCACCCCACTTCAACCGCACCATGGTCGAGAAAGAGTTCGTTGATATAGGGAGCATGTTCGTTAGGTTCAACAACGGTGGTCCAGAGCGATGTTCTCCAACGTATCCTACTTCACTGTGGCAGTGATTCTGGCCAGGAGTCAGCATGAAGGGAGAGAGGGGAACTCGTTACACACCACAGAATGTTCGTGAATGTCATCAGTATGGCCTAGACATTATGATGTGGGCAAGCATTACGCACACCACATATTTTTGCGCGAGGTATCGTCACAGCACAGCGGTATCGCAGGAAGATTATTTTGGGTCATGTCGCTCTTTTTAGGGGTGCTGTAGGTCCAGACTTTGTGTTTATGGACGACAATTCCCTCCCATACCGGACCGCTTAGGTGTCAGACACACTGAAAAGTGAAGATATTGAACGTATGGAATGGTCTGTGTTCTCCCCGGCCCTAAATCCTATAGATCATTCCTGGGATGCTCTTGGCAGACATGTTTACCAACCAACACCCGCTCTGTGGACCGCGCAAAAACTGAAAACGACCTTGAGAGAGAAATGGCACAATATCTCCTAAGGACTCCTCAACTATTTATGCAGAATGTATTGCCAAAGATGGTGTGGAAATCCAAAGAATGTGGGATTGTCAATTTAGTTGCTGCAGGAGCATATGGGACTTACTGAGTTGCGTATGATTAATAAAAAAGAATAGCGCCGTTACAGTGGACAGTTTTGCCTAAAGTTTCTCCAGATGACTACGTTAAAACAAGAAGCATACGCATCACTGCATCAGTTGTATGTGTTGTACACTCAAACGTTGAAACAACGTTTGTCAGTATTGAGAGCTAACTAATTTCCTCCAGTAGATCTAAGCAAGTGGAAGTGGAATATTGCATTCATCAGTCTGGAGATATACAACGACATCCCTAATATTATCGAGGAGAACAGTAAACTGCATATACAGAGTGGCAAAGTTGTGGAACTACTCCCTGGCTCATACGATATTAACGATTTAAACACGTGTATAAAACGATTTGTAAAATGGTTTGAATTTCATGCAAACGTTCATACATTTAAACAGAGATAAACGAAATGAAAGGTTTAGTAGCATCACTTCTAAGATTTCTCAAGCAGCCAGGTTTAGGAGAATAATACTGATAAAACTTTTCGAGTCGTATCAAACCGTGGATATACTACCAATCAGTACGATTCGACAGATTAATTCATACAGCATAAATTGTTTTCCAGAACGGGCAGGGTTAAGAAATAGTTGAGGGTACCTGTACACCTCCCTGTGACTCATCAGACATTCGACCATCTTGAGTTGAACATTGCGAACCAAGACCCGAATCTAGTCGATTTTAGCGGTGAATGGTTCAAATGGTTCAAATGGCTCTGAGCACTATGGGACTCAACTGCTGAGGTCATTACTCCCCTAGAACTTAGAACTAGTTAAACCTAACTAACCTAAGAACATCACACACATCCATGCCCGAGGCAGGATTCGAACCTGCGACCGTAGCTCGCGGTGAATGAATCGTGGCATGCCTTCACCTGAGGCAGTATGCGTGTAACATACCCATAAATACACCAGAATATGGCTTTGCAATGGAAGCAGAATGTGATAACACGTGAGAATTACGACTTCCTCACATTGATAGGATTCAAATTCCACAATGACGTTCCATTTCAGTATGATGATCGGATCATTCGTCAGCAATATTTCTCTCACAAATCTTTTGCATTGGCGACGTTTAATAGTAAAGACGAGGTAAGAATTGTCATTCGACATTTGGATTATTTAACAATTTCGAGCAACGATTTCCTATTCTTGCGAGGAAGATTTGTGATGCAGAAGAATGGAAGTTTTGCAGCAGTGTCATCTCAGCTTATACCTAATCCGGCCACCCAACTTATACCTAATCCGACCACCTTTCTGTTTCAAGAAGTAAGATACAAACATAATAGCGTCAAGGTCGACCGCACAAGAAACACCGGAATCACATCGGCCCTCAAAAAGTATGTCTCTGCCTCAACTTCAGACCTGAATGCTGTACAAAATGCTGAATGATTCTTACACCGTTCGATAAGTAGGCACTTCAGTGTGTGTACCCTGCTAAAAATGTTGATGAGGTTTTTTGAGGATAGTAAGCGCATCATTATGAACGACAGGCTAGAATCGACGCTGGTTCGAAGTGCTATGGATAATAACTTTTACATTCAACAATTGCAAGAAGACGAGAATAAAACTGTACTGGATGAACTGGTGTGTTAAGTGCCTCATATAACTGTATCAGATGAAGAGCGTCTGAAACTTCTACGTGTTTTGAATGCAGGAGTTCAGCTGTCATTAACTTTCCGTCATGGGAAGTTTACGAGTATCCAGTCCCTCCAGAGACCCCCAGAAAAACTTGGGTGATTAAGATGTCAGTTAAACTAGAAACGCCTTGATTTATTGTTCTGGTACTGCAAACACACAATATGGGGAACGCGAAAAAGGAGTCTAACGTATGTGACAACTGTAAATTACTTAAATTATGAGTTTACAGCTTGACTGGGATAAAAACGTATATAGCGTATTGTATGACATAAGCACGAGGTTTTACCGTTCTTACTATGAGGTTGAAGATTGATTTGGATGCATGTTCAGCCAATAGAAGTTTAAATAATTAGCGCCCATAGTGGTGATAGATTGTTCAAAGCAAAACAAAGACAGTGAAAACTGGAACTGTGGACATATGTATTGAATCTGAATCATTATGAAACTTCCCTCCAGGCACTGCAGCATACATATTATTGCTACATGAATTATACAACATGTAGTATAAACGTAAAGTATTTTGTCATATGTGAGGTATTTCACGACGACGCTTCAGAGTGCTAACAACACTGCGGATACATGGGGGTTTTACGATGATTGTGGACCACTTGTGTTTAACGATGTTGCATTCATTGCATTCTCGAATGCAGGACGGGCATGAATCACGTGTTCCAAAACTGTCGTTTCACCCAAACCGTTTAGTGCAGTAGAGTGTACCAAGAATGAAAGAAACACTGCATGGTGGATGCAATTTCATAACAGAACACGCTGGAGTGGTGCTCGAATTTCGCATAAAAATGTGGTGGCATCAGTCGAAAACTATGATGACGGGTTATATAAAGAGCCGTCAGAAAGTGTCGTGGTTGCGCCACATCTTCATGGTGCTTCACTTCAAAATCTCAAAGAGTAAAACAGGTCGTCAATTTGAAGACTCAAGCAAATGTTGCCATGAACTTGTGCACTACATGCACCAGTTAGCGTCTTTCTGGCACCACAGCAGCCACTCAAGTCACATAAGATATCTAAAAATGACAAACCTTGTGGCATGGCTTTCCAAAGAGGAAATCGCCAGACTGGAGACAAAGATCCAACATGAGGCTGCAGATTCTGGTGAAGGATACATGTTGGAGGCAGACCTAGCATATCTACTGATTTACATGATGTGCACACCGACCTGCCACTGTGTCCAGAGCACCTAGTACTATGCAATGGTTGCAGCCCAAAGTTGATGACAATGTGGGGGAATAATCACACATACATTCTGCACTACAGGAATCTCCAGCAATGTTTCACTTTGAGGATAACTCTTATTAGAGTCACCTGCGCTATCTTCTTCATCTAGTGAAGCTGGTAGAAGGAGTAAATTGATATAAATACCGAAAAAGGGACACCCACAATCAGTGGTTCTGAAAAGGAATTTTTAAAGAAATAAGTAATTCTGTTTTCGGTAAAACAATGAAAAAATGTTAGAAACCAACATGAAAATCATTAATTTTACCGCCGGGGAAGCATTATGGCACAAGATATTTCATTGCTGGCCATATTTTAAGTGGGTCAGAATCGTCAATGAAGGACTGGTCGCTGTGGAAGTGGCTAAGATTTCAGTGGAGTTCACAAAGCCTGTCTATATCAGTATGTGCAGTATGTGCATTCTGGACCTCTCCAAACTCCACAGATACCGATTTTACTATGAGTTTGCGAAACCAAACTTTACGGACCCCAATTTAATTTATATATATACAGAACGTTTCATCTACTGGGTAAAAGGTTGCAATCCATATGAAGTAATTAGGTACACTCCTGAGGAATTCGACATTTCTGGATGTGCTAAGGATAATCCTTAAACCGTGCCACCTCAGAACAAGATGGTTATCAGTCTGATGAAAGACGAGGCAAATGGCTTACAGACTGTGGAGTCTGTGAGCCTCAGATCCAAAATAAATGCATACCATATAGATGCAGGTGCCATGCAAAGACAGACTAAGTGTGTGCATCATGCAACCTTACAGATTCTTTTGACTGCATACTACGAGAAGTGTTTGTACAGTGGAGATGCATTTCCACATATGGTATCCCAAGTAGCGTTCCGGTTGTGAGGTCATCAGATGCATGCTGAAGTGCAAAAGTCAGCCTGTTGTACTATGACAAACGGTTCACCTGTAGGGATGGTATTGGAACTCGCTCATTCTCACACTACTCACTTGGGAGACTGGATGGATGGAAGGATGGTTATTTATGTGTAAATATTGGATGTGTGCATCGAATACATGGATGAACAGTTTGCCATAGGTTTGTGTATGCATATGCATGATTGATCGCACTCTATGTGTACGTATTTATTGTGTGTCCTATATACATTTTGTTAAATTAATATAATATGAAAAGTTTAAATAATATTGTAAAAAACTCTGAAAAATTATTGTTACAAAAAGTATGTTATTTCACCATTGTATAAATATACATGTCACCTTTTAAAGCATAAAAAGGTCGCTGAAAACTGTTGTTCATAAGAAATTTTATTTTTAATATAGTCATCCTTTACTACAGAGTAGAAATGACTGGATTCATGTAATTGCTCGATAGGAGGAGTTGGAATTAATTTGTTATAACACTCTGGAAGTTTGAAATATGAATGATTACAGTTATGTCAGGCAGCTAATTATTAACAACATGGAGTTATATCTGCATTGCAGGTGTCTTCAATTCATATTCTCCCTAATTTAAACTTAAATTACAGTACTTCCTAACAACACTTACCATCCTACAATTCGCATTTACACATCAATATTTTTGCAGTAGGCAGATACACATCCATGTAAAGCATTTCATTTTTTGGCCGATCGTACCAATCCACCAATTTTACAGACTGTCCTGCCAATATGCCAGTTTTACTAATTTCTGGATTTGTCAGAACAAATTAATTATAATGCCCTCACATTGAATTGAGAACAAATTGCCCGAGGGCGATGGGCCCCATGGACATTGGCTGATGATGTTGATGTGTGATTAGCCGAGAGCGAAACAGAGGAGGGGGACGGAAAGGAGAGGGGAGATGATGGGTTGACGGAGGAGACGACCTTGAATATAACTTGTACTATTGCCTCAGCTGTAATTTGACACTGGAATGCGTTGACATCAGGAATTTTATGACCGTAATCGACAATGCCCTCCTACTAACAGCCACCGCAAAAAGGCAAAAAAATACCATATTTCCAAAAACAGAGATAAATATTCCACTAAGAGCCACAGCAGTACTGAATCTCAGACATCATTGGTCCTTTTGTCGGCCACATCCTTCACTGTTAGTAATAAATCAAACAAAGGTATATATCATCCGAGTGAAACGAATATTGTGTTACACGCGTCTGCAGAATTATCCTAGTGTATTTGCTGAAGAGAATTGTAGGAAGGTGGTATGTCAGGGAACAATTTAAGTTTAAATGAGAGACAATAAGAATCCAAATATACTGTGCAGATATGCCGAGAATACATTAGCAGAAAACATTGACACAACTTCCAGAATCTCTGCATAGAGTGTAAAGACAGTCAATTGAATACGCAGAAGCTGAGGCTGCTAAATTTATATCCCTAGCAAACGTTGCCAGAGTACTGCACACTGCAGTAAATGTTTAAATAAAGGAAAGAAAAACGATGTACGTTAACACAAAGTCTTAGTAGATGTCAGCTCTATACCAGCGAGTGGAAACTATAGACTCAGTGAATTTACGCCGCCTACATCGAAAAGCCAAATACGTATTGAAAATTAATAGTCTGGTTGTGACGTGGAGGGCATAATATTGAATTACCACGAAACAATCGCTCTTTATGGGAGTGACATGTATTGATGGAAGCTTTAGTTTTCAGCGCGCAGTGAAAAGCGCAGCTGGGAGGCTGTCTATCTCGCGTTGACGAGCGCAGACCGCTGCACACGTTTAAGCCCTCGTGTATTACCGCAAAAAATATTACACAGAAGATACCTTGGTGTCCCACCGGAGACTTAGTCGAATGCTATAGCTGTGAATTTCCCCAGAGAGACACTTTCTATAGACGTAAATGCAGCTCGTTATTTCTTATTGTGTGTTCTTCGAGCAACATTCGTATTGTGTTTTTTGCTTCATGATAAAATATTAAAACGCAACATTCGTATTGTGTTTTTTGCTTCATGATAAAATATTAAAACAATGTAAGTCCACTGTTCAATAACTGACAGTCGTCACATTTTACTGTATCTGTATCTTAGAATATACTTCAGCGTTTGAATAAAGACATTAATCACTGTCATTTGGGTCCTAATATAAAGCAATAAATGTAAACGAATTATTAATAAGGGTGCTAAAAACGTACATAAAGTATTGTTATTTGGTTTGGTTCTACCCTTTAAGATCACAAGTGGCTTGCTCAGTACACTTTCTTTCTTCCCAACACTTCTTCATTTTCTCACTTCTCCTTGTTCTGTCTGCTTCCTACATCTTAATTTTGATGCTGGAAACAGTCAAAATATGATATTCCCCTCGTTTTCCTACAGCTGCACCTCCCCTGCACTACAGTGTATGGGTTTCTTTCTCTTATTTCAGCTGTTTTCAGATACACCTAGGCTGTGGCACCAGGCATCGCCGCAATAGGGTCGTTTAGGGTGTCGAATTGTCCTGATGGAATTGCCCAAGTCCGTCGGAATGCACAATGGTCATGAATGGCCGCAGATGATCAGACAGGATGCTTAAATACGTGTCACCTGTCAGAGTCGTATCTAGACGTATGGGGGTCCCATAGCACTCTAACTTCACACGCCCCATGCCATTACAGAGCCTCCACCAGTTTGAACAATCCCCTACTGATATGCAGGGTTCCTGGACTCATGAGGTTGTCTCCATACCCATACACATCCATCCTCTCCGTACAATTTGAAACGAGACTCGTCCGACCAGCAACATGTTTCCAGTTATCAAAATGTTCAAACGTGTGTGAATTCCTAAGCGACCAAACTGCTGAGGTCATCGGTCCCTAGACTTACACATTACTGAAACTAACTTATGCTAAGAACAACACACACAGCCATGCCCAAGGGAGGATTCGAACTTCCGGCGGGAGCGGAGGCGCAGTCCGTGACATGGCTCCTCTAACAGCGAGGCCACTCCGCGCGGCCAGTTATCAACAGTTCAATGTTGGTGTTGACGGGCCCAGGCGAGCTGTAAAACTTTGTATCATGCAGACATCAAGGGTACAAAAGTGGGCCTTCGGCTCCGGAAGTCCATACCGATGATGTTTCGCTGAATGGTTCGCAAGCTGACTTTTGTTGATGGCCCAGCATTTAAATCTGCAGCAGTTTACGGAAGGGTTGCACTTCTGTTACGTTGAAAGATTCTTTTCAGTCGTAGTTGATCCCATTCTTGGTTCAAATGGCTCTAAGCGCTATGGGACTTAACATCTGAGGTCATCAGTCCCATAGACTTAGAACTACTTAAACCTAACTAACCTAAAGACGTCACTCACATCCATGCCCGAGGCAGGATTCGAACCTGTGACTGTAGCAGCAGCGCGGTTCCGGACTGAAGCGCCTAGAACCGCTCGGCCACAGCGGCCGGCTCCCATTCTTGCAGGATCCTTTTCCGGCTGCAGCGGTGTTGGGGATTTGATGTTTTACCGGATTCCTGATATTCACGGTACACTCGTGAAATATTCGTACGGGAGAATCCCCACTTAACCGCTACCTCGGAGATGCTGTGTCCCATCACTTTTGCGCCGACTATAGCACCACGTTCAGACGCACTTAAATCTTGATAACCTGCCATTGTACCGGCAGTAACCGGTCTAACAACTGCGCCAGACACTTGTCTTACTCAGGCGTTGCCACCTCAGCGCTGTATTCTGGCTGTTTATATATCTCTGTATTTTAATACGCAGCCTATACCAGTTTCTTTGGCGCTTCAGTGTGTGTCGGGCATTTTGCTTTCCATATGTTATTGGTCAACATGTTGTAGTCCATATTTCAACATTTCCTTTCGTACCATGTTTGAAATGGGTGCTAAACTCTCATATAAGTCCTGTATTATTCTTTGTATACAAACTTACTTGTTTTTTTTTTTTTGTGCCGCTGATGTCCCACAAGAGCTTCCTATTCTCCTTTTTCAGCAGAACATAGGGTCACTTGCCGTATGTTGCCGTAGGGTTGTATATCAAGAGATAAATCTGATTATTGACGTAGAATGCCTCAAATTCTACATCTTCGACATACTCCGCAAGCCACCTAATGGTGTATGGCGGAGGGTACTTCTCCTACCACTAGCCGGTCTCCCCTTCCCTGTTTCGCTTGCGAATGTCACGTGGGAAGGATAATTGTAGCTAAGCCTATGTATCGGCTCTATTTTCTCGAAACTGCTTGTCGTGGTCATTACGCGAGATATATATGGGAGGAAGTAATATGTTGTCCGACTCTGGCCGGAAGTGCTCTCTCAACATTTCTATAGTAAACCTATCCGTGATGCGCAATGCCTGTCTAGTACGGTCTCCCACGTAAACGCTATCGCACCGACTAAACGATCCCGTGACGAAGCTCGCGGCTCGTCGTTGGATCTTCTCTATCTCTTCAATTAGTCCTACCTGGAAAGGATTCTATATTGATGGCCAATACTCAAGAATCGGCCGAAAAAGCGCCTTATAGGCCACTTTCTTCGTAAATGAGTTACATTTCCTTAGGATTCTGCCTATGAATCTCAGTCTGGCATCTGCTTTCCCTACTATTTATTATATGTAATCATTCCATTTAAGGTCAATCTGGATAGTTACTCCTAGGTATTTTAAGGCAGGTACTGTTTCAAGCAGTTTCTCATCAATAGTGTAGTTGTACAGTAGTGGTTTTCTTCATGTATGTACGAGCAATACGATATATTTATTTGCGTTCAGAGTCAGCTACCAGAGCCTGCAACATTCATCAAACCTCTTCAGATCATTCTGGAAATCGATACTGTCTTCTGGAATTGCTACTTTTTACAAACAACCGCACCATCTGCGGACAGTCTTAAAGACCATCCGACGCTTTCTAGTACATCATTTAGTAATGGACCTATCACACTTTCTTGGAGTACTGCGGAAACTACCTTTACATCTGTCGATTTTGTCCTGTCAAAGCGACGTGTTGAGCTATGTCTATAACGAAGTCTTGAATCCAGTTGTAAATCTGGGCCGATAGTCGGAAAGCTCGCATTTTTTTCACTAAACGGGAACGTGGGACTGTATCATATGCCTTCCTGCATGCAAGGAACGCTGCATCAAGCTGAGTACCGTTGTCTGTACCGCTATGGATCTCATAGAGACACAGAGCGAGCTGAGTTTCGCAAGATCTCTTGTTTGTGGAATCCATGTTGATTTTTATAGAGGAGATTTTAATTCTTCAAAAACGTCATAATTGTTGAGTATAAAACTTGTTCCGTAGTTGTATAAGAGACTGATATTAGCGATATAGATCTATAATTGTGTGTATCTGTCCTTCGCCCCTTGTGTCAACAGGAATGACTTGAGCTTTTTTCCAATCGCTAGGTATCCTTTGTTGCCCCAGCAATCTACGATAAACTTTGTACAATCTTGTAGACATTTGATTTGCTCCTGATGCTGCGACTGTAGTTGCTTTCCTATTCCGCCATCGGCTATCTTAATATTATTTCGACGTCATAATATCTGTTATTATGACCGAAAAGAAGGCCTGTGTTACGACCTTCCGCGGTAAAGCAATTTTAGCATTCCTCAATGGATTCTTTTGCCATAGATTGTCTTTTTAGCATAGCTTACCTGTCATGTTCTACCTAAGATACCGGAAATTTTGTACATTCATTGTTACTTGACTTTCAACCTGCCAGTTAGTCTCTACATTCAGTACCTTAATCACATTGTGAACTGTGATGAGGCCGGATTTTACTGTAATGTCAACCAGATTTTCCATAATCTTCTTACTTATGTAGCAATGACATGTCAGCAACAACTGTCATGTTGTCTACTGTGCATTTATGCTTTATTTTGTAATCAATTTGTAAACCTTGAACGCTTATGGGTTTTTGACCGTCTCTACTGTTTGACCATATCATCCAGCACTAGTCTGAACAAAATCAGAAAAAATCCATCTTTCGACGAACTGCAGCTCTAATTTCTAATCATTCCGGCACTGAACATCGGTACATGCCCGTAGCAGTTACTCCTTCCAGTGTCCCTTACTAATTCATATTCTTGCTTGAAGAACCTCCAGTAATTCATTTCTGTCCGCATAGTCGTTAACTTTCGTAAAGTACAAGAAGGTCGTGTAAAGTAATAACAACAGTCGGGGTCCCAGTTACAAGAACAGCGTTCAGTAAAATTACAGTAATTAAGTTTGCTGTTTTGTAAACATTTTTAATCATTTTACATCAGTTATTAGATTAATTTTATTTATCCTGTAGATAAGATTAAGTAGTAATCGGATTTTTCAGATGAATTTCGTTTTGATTCCCAAACAATCATGTTTCACCTAACTAATGTAAACATATTTCGTAGTTTTTATAACCTACAGAAAACTTTTAGGTTAAGTGCAATAAGAACAGTGTACTATAATGCAGTGAAACAGAAACTCTTGTATGAAGAAGATTCAGTTCGAAAATGATAGCAGAAGAGCAAATGGGCATACGTTAAGTATGCTATATATAAAAACCAATGAAGATGTTGAAAAAATTACGTAAACATGTTTGGCTGAGAAAAATGCAATAAAAGACAAATTATAGTTACCTTATATTCAGTACAAGCAGGAAACAGGTGGAAAAAAAGAAGCTGACTAGAAATATTTTGGCCTTTTTCGATGCAAAAGCAAAAACCGGAATGCCCTAATCTACGAACACAAATGAAAACCTTCAGATATGGTAGATCAAGCCAGCAGACGTTTACAGCTGACATACCAATAAACAGAATAAATCGAGAAGAATGATTTAAAACAAGAAACAGACCACCCGCAACGGAGAAGCGCAAAGGAGCGCACTCACTAAGAACGAACGAATTTTGGACGCAGAAAAAAGAGACGTTCACTGTCAAATGCAAAAAAGATCAAGAGAGAGAGAGAGAGAGAGAGAGAGAGAGAGAGAGAGAGTCAGACCCAGTAAAAAAATTTATAAGTAATACTAACCTTTTCCCAGTGGCTTCGTCAGCGTACATCTATGTTACATACACTCAGAGACAAAAAAAGTCCCTCCACGAAGGATTATCCGAATGGGATGGAAATCGGTAGGTGTTGTGTACGTGTACAGACAAACCAATGATTCCAATGTGAGAAAAATTTGATGATTTATTGAATAGAAAGAGCTTTACAAATGGACCAAGTCAAGAACGTGTGGGACCACCTCTTGCCTTTCGCCTAAAGGCAAGAGGTGGTCCAACACGTTCTTGACTTGGTCAATTTTCGGCTTGTCATTATTTATAGAGTTGTTGCATGCCCGCGAGAGATGTCGTGCCAAATTCTGTTGAAGTGGCTCGTGACATCGTAAAAATCTCGAGCTAGTTGGAGGGCCCTGCCCAAAATGCTCCAAATGTTCCCAGCTAGGAAGAAATCCCACAACTTCCTGGCTAAGGTAGTGTTTTACAAGCATGAAGACAAGCTGTAGAAACACTCGTCGTGTACACGCTGGCTTTATCTTGCTGAAATGTAAGTGCAGGATGGTTTTCCATAAAGGTCAACCCAACGGGGGGTAGAATATCTTCGACGTACCTCTGTGTTCTAATGGTGCCATGAATTACAACCAAAGAAAAGAAATGGCAACTCAGACCATCATTCCTAGAAGTCGGGCTCTATGGAGGGCGACAGTCAGGCTGGTATCTCACCACTTTCCGAGACATCTCTAGATACTTCTTCGGCTTGGAATCTCTGTGACTGGAGAAGAATTGCCCTCATTGATGAATCACACTTCGAACTGAGCCACGCTGACGAGTGACAACGTGTCTGGAGACACTCCTGATAGCAGTGGGACCCGACTGGCACCCATCGTACGGTCTTACAACCACAGGTGAGGGTCGTGGGTGTCATTTCATTTCATAGTTGGACGTCTTTGGTTGTCATCCGTGGCACCCTTTACAGCACAGCGGTACGTCGACGATATTCTATGGCCTGTTGTTTTGTCCTTCACGGCAAGTCAGCCGGGGCTTGCATTTCAACAAGATAATGCCCTCCTGCGCACGACGAGAGTTTCTATTGCTTGTTTTCATGCTTTCTAAACCCCACCTTGGCCAGCAAGGTCGCTTCATCTGCCCCAACTGAGAACGTTTGGAGCATTACTGGCAGGGTCATCTAATC
This sequence comes from Schistocerca piceifrons, assembly GCF_021461385.2. NCBI lineage: Eukaryota > Metazoa > Arthropoda > Insecta > Orthoptera > Acrididae > Schistocerca > Schistocerca piceifrons. The sequence continues at coordinate 244,734,121 of NC_060149.1, forward strand.
AGCTCAGGATTTTAACAATCTTAGAATTTGGCGAGATATCCCTCAGGAGGACATCCAACAATGCCAAGCCAAATAACTGCTTGCATAAGGGCCAGAGTGGGACCAATGCGTTATTGCCTTGCTCCATTTATGAAGCTTTTTCTGTTGAATAAATCACCATTTTTTTTTATGAAACTTAGTCGCTTTCTTGTCTGTACATGTTCAAAACATCTACCAACTTCCACTCCATTCGGAAAATTCCTTTCTGGTGCGTTGTGTTTTCTTTTCTAAAGTGTATACTGCACACATTTCTAAACCTATCTCCTCCTCTCGTCTCTCTCTCTGCCCATCACCTCGTCGCCTTCCTATTTGTTCATCAGAGCCTCACACCTGCTTGTGTCCATCACCTCCTCCCACCTGAGGTTATATTTTCTCCTGCCCCCTCTCTCCTTACCCATCCCCTCCTGCCCCCTCTCTCGCTATCCTTCCACTCCTTCCTCCATCTCTCTCACTATCTCCTCCTATGTCCTTCTTATTCTTCCCTGGGCACGTCCATCCACACATGTAGCGCCTGTAAAGGAGGTCGATGAGGCAGGCTGCTACTACACCCACAACATGCCTCTCATGCAGCACAACCAAAATGCCATGACGTGTAATCTGTCGTGCAAAGCAGCCTGACAAATCAGCCCGATACTACTCCAACAAAACATGCTGTTGTGCGGGCAGTCTATATGGAAGGGGGTTAAACAGAAGGATATCTCTGTCTCTGTGAATACACTCTAAGAGAAATAGAAAAAAAAAGTATACAGATGCACCCTCAATGAATTATATGAACAGAACTGAAACTGATACGTGTGATGTACATGTACAGACAAAAAAATGATTACAATTTCAGGAAAAAAAGGCGATTTACTCAAGAGAAAGAGCTCCACAAACTGAGCAAATTAATAACGCACTGACCCACTTCTGGCTCTGATGTAAGCAGTTATTCGGCTTGACGTTGATTGACCAAGATGTTAGATGTCTTCCTGAGGGGTATCGTGTCAAATTCTGTCTGATTGGCGCGTTAGATCGTCAGTCCCGAGTTAGTTGTAAGGCCCTGGCCGCGATGCTCCATACGTTCCCAGTTGGGCAGAAATTTCAGTTTGGGAGAGATCCGGCGATATTGCTGACTAACGTAGAGTTTCACAAGCACGAAGACAAGCAGTAGAATTTATCGTCATGTGATTGCGGACATTATATTGCTGAAATTTAAGCCCATAACTGCTCGTCATGAAGGGTAGCAAATCGAGGTGTAGAATATCGCCGATGTACTGCTGTGCTGTAAGGTTGCTGTGGATGAAAATCGAAGTGGTGTTGCTAAGAAAAGAAATGGCATCCTGATCCATCACTCCCAGTTGTCAGGCTGTATCCCATCTCTGTACTGGCTACTTCCAGACAAGTCTTCACTGGTCACTGGGGCCCAGTTCGAAGAGGGGCTCATCACTCAAAATAATTCTATTCATTTCAATGACATTCCATTCCAAAAACTTGACTGGAGACCCCCTGGACAGCTGTGGGTTACCAAACTGATTGTCGCCCGCCATACAGCCCAGGAACCTGCAGTGATGGTCTGGGGTGCTATTGCCCTTCATAGCAGGACTTCTTTGGTTATCATCTGTGGTACCCTTATAGAACAGCGTTACGTCGACGATATTCTTCACCACGTCTTGTTGACGTTCATGGAAAGCCATTCTCGTCCTAAATTTCAGCGAAATAATACCATCCGGTACACGACGAAAGTTTCTACTTCTTCTATTCGTGTTTCCCAAATCCTAGCTTGCCAAGCTCGGCAGATATCTCCCCAATTGAGAACGTTTGGAGTATTATGGGCAGAACCCTCCACCCAGCTAGTGATTTTGACAGTCTAACACGCCAATTGGGCAGAATTTGGCATGGTGTCCCTCAGGACGACATCCAAAGACGCTGTCAATCAACGACAATCCGAATAACTGTTCGCATAAGGGCCAGAGGTGAACCAATGCGTTAGTAACCGGCTCAATTTCTGAAGCTCTTTCTCTTGATTAAATGATCCAATTTTTCTGAAACTGTAATATTTTCTTGTCTCTACATGTACATCACATCTACCTTTCTCTGTCCCATTCGGATAATTCCTCCATGGTGCTTCGCTATTTTTGTCTTAGAGTGTATAATGCGCACACCTCTTGCTTACTCCTCCTCCCCTCTTTCTCTGTCCATCAACTACATGCCTCCCTAACTGCCCATCCTAGCCTCCAACTTCTTCGATCGTATTTAAACTGTAGGAGAACTGGAGGAGGTAGGTACAGCATTTTAATGTAGGGTGACTATCGCATTAGTTTAAAAGAATTTTCTTGAACATTAGCAAGATACTTACAATAATAGATGATATTATAGAAAGATACTGTGCGATCAGCACGATATTTCAGACTGAAATATAACCTCGAAAGGAAAATAGTAATGCTACATACGTGGGTAGTGCCAGGCTGATAACTTTTCACCTGCAGACTGACTAAGAATCGAAGTAAAATTACTACTTAGAACTCCTTGGACTTTTCATATCTGGTTACCTATTTCACCGAACGTCCTTGACACGTTGTTTACACGTTCTGTTGTTTTGGATTGTCCCTATAGAAGGTCCTTCATTTGTTAATTCCAATAATCATGGATGCTGCAAGCCACTATACACTAAAAACTATCTCTCCTGTAAGGATTCCTGTGGACGTCATTACTCACCTTTTGTTTACAACATTTTGATTTCGAAACTTATCTGTGCCCTTCATTTTATCGTCCATCTGTGGTACCATACTTAAGATTCGTCTGTGATTTCCTCGAATTTCATATTTAACTTCTATACAGCACAGACTGGAAAGCAAACACAGGTGTAATTGTGATTTTCAGTCATAATCAATGCAACAAAGCATAATTACTGAAGAGCAATTATCTTACTTTAATTTGTTAATTAACAGCGAAGTTATTTATCTAAAGAAAGTCATTTTTCCAGAATGAGATTTTCGCTCTGCAGCGGAGTGTGCGCTGATATGAAACTTCCTGTTCTGCAAGGTTCGCAGGAGAGCTTCTGTAAACTTTGGAAGGCAGGAGACGAGATACTGGCAGAAGTAAAGCTGTGGGTACCGGCTGTGAGTCGTGCTTCGGTAGCTCAGATGGTAGAGCACTTGCCCGCGAAAGGCAAAGGTCCCGGGTTCGAGTCTCGGTCAGGCACACAGTTTTAATCTGCCAGGAAGTTTCAAAGTCAATTTTGATTCACAAAGATAGAATTCAATAATTTATTACACCTGGAGTCAGAAGTAATTACTTTGATTGATTAAGATGTAAGAGAATAATCGAAGTACGAGCGTAACCACAGTGCACTCGCGGATGTTGGGTTGAGGCGGTATATCTTCTAGCAAATTGTCTCGTAGCGACCGACGTAATGTTCTTCTTCATTTCTTTCTTTTTTTCTTTTTTTTAGCGAATAGGAACGAAAGACTGCATTTTTCACACACTCTGGTTCTCTCATAGTTTCTGGGAGACATTCTCTAGGAGGGGAAAATGTTCAACCACATTATTACTTGAAAGGCTTCGACTTTGTGTCTGAATCAAATTTTCACATTTTTGGTGGATCTTTTGTCTTGTCGTCTCTTGTTGGCGGGAGATGTGGCAGTTCCTGGTCGATTTCCCTAGCGTATCTCCATCCCCCTCCCCACCCCCTTCCTCAAACATTCTTACCACCTCCGTCTACGGCGGTTACACATACACTGGAGCCCTCAGCACATCTATTAAGTGAGCGAGGAGAATGAAATCTATAAACAAAATGAATCCCGTGGCAGACTTGACAACTCTGAGTTCTTCCGAGCCACTCCTTTTTACAGAATTCACGCACCACCATCCACCAGATTAATTGAATTCCCTCTGCCATCTATGTGATGTCAGACACAAATGTTGTCTGTCATACCAATTTGTTATTTGAAAGAGTAAAGAAAAGAAGGATGCAAATTAGAAAGTAAGAAGATTAAAAATAAGAAAGCGTGATAAGAAGTGGTGAAACGGCCTCAGTAAAACCGCTGAAGCTGATTAACTAGAAGCATAACAGTATGTAATAAAGAAGGAAAGAGATAAGGGTGGAGAGACCGTCATATGCAGAAAAGGCTGAATCTAAAGGAAGAATACATGGCATCTTGTTGTAAATAACCACCAAACACTACTAGAAATTTTTATGGGTGCTATTCAGCAACGAGTTTCAGCCTTGAGCTCACAATTTCAAGGAGCCTTTATAATTATTCATCGTGAATATCCCATGGCTGCAATTTTAGAATACATGAATAACTCATGAAACACTAAAGCTTTCCGGCGGTGGAAGAAGAAGGATGTGCGGGAATCCAAAGTATGAGACAAAAAGCCTGCAGTATAGTGTCCACTGCTTAAAAATTAAATCAAAAAGACGTATGGCGAAGAGAGTCAAACTGGATGACAGAGAAATACGTACAGAATGTGAAAATTATATGGTCATCACATAAATAAATGTGTTAGCTTACAAACTGTCAAGTACAGAAAGAGGGGGAGACAGATAGCAGCGGTTCTGCGAAAGCATGAGTAATGCAGAAAACCTGTTCCCTTTTTGCGAAAGAGAATGTGCGTCGTTTTATCACACGAGATAGGTAACCCAGCAATGTGGTCAGAATTTGATAGAGCAGTGGAAGATTTTATCTTACTGAACAGGAGTCCATGACACAACTCTGTGGCTACTGAAGTAAGTGGACGGTACTGGAATTCCAAGATTATTTGGGTTGGCGTTCAATGTCCATGAAACTGGATGTCAACAATGTATTACCAAAGAACCATTGTCATCGCATTACTGAAGAAGACAAGCGTAGATCAGACATTTCACGCTTCTAAATTCTTGACTATGATAATACAGAGAACAGCAGAAACAAAATTTGAATACATAGTGTACGATTATCAGTTTGACATAAAAAGAAGTAGAGGTGTCAGAAAAGCAATTATGACCTTGCAGAGAACAGTAACGAAAACAAGGGTGTGTACATAACATTTCCGGACCTAGAAAAATTACTTGGATAGAATAAACTGGAATAACATGACTGAAATTGGAATCAAGTATAAATACAAGAAAATAATAGTATGTATCGACTGCAAGTCATTCAAGAATACGTTACACTTCAAAACGGGAAAAACTATAATAAAATAAGTCCATGTTAAGAAAGGCGTGAGGAAGAACTGCATCTTATCGCTTCTATGAGTTATCTTTTGTATCAAAGAAGCAATGAACAGATGTGAGAAAGACTCGAGAGAATGGCCTTGGGTAGACTACTTAGTACAGAATTTTAGTCGAGGTAAAAGTAATACAAATATGTGGGTGATAAATCATCTTGCTGTAGTTAGAATCTTCTGTTGACAAGTATAACTAAGAAAGGAGGAAAATACAAAACAAAACAAAAAAAACATTGTGTTTGCGGAAGGCAGAGCTGTTGAAAGCCAAGCGAGAGTGATGAAGTAAAGGAAAAAGGGAAGTGACTTGCTGAACATATTAAAGACAGTGCAATAAGAAAGTTTAAAAGTACAAGACGCCAGGAACATATCGATGGAATTAAATCCTGGAGCAAAATCCTCGAAAAAAATTGTGTAATTACATCGTGCTGTATAGAAGTTAAATATGAAATTCGAGGAAATCAGAGACGAATCTAAAATATGGTACCACAGTTGGACGATAAAATTAAGATAACAGATAAGTTTAGAAATCAAAATGTTGTAAACAAAAGGTGAGCAATGAAGTCCACGGGAAACCTTGCGGAAAAGATACTTTTTAGTGTATAGTGGCTTGAAGCATCCATGATTATTGAAATTAACAATTGAAGGACCTTCTATAGGGACAATCCAAAACAACAGAACGTGTAAACAACTTGTAAAGGACGTTTGTTGAAATAGGTAACTAGATATGAAAAGTCCAAGGAGTTCTAAGTAGGAATTTTACTTCAGTTCTGAGTCAGTCAACAGGTGAAAAGTTATCAGCCTGGCACTACCCAAGTATGTAGCATTACTATTTTCCTTTAGAGGTTATATTTCAGTCTGAAACATCGTGTTGATCGCACAGTATCATTCTATAATATCATCTGTTGTAAGTATCTTGCTAATGTTCAAGAAAATTCTTTTAAACTAATGCAGTAGTCACCCTAATTTAAAATACTGTACCCTTCTCCTCTAGCTCTCCTACAGTTTAAATACGATTCTTCATACTATTTTCCACATGTGATTACATCCAAGGGCCGAGGATTAGAGCCCCAGAGGCGGTCTTTAAGCTTTGTGAGCATAAATGACATCAGTCTATATTTGCTTCCTGTGCTGCTTGAGCTACCAAATATCCCACGAAAGATTTTGCCAGACAAATCGTGCATTTGAATCTCTTAGATGACATTTTTTTCTTTTTTCGATAATTTAGAATTTTTTAAATTAAGATAGGCCGTAAATAGTAAGTTACTACTCTACTTTTAACAGACATAGTTTTCGTTGTTTTTCTTGACAATATTGCTAATTTGACATTTTCTGTTTGCCATTTTGTAATACGTGTTTCACATTGCTTCCCGAGATCTATATGTGTGCATTTTCGACATATTTGTACCGACAACAGTCATGAATAACGTTTGCATAGGAGCCTTCCCCATCCATTGCAGCAAGCCGGTGTGGCCAAGCGGTTCTAGGCGCTTCAGTCTGGAACCGCGCAACAGCTACGGTCGCAGGTTCGAATCCTGCCTCGGGCATGGATGTGTGTGATGTCTTTAGGTTAGTGGGTTTAAGTAGTTCTAAGTTCTAGGGCACTGATGACCTCAGAAGTTAAGTCCCATAGTACTATGAGCCATTTTTGAATTGGTCTGATTACATGTTACGAAGCCCCTCCCCAGCGTTAACGATGCGAATACCGGGTAGTTGTCGCAGTTAGATGCTGTAGTTACACGGCTTGTGCCTCCTATTTCTGAAGAAACACTATGTGATCACAAGTAACCGGATACCTGGCTCAAAATGACTTACAAGTTCGTGGCGCCCTCCATCAGTAATGCTGGAATTCAATATGGTGTTGGCCCACTCTTAGCCTTGATGACAGGTTCCACTCTCGCAGGTATTCGTTCAATCAGGTACTGGAAGGTTTCTTGAGGAATGGCAGCCCATTCTTCACGGAGTGCTGCACTCAGGAGAGGTATCGATGTTGGTCGGTAAACCTGGCACGACCTCGGCGTTTCAAAACACCCAAAAGGTGTTCTATAGGCTTCAGATCAGGACTCTGTGCAGGCCAGTCCATTACAGGGATGTTATTGTCGTGTAACCACTCCGCCACAGGCCGTGCATCATGAACAGGTGCGCGATCGAGCTGAAAGATGGAATTGCCATCCCCGAATTGCTCTTCAACAGTGAGAAGCAAGAAGGTGCTTAAAACATCAGTGTAGGTCTGTGCTGTGATAGTGCCATGCAAACCAACAAGGGGTGCAAGCCCTCTCCATGAAAAACACGAACACACCATAACACCACCGCCTCCGAATTTTACTGTTGGCACTACACACGCTGGCAACTGACGTTCACCGGGCGTTCGCCATACTCACACCCTGCTATCGAATCGCCACATTGTGTACCGTGATTCGTCACTCCACACAACGTTTTCCCACTGTTCAATCGTCTAATGTTTACGCTCCTTACACCAAGCGAGGAGTCGTTTGGCATTTACCGTCGTGATGTGTGGTTTATGAGCAGCCGCTCGAGCCTGAAATCCAAGCTTTCTCACGTCCCGCCTAACTGACATAGTATTTTCTGTGGATACTGATGCAATCTGGAATTCCTGTGTGGTAGTCTGGATAGATGTCAGCCTATTACACATTACGACCCTCTGTAACTGTCGTCGCTCCCTGTCAGTCTACAGACGAGGTCAGACTGTGCGCTTTTGTTCTTGTACGTGTCCCTTCACGTTTCCACTTCACTGTCACATCGGAAGCACTGGACCTAGGGATGTTTATGAGTGTGGAAATCTTGCGTACAGACGTATGTCACAAGTGACACCCCATCACCTGACCACGTTCGAAGTCCGTGAGTGCCGCAGAGCGCCCCATCCTGCTCTCTCACGATGTCTAATGACTACTGAGGTCGCTGATTTGGAGTACGTGGCAGTAGGTGGAAGCACAATGCACCTAATATGAAAAAGTATGTTTCTGGGGGTGTCCGGATACTTTTGATCACATAGTGTATCATTGGTGTACATATCGGCGGAGGATAATGTTTCACTAAAGAGACGAGTCCTAAGAAAATAGCCATCTTTTGCCACAAATCTGCGTTTATATCAGTAGTGACATGCAATTCACACAGAAGATAGAACTGAATTATACAATTAAAAAAAAAATGTCTCCCTCGCACAACCATATGATAACATTTCTTACATTTAGCATGAGAGTTCAAAATATACACTTACTCGTATATATGTTCAGAGTACCGGCATATAGTGAACATGTGATGAAAGTCGCGAAATAATGCTGTGATTTAAACTCAAAACATACGACTATAGGCATCAACAGGTGTGAGACAAAATACCATTGCGTAGATTCGAACACTCCTGGTATCCAACCTCTATAATGTGCGACTCCAGGTACGTCTTCGTTGGTCGTCGGAGGTCATCACTGAAGACAATTCTCCTGCAGTCAATGATATTCCAGACGGAAGGCGTGTCTGGAGACGCCCCAGACACCGGTGGCATTTCAACCTGTCACACGCCATGCAGCCCGACAGTCATGAGCGATGGTCTGAGGCGACATTTTCGTACATAGCAGGAAGCCTTTGGTTGTCACCTGCGGCACCCTTACAGAACAGCGGTACGTCTGCGTTTTGTTGCCCTTCATGGCAAGCCATCCTATGCATACATTTCAGCAAGACGATGCCTGCCCGCAAACGGTGAGATTTCCTACTGCTTGTTTTCGTGGTTGCCAAACGTTAGCATGGCCAGCAAGGTCGTAGGATATCTCCCCAATTGAGAACGTATGGAGCATTGTGGGCAGGGCCCTCCAACCAGATGGGGATTCTGAAGACATAAGGCGACAATTTGACAGAATTTGGCACGGTGTGTCTCAGGAGGACATCCAACTACTCTGTCAATCAATACCAAGCCGAACAATAGCTTGCATAAGGGCCAGAGGTTGACAAACGTGCGCCGGCCAGTGTGGCCGAGCAGTTATAGGCGCTTTAGTCTGGAACCGCACGACCTCTACGGTCGCAGGCTCGAATCCTGCCTCGGGCATGGATGTGTGTGATGTCCTTAGGTTAGTTAGGTTTAAGTAGTTCTAAGTTCTAGGGGACTGATGATCTCAGATGTTAAGTCCCATAGTGCTCAGAGCCATTTGAACCATTTTCTTGACAAACGCGCTACTGACTTGCTCGCTTTGTGAAGCCCTTTCTCTTTACAAAATCATTCAATTTTTCTGGAATTATAATCATTTGTTTGTCTGTACATGTATATCACATCTATCGAATCCCGTCCCATTAGGAAAATACCTTCGTGGTGCGTCTCCTGAGACACACCGTGCCAAATTGTGTCCAGTTGTCGCCTTATGTCTTCAGAATCCCCATCTGGTTGGAGGGCCCTGCCCACAATGCTCCATACGTTCTCAATTGGGGAGATATCCTACGACCTTGCTGGCCAAGCTAACGTTTGGCAACCACGAAAACAAGCAGTAGAAAATCTCACCGTTTGCGGGAAGGCATCGTCTTGCTGAAATGTATTCATAGGATGGCTTGCCATGAAGGGCAACAAAACGCAGACGTACCGCTGTTCTGTAAGGGTGCCGCAGATGACAACCAAAGGCTTCCTGCTATGTACGAAAATGTTGCCTCAGACCATCGCTCATGACTGTCGGGCTGCATGGCGTGTGACAGGTTGAAATGCCACCGGTGTCTGGGGCGTCTCCAGACACGCCTTCCGTCTGGAATCTCATTGACTGGAGGAGAATTGTCTTAGAATGTCGACTACACCGTCAGTGAGAGAGAACCTGCGTTCCTGCTACAGATAAATGCGACTACACCGTTCGTTTGCAAATGATATTTAAGAATAATCTGAGTTGACACAGGTTCTCAAGAAAAGTGACTTACTCGTATTTTACATTTCGTCAGTGTTCTTCAGCTTCATCTCTTATATTTCGTGTGTTTCTGTGTATTTATGAGACCGTCTTTACTGTGGATAAGAAGTGTGATTGCTGTATTTAGATGCGAGTCAAGTTGGTGACCCATCGCTCACAGCTCCGCGTAGCGTTGGCTTCAGTCACGCAGTCTGAGGCTGTTGCTAATTGGCATCACTGTGGGGGGCCTCACAGGGAGACGCAAAGGACGTCCAGCACGCCGCTTGTGTCCCGCCGATCGGTCCACTGCTGTGGCCGCTAGGGGTACTGCCTTCACTGGCGTTTATCTCTCACCCATGGTTGAGTGGGAGGTCGTTCCAAAATGTGGCCGGCAGCGAAAGACCTTCCGTGTGACCAATGGGAGGACCTCCTCGGTTCGTCTGACGGACAGGTTTCAGACGCTATTTGTGGCTGACGAAGTCTGTGAGTCAGATGAAGTCGCTCGGCCAGTTTCAGATGAATACCGTCGGCCTGCAAGGTCTGGGCATTCCAAATGAGGAATGTATGCTTCAGGATGCAATAAATAGCACATGGTGCAGCCAGCTGCAGTAGGTGGCTTATGTTGGCACTGACGATGTGTGTCGCTTTGAATCAGAAGAGATCCTCTCTGGTTTTGGGTGTCCAGCTGAAGTAGTAAAGATTGCCAGTATTGTTTACGAAATGAAGGCGGAGCTCACCACCTATAGTATAATCGACAGAACAGATTGTGGTCCTTTGATACAAAGCCGAGTGAAGGGTTTGAATCAGAAACTCAGACTATTCTGCGAACGAGTAGGTTGCAGATTCCTCGACTTGGGTTTCCGGGTTCCGCTAAATAGGTGATAAGTCCATTACACGCAGTAAGCGGCTACATGGGGAACAGAGGCTGTGCGGAGGGGACTGGGTGGATTTTTAGGTTAGAGGGTCTCGGGAAAGTGCAGAAAGGGTTTCAGTTTCAATGAGTTCAAGACGGACACAGGAGTGCAGACATAGGAACTATTAATTTTGTAGTTTTGAGCTGCCGTAGCTGTATTGGGAGAGAACCAGGGCTCCAGACTCTAAGAGTAAGCACTGATTGTCAAATCATTATAGGTATGGAAAGCTGACTAAAGACAGCAATAAGTTCAAAGGAAATTCTTGCAAAGGACCTAACTGTGTTCAGAAAGGATGGATAAATACGTTTGGTTGTGGAGAGTTTATTGCTGTCAGAAGTAGTTTACCTTATAGTGAAACAGAAGAAAATAGTTCCTGTGAGATATACTTCACAACCGGAATAAATTGATAATCAATTCCTTTTACCGACTCCCGGTTCATACGATACAGTTGCTGAACAGTTCAATGAAAACTTGAGTGTCATTTCAAACAGGTACCCCATTCATACAGTTATAGTTGGTGATGACTTCAATCTGTCCTCGATGTGTTGGTGGAAATACATGTTTAAAGTTCGTAGTAAGCATAAAACATCGGCAGAAATCGTACTGATGCCTTCTCAGAAAATTATTTTGAACAACTAGTTCCGGATCCCGCTTGAAGTGTAAATGGTTGCAGAAACATACTTGACCTCTTAGATACAAATAATCCAGACCAAATAAGTAGTATCATGAGAGATACGGTGATTAGTGACCATAATGTTGCTGTAGGTAGACTGAATACCATAACATCCAAACCCACTAAAAACAAACGCAAACACAAAATTCATATGTTTAGAAAAGCAGATAAGCATTCGTTTGACACCTTTGTAAGACAGTGTCCGCTCTTTCCAAACTGACTATGTAAACGTAGACCAGATGTGGTTTAGATTCAGAGTAATATCGACGGCAGTTGAGAAATACATACTAAATAAATTAATAAGAGACGGTGCTGTTCCCCCACGGTGCACAAAACATGTCAGAACAGTATTGTAGAAGCAACGAAAATCCCATGCCAAATTAAAAACAACGCAAAATCCGCAAGGTTGGAAAAGTTTTACAGAAGCTCGAAATTTAGCTCGAATTTCTCGAATTTCAATGCGACACGCTTTTAATAGCTTCCACAACGAATCTTTGTCTCGAAATCTGGCAGGAAGAGATTCTGGTCATATGCAAAGTACGTCAATGATAAGGCGCATCAATGCCTTCACTGCGCGATAACATTATTGAACTTATTGATGACAGCGCCACTAATACAGAGTTACTAAACACGGCTTTTCCGAAATTTCTTCATAAAAGAAGACGAAGTAAACGTTCCAGGATTCGAGTCAAGAACAAGTGCCAACATGAGTAACTTAGTTTACATCCTTGATGTGGCGACGAAGCTTAAAACACTTTATAAAGGCATGGCTCCCTGTCCAGATTGTATACCAGTCAAATTTCTTTCAGAACGTACTGATAAATAGCCCCATACTTAGGAATCACATACAACTGCTCGCTCGTAGAATGATTTGTACGGAGAGATTGGAAAGTTGGACAAGTTGCACCAATATCCAAGAAAGGAAATAGGAGTAATCTACTGAATTACAGACCCATGTCACTAACGTCAATTTACAATAGGATTTTGGAACGTACGAGTATACTATGTTCGAACATTATGAATCACCTCGAAGAAAACAATTTGTTGACAAACAGACAACGCGGATTCAGAAAATATCGTTTCTATGAAACACAAGTAACTCTTTATTCACACGAAGTAATGATTGATATCTACTTGGGACGTCAAATTGATTCCATATTCTTAGATTTCCAGAAGGCTTCTAACACCGTTCCTCACAAGCGACTTCTAATTATGTGGAGTATCGTCTCAGTTGTGTGACTGGATTCGTAATTTCCTGTCAGAGAGGTCACAGTACACAATTACTGACAGAATGCGCTCGGGTAAAACAGAACTAATATCTGGCGTTCCCCAAGGAAGCGTTATAGGCTCTCTGCTGTTGCTGATCTATATAAATGATTTAGGAGACAATCAGGGCAGTCCTCGTAGATTGTTTGCAAATGATGCCGTCATTTACGTCATGTAATGTCATCAGATGATCAAAACGAATATTAAATGATTTAGGAAAGATAACTGTATGGTGCAAAAAGTGGCAACTGACTCTAAATCACGAAAAGTGTGAGGTCATCCACATGAGCACTAAAAAGAATCCGCTAATTTTAGTTACACGATAAATCACACGAAACTAAGGGCTGTAAACTCAGCTAAGTACTTCGGTATTACAACTACGAATAAGTTAAATTTGAACGATTACATAGATAATGTTGCGGGGAAAGCAAACGAAAGACTGCGATTTATTGGCAGAAACCTTAGAAAATTTTACAGGTTTACTAAAGAGACTGATTACACTACGCTTGTCCTCCCTCTTCTGGAATGTTACTGTGCTGTGTGGGATCCGCATCAAACTGGATTGACCGAAGGCATCAAAAAAGTTCAGAGTAGGGCAGCTCGTTTTGTATTATCGCGACATAGGGAGAGAGCGCCAAGCGTATAGTACACGAATTGGAGTGGCAGTCATTAAAGCAAAGCCGTTTATCGCTGTGGCAGGACCTTTTCGTGAAATTTCAGTCACCAAATTTCTCCTCAGAACGTGTAAATATTTTACTGGCGCCCACCTGCAGAAGGAGAAACGATCATCATACTAAAATAAGAGAAATCAGAGCTTTCACGGAAAGATTTAAGTGTTCGTTTTTCCGCTGTTCCAGAGTGGAACGGTAGAGAAGTAGCTTAAATGTGGTTTGATGGAACCTCTGCCAGGCACTTAATTGTGAATTTCAAAGTAATCATGTAGATGTAGATGTAGATATATGTCAGAAGGGAGTGGTTTAAGACACTTGGGATTATTTTCCACCGAGAATAAATTAGATTTCGTCATTTATTACTAGAAATATCGCCTCTGAGAGATGTCTCTTAATCCATGGGACATAACCGTAACATGATGAATGAACAAAACACTGCATCAGGCTACGCCTTGGCAGTGTATGCTGTAATGTCATGACAGCCCGAGAACTTTTCTCATGAAATGTGGTTCCCAACGAGTATACAACGTTTACTCTCGTACCCATTAAAAATAGCAATTTCATGATTTTGGATTGATCTAAGTTACATTGCCTGTTCAGAGTTTTGGATTTGGTTTTTTGCAGTTTTCTTAAGTCACTCAGTGCAAATCAGCAATGATTCGACAGATTACGTAGTATGGTATGTATGGTATGTTAACCGGGGACCGAGCGAGGTGGCGCAGTGGTTACACACTGGACTCGCATTCGGAAGGACGACGGTTCAATCCCGCGTCCGGCCATCCTGATTTAGGTTTTCCGTGATTTCCCTAAATCACTCCAGGCAAATGCCGGGATGGTTCCTCTGAAAGGGCACGGCCGACTTCCTTCCCCATCCTTCCCTAATCCGATGAGACCGATGACCACGCTGTCTGGTCTCCTTCCCCAAACCAACCAACCAACCATTAACCGGGGACCTAGAAAAGATGGAGAGGCTCCGTCCCCACCGCAGCCGCATTGGTCCACAACCAAACGACGACTACCGCAGTCCACATCACCCCCCGGCCGCCCCACACCGAACCCAGGGTTATTGTGTGGTTCGGCCCCCGGTGGACCCCCCCCCCCTCCCCCCCGTCCACCAGGGAACGTCTCACACCAGACGAGTGTAACCCCTATGTTTGCGTGGTAGAGTAATGGTGGTGTACGCGTACGTAGAGAACTTGTTTGCGCAGCAATCACCGACATAGTGTAACTGAGGTGCAATAAGGGGAACCCGCCCGCATTCGCCGAGGCAGATGGAAAACCGCCTAAAAACCATCCACAGACTGGCCGGTTCACCGGACCTCGACAGAAGTCCGCCGGGCGGATACGTGCCGGGGACCAGGCGCTCCTTCCCTCCCGGAAGATTACGTAGTAACTTGTAGAACCAACCGGGACGTGAACTTCGATCAGAGTGTATACGATACTGCAGTGTCTGTATTGTTAATAAGAACGATGCATGCATGTCCGAAGGAACATTGCATTGTTCTTCTTAACAACACAGACACTGAAATATCGTATTTATCTGCCGATACCAGGCAGTGACTTTAAATTACGAAAAATATCCTTCCTTGTGCGGGTCTTACATCACGTGCGTACGAGTACAGATTGTGGCACAGGAACGATGACATATGGGAATTTGGGCCTGGCCGTGAGTCTTTCACAGGTAGCCAAATCAGTTAAGGTGCCCGCTCGCGTAAAGCGGCTGGTCCGGGTTTGAGTCCGGGTGCAGCACAAATTTTCATTGCTGCCATTCCGTTGTGCAGCTGATGCATGTTCGTATTCGCAACTGCGAACACATTTAATCTATATGATTTGAGTGGTTCATTTGGCGATTGTGATAGCTGGAAACTCCTGATTTCAGTTACTCCCTGAAATAACCAAGTGTAGTCATCGACTGTGTTTCCGCCGCAGTGTTTCTTACCTGGCGGACTCTTAATACGGATCTATGCTCTGTACCACTGAGATGACGTCAAGCGGATGTCTCCATATTTATTTCGTTCTGTTGTCGTCCATGCAGGATGATGTGTTAATATGTTTTTTTTAATAAAGTAATAGGTAGCTTTTCTGATATGGAATGTGCATCAGTAATTATGAAATTATGATGTCATAATGCCATAATGCACTGCCTCCTCCTAGAACGGGAGGAGGAAACGAAATGAAAGTTAACGGGTTGAGAGGATAAGTGAAGTAACGTAAGTAATTACAATGTCGAGTCAAATTTACAACGAGCTTAACAGTATGAGCACAAACATTAGTGTGATGCTGCAGCCCCCTGACCTGCATGCGTGAGCTCATTCAGTTGGGAAGGTATCGTCAAGCCACTGTATTATTCCCCGAGACAAACTAGCCCACAGATGTTATAACTGGTTCATGACAGAGGCCGGCCGGAGTGGCCGTGCGGTTCTAGGCGCTGCAGTCTGGAACCGAGAGACCGCTACGGTCGCAGGTTCGAATCCTGCCTAGGGCATGGCTGTGTGTGGTGTCCTTAGGTCAGTTAGGTTTAAGTAGTTCTAAGTTATAGGCGACTGATGACCTCAGAAGTTAAGTCGCATAGTGCTCAGAGCCATTTGAACCACCATTTTTTGGTTGTTGATATGTTGGAGACTGACGCTGGGTCGAAGTTGTAGCCCGAGCTGATCTCACATATGTTATACCGGCGACAGATATGGGATCTTGCTGGCCACGGCAGTACCTCAACAGCCGGCCGCTGTGGCCGAGAGTTTCTAGGCGCTTCAGTCCGGAACTGCGCTGCTGCTACGGTCGTAGTTTCGAATCCTGCCTCGGGCATGTTTGTATGTGTGATGTCCTTAGTTTAAGTAAGTCTAAGGGACTGATGACCTCAGATGTTAAGTCCCATAGTGCTTAGAGCCATTTGAGCTATCTGAGTATCTGGGTACCTCAACATCGCGCACACAGTTGATAGCTACAAGTGCTATGTGTGGATGAACATTGTCCATTTGAAAAATGTCGAATGAGAGCTAACACATAAGGACGCAGATGTCCGTGACGTACCGTTGTGTCATCATAATTTCCTCAGTCACAGACAGCTGTGACCTGAAGTCATACCCAATGGCTCCCCACACAATGACGCCAGGAGTAACTCCGTTGTTCCTCTCCCAAACATCCGAAGAATGGTATATTTTCCCAGGTCGCCTTCATACTCGCCGATGATGGTCACCGGGGTCGTGCAGAACTGCGATGCATCGCTGAACGCAATACGAAGCCACCGTAAAAGCGCATGCTTCCCGGTCAAGATACCACTCCAAACACAGCTGTTTGTGTCGTAGTCTTAATGGCTGCATGCACATGGTACAGTAATTCCTTAGTCCGGTTGTTGCTAGTCTCCAACCAATGGTGCAGGATGACAAAATGTTGCAGGGAGTTCATTATCCGATACTGGATGGTACCTGCAGATCTGGAACGGTTAACGATGTGCTTGGCGCTCAGTGCAGCGACTCTCTCTTGTGGTGGTGGTCGATCGAAACCTTACCAAATATACCTACCCTCAAGTTACCATGTAGTTCAACAGGGAGCCACTGTCACCCTGGAATGACCCACAAATGTCGATGTTGCACGGTTCCACCAGGTGTCCAAATTGAGATCCATAATGAGGCCACCTTAAAACTGTGTCAGGTACAGATAACGCTGTCTCACACGAGTGCGCGGTATCTTCGTGTCTTTCACAGTGATCACTCAACATCTGACGCTGTTCACACCTGTTATATACCCCACTAGGAATGGTAGCAATACTAACCACTAACAACGCTAATGCACCTTTATAGCCATTCTACCTGTCACAGAGAATTTCATCTATAATTATTTTTGTGTGGTGTGTACGTGTGCGAAGTTACATTGACATCTGACCATGTTTTCTAGGTGCTTTTTTATGAACGACCACAAGAAATATGGGGATCTGTAGCTTGTAGCATAATTCATTTCACTGTATAGTGCAGATTTATGCAGTCTGTAGTGCAGTTGTCGTTTATTTTGCTCAGCTAGTGCCCGCTGGAGACAGCTCAATCAGCTGCTAGCCTCGGTTTGTGACACATTATGAAGGTAGCAAGTTATATATTGAGCTCTTTCTGTGTCCTTTCAATGTTTAATTCTTAAATTACGAGGTGCATTCAAGTTCTAAGGCCTCCAATTTTTTTTCTCCGGACTGGAAAGAGATAGAAACATGCGCATTGTTTTAAAATGAATGAGGCCGCGTTCATTGTCAATACGTCCCAGAGATGGCAGCACTGTATGGCAGATGGAATTTTACCACCAGCGGCGAGAATGAGAACTATTTTAAATACTTAAAATGGCGACGTTTTCCTTACTTGAACAGCGTGCAACCATTCGTTTTCTGAATTTGCGTGGTGTGAAACCAACTGAAATTCATCGACAGTTGAAGGAGACATGTGGTGATGGAGTTATGGATGTGTCGAAAGTGCGTTAGTGGGTGCGACAGTTTAATGAAGGCAGAACATCGTGTGACAACAAACCGAAACAACCTCGGGCTCGCACAAGCTAGTCTGACGACATGATCGAGAAAGTGGAGAGAATTGTTTTGGGGGATCGCCGAATAACTGTTGAACAGATCGCCTCCAGAGTTGGCATTTCTGTGGGTTCTGTGCACACAGTCCTGCATGACGACCTGAAAATGCGAAAAGTGTCATCCAGGTGGGTGCCACGAATGCTGACGGACGACCAAACGGCTGCCCGTGTGGCATGTTGCCAAGCAATGTTGACGCGCAACGACAGCATGAATGGGACTTTCATCCATTGTCACAACCGACGAAAAGAGACGTGGATGCCATTTTTCATTCCAGAAACAAAGCACCAGTCAGCTCAATGGAAGCACACAGATTCACCGCCACCAAAAAAATTTCGGGTAACCGCCAGTGCTGAAAAAATGATGGTGTCCATGTTCTGGGACAGCGAGGGTGTAATCCTTACCCATTGCGTTCCAAAAGGCACTACGGTAACAGGTGCATCCTACGAGAATATTTTGAAGAACAAATTCCTTCCTGCACTGCAACAAAAACGTCCGGGAAGGGCTGCGCGTGTGCTGTTTCACCAAGACAACGCACCCGCACATCGAGCTAACGTTACGCAACAGTTTCTTCGTGATAACAACTTTGAAGTGATTCCTCATGCTCCCTACTCACCTGACCTGGCTCCTAGTGACTTTTGGCTTTTTACAACAATGAAAGACACTCTCCTTGGCCGCACATTCACCAGCCGTGCTGCTATTGCCTCAGCGGTTTTCCAGTGGTCAAAACAGACTCCTAAAGAAGCCTTCGCCGCTGCCATGGAATCATGGCGTCAGCATTGTGAAAAATGTGTACGTCTGCAGGGCGATTACGTCGTGTAGTAACGCCAGTTTAATCGATTTCGGGAAAAAAATCGGAGGCCTTAGAACTTGAATGCACCTCGTAGTAGTAGTAAGACGGATATGGTTTGTGCTTGCTGTGTGGAGACGCAGAGGGAGCTGGCCGCAGCTCGCGAGCAGTGTTGGCTGCTATCAGCCGTCTGCAGGTTTCTGCCTGAGAGTGCAGTGGTGGCGAGAATCTGACGTGTCGGATGGTACGCCTCAGGTGTCGCTTGTTTCTCCAACGGCTTTGCTACTAGACACGCTACAGCTTACTCAATGCACAGGATCCGCGCTCACTGCAGTGTGAATGGCGGGTTGTAACGCGTTCGTGTCGCTAGAGGCGGAGAGTCAACGTGGGGGCTGGACGTCTGTCCTCGCCCATTCACCCTATTAGAGGACAAGTGTCCACTGCTTCAGCAGGTTTCGCGCAGGCAACCGACGAAAGCGGTTTGCTAGTTATCGGGAGCTCCAATGTTAGCCGCGTTATGTAGCTCCTTTGGGAAATAGCGTCTTCGACGGGAAATAAGTCCGATAGGCGGCCAGTGTGTCTGCCGGGGAGCATCATCCGTGATATGGAACAAGCCCTGCCGGGTGCTTTCTAAGGTGCTGAATGCAGCCATCTTCAAGTTGTGTCTTGTCAGCATCAGCTCGGCCTGTCGCTTGGGTTCTGAGGCCACCCACAGTTGATACAGTCGGTTGGCGAAAGTAGGGAAGGCTGCTGGCCTTACTCGCGGAGTGCAAGCAGAACCTACAATTTTCAATATCATGCCATAACTAACGGGGGTCTTTTGGTTTAGAACCGAATGGAGGGTCTCAACCAAAGTCTCCGTCGGTTTTGTCGCTGTATTGGCTGCTGATATCTGTACCTGTGTTACGGGGTAGAGAGCTGTAGCGCTCCCCTTGATAGGTCAGGGGTGCACTATATACAGGAAGGAGCTACTCGTGTAGCAGAGTAATTGTGGTGTGCACATGGCTCTTTTTCTCTTTTTTAGGTTATCCGATAGTTTAAGGTCTTCTGATGAACGGTTACCTGTCAATATGCACAGAGTGAAATATGATCGCGTGCAAAGTAAAGACACTTTGACTGTAAAAATTTTCACAGTAAATTACAGGAGCATTCGCAACGAATTTCGTGGATTTACTCCCTCCAGGAAAGTTGTCACGCTCATATTGTCCTCAGGACCGAGAGCTGGAAGAAACCCGAAGTAGAGAGGTCTGAAATAGTTAATGAGGCGTGGAACATATACCAAAAAGACAGATTAGACGCCATAGGAGTGGTAGTGTTCATTGCAGTCGATACAAATATCATCTGTCGACCTCTACATTGACTCTGACTGTTAATTTACCTGACTCGAGTGCCTGCACTTGGGGAACTCAAGTTAATCAGCTGATGCTTTCACCTGGTACCCGATCCCACCACAACAGTTGTAGAATAGTTCATGGAAAGTCTGTGCCCAGTAGCGCGGATGTACCCCGACCATGCAGTATTAGTTGGATGCGACATTAACCTAGCGAGTATACATTGGGACTTCGGTGGACTTACTGCTGGTTATACGATCAGAGTCTTGTGAAGCAGTTCTGAAAACGTTTTCTAAAAGCTGTCTTGAGCAGCTAATTCTTCAACGCACACGGAGAGGAAATATTTTAGACCTTGTAGCTAAAAACATGCCTAAGCGTATCGATCGTGTCAGTATACAAACAGGGGTTAATGATTATGATGTCTTCATAGTGACGATGGTTACTAAAACTGATAAATTCATTAAGAAGTCTAGGGCATTGTTTACGCTGGAAGGAGCAGATAAACAGTTATTAGGATCCTACTTAGACAGTGAATGGACATCGCTTAGTTCCAATACGACTGACGTAGAAAAATTATGGGCAGAGTTTAAGCTGTCTGTAAATGTAAGAAGTTAGTGCCGAGTACGTGGATTGAGGATCGTGGCTTAATAATAAAATTCGGTAAGTGCTGAGGAAGCAGAGTCTGTTGTTCCCTCGGTTCAAAAAGGAACCTAGAAATGTCGACAGAGAGAAGTTAGTAGATATTCGCGGGTCTATAAGAAGATCGATGCGTGAAGCATAAAGATCTTGACTACAACCCGAGGAAATTCCGGTACTACGCAGAATAACTAAGTGGGTCGAAGCCTCCTGTTCAGTCACTCGTTGACCAGGCTGCCGTGGCAATAGAAAACAGCAAAAGGAAAGCTGAAGTTTAAATTTCGCGTGAGATAAATTATTCACGCTTTGTGAATTGTGTAAACTCTGGATAACAGTTTGGATTTTGTCTAAGAATCTTCTGTAAATCATTCTCTTTTTCGTCATCTTCCGGGCAAGACGACTATTATCAGGTGATAAAATTTTAGTTACGTTTTTCTTAGATTAATAATACAGTATTGCGATAAATCATGAGTTATTCAATATTATTATAATTCCTTGTCCTAAAATTGGCTTTTAAATATTTTTACAGCTTTTGTGAAGGTGAGTGATGATTTAAGCTGGACGCTGCTAATACGGTGATGCCACTGACGGGCCGCCATTACAGCATCCTTAAATGCTTACCAAATGGTGAATAGCACCTGCATTCGTTCTAAATTTATCACACGAAGTTCAGTGTTTTATAAAGGATCATTGAATTACAAGCCCATACAGACACTGAAATACCGATTGACGGTCACACTTTACCCTGTTAACACCGAATCGGCAACTGCTGATTATGTTATAATTTTCCTAGCTCACGTCATTAAGATAATTCCGCTTTCTCTTGTTGCTAGTGATCAAATAATCAACCATTAATCATTTATTTGAAGGAAAGAGGACTTATATGAGATGCCAGTGTTTCACCATGACAAAGACTTCCATGTGGAGGACATTGTAGGCGTCCCTGGCGTACAGAAGCAGCTGGAGGAGTAGAAAACAAGTAAGTCGCCATGTCCCGACGGAATCCCAGTTCGGTTTGAGGGAGAGTACTCTGATGCATTTACCTCTTACTTAGCGAATCTCTCACCCAGCGCAAAGTCCCATGCAACAGAAAACAAGCGTAGGTGACTCCTGTATAATAAGAAGGGTAACAGAAAGGATCCACAAAATTACATTCCAATATTCTTAACATCGGTTTTCTGCAGAAATCCTGAACATATTCTTAGTTCGAATATAATAAATTTTTATGAAATAGTGAATGGGGAAAGAAAGGGAACGAATTGGAGGGAATTCGTTATTTCCAGTCGCACAGGACCTTTTCATAATGCGTTGGCGGGACTCGAAGTCGGATTTTCTGTTTCTCATGAGTGGTTGCCTTAACCGCTTCTTTTTCTTTCCATTTTGTTCGTCACTGTTCCGATTATTTGGTGTGGGCAGGAATCATATGACACCACTTCAAGTTCATTGTTTAACACTTCACTCAATTCTTTTATTACAAAGGGCAGCGAGCCCTCTGACCGAACACGCTGAGGAAATGCACCGGCTTCCGCTTTGGCCATCCGTACACGATCCCTGATCAACTCAAAATTCCCAACTTACCGCACGCTGCGCCGGCAGCTGTGGCGAGCGGTTCTGGGCGCTTCAGTCTGGAACCGCGCGACCGCTACGGTCGCAAGTTCGAATCCTGCCTCGAGCATGGAAGTGTCTGATGTCCTTAGGTTAATTAGGTTTAAGTAGTTCTAAGTTCTAGGGGACTGATGACCTCAGACGTTACGTCCCATAGTGCTCAGAGCCATTTTTGCCGCTCGCTGCAATGCAGTGTCCCTCGTCCATCGATCTCTACTCGCACATTATTGGTTCCCGTAGGAGCTCGGACGATATTAGTGAGAATTGGCAAATCCGGGTTCGAGACCCGGTCCGCCGTTGCATTAGCACACTGCCCTGTGTGGCTAGAAGTCATGAATTCCCACCCGTCCCTTCCCTTCCTTACCCCGTACTCTATTTTATAATTCTCGTAAATGTATGCAGCAGTCGCGTCATAACGAGTGGTGTCTGTTCCTTCTCTTTCCTTGAGACAGAAAAACTTCTGTTAACAAATCAGCATTGATTTGGAAAGTATTGCTCGTGCGAAACTCAGTTTGCCCTTTTTTCGCAAGATACCCTGCCAGCAATGGATGGATGTAACAGGGAGATTCCATATTCCTAAGTTTCCGAAAAGCATTTGCTGCGGTGCACCGCTGCAGTCTGTTAACAAAAGGACGAGCGTAAGGTTCAAAATGGTTCAAATGGCTCTAAGCACTATGGGCTTAACATCTGACGCCATCAGTCCCCTAGACGCCATCAGTCCCCTAGACTTAGAACTACGTAAACATAACCAACCTAAGGACATCACACACGTCCATGCCCGAGGCAGGAATCGAACCTGTGATCGTAGCAGCAACGCGGTTCTGGGATGAAGCACCGCTCGGCCACAGCTGCTGGCCGAGCGTAAGGGATACGTTCCTAGAGATGTGAGTGGTTCGAAGACTTCTTAAGTAAAATAACCAGGGATGTTATCCTCAGTGTTCATCAGAGACAGGGATATAGTCAGGAGTGCCTCAGGGAAGTGTGATACGACCGGTCGTATTCTCTGCATACATTAATTCTGACGAACAGGATGACTAGTAATCTCCTGCTGTTTGCTGATGCCGTTGTGATGTATGGGGGAGAGTCTTTGAGTGACTGTAGGAGTATACAAGATGACGTAGATTACATTTTTAGCTTGTGTGATGAATGGCAGCTAGTTTTAAATGTAGAAAACATAAGTTAATACAGATGAGGAGGAAAAACGATTTCGTAACGTTAGAGTACACCATTAATTAGTGTGCTGCTTGACACACTCACGTCGATTAAATACCGAGGCGTAACGTTGCAAAAGAGATATGAAATGAAATGAGAACGTAAGAATGGAAGTCGGA
The DNA here is from genome assembly GCF_021461385.2 of Schistocerca piceifrons. NCBI lineage: Eukaryota > Metazoa > Arthropoda > Insecta > Orthoptera > Acrididae > Schistocerca > Schistocerca piceifrons. The sequence continues at coordinate 244,757,987 of NC_060149.1, forward strand.
AAAGTGAATGGTCGACTACTGTTTATTGGGAGAATTTTTGAAAGTGTGGTTCATATGTAAAGCAGACCGCATATAGAAAGATAGTGTGACCCATTCTCAAGTGTTCAGGATCACTACCAGGTCGGATTAAGGGAAGACAACCAAGCAGTTCAGAAGTGGGCTGCTGAAATTGTTACCTGTACGTTCGATCAGCCTGAACTCAAATGGGAATCCTGGAGACAAGACGATGCTCTTTCCGTGAAACTCTGTTGAGAAAATTTGGAGAATAGGCATTTGCAGCTGATTGCAGAACGTTTCTACTGCGTATATTTCGCGTAAGGGCCAAGAAGATAAGATATGAGAAATTAGACATATTTTATTTACTTATTTGTGGCTTTGGGCAGCAAAGATCCTACAGCCAATAGTATTTAAAAAGTGTCATGTCAGCATAATTGCAATTTCCACAGTAGAACAATAAAAAGAGTTCGACGTGTAAACATGATTTATTAATGTAAAATATAAGCACTAAAAGATGAAAACCAAACAGACAGTAGTAGTTCTACGGAGACATACCATCATTTCTCCCTCACTACATTTGCGAGTGGAACAGGAAAGGAAACGACTACCAGTGGCACAAGGTACCTTCTGCCATGTGGCGTGTGTATGTAGATGTAGATGAAGTTGCTGTCGAAGTAAAATTAATTTACCAACTGTGACAGTAATAAATCTACAAAGAATTTATTTTGTGTTACTGACCGCAGCGCGAAAGCACTGGCTGTCTCTGTTGATGGCATTCAGTAGTAAATACCTTCTTCAAGCATAAACTCAGCATTGGTATGAGGCTCGGGAGATCAACGCCGCAAATGTAAGTAATTTATTTATTAAAGATTTCATTTTAGAGCGTCTGAAGACATTGGGGTACAGAGTCTCATGCCATTCTCCCCAATGTGTGCTTACGTTGATTTCCCTCCTTCGCTGGGGAAAAAAATTCGGAGAAATAGATTGGGAAGATCGAAGGTTAAAGATCACATTAACAGCGTGAAAATGTGTCAAACAAGACATCCGTCCTGCATTAGTATGCATGAAGTTGATCACCAATTAATTTATCGAATACTTCGTTTATTTACACTCCATTTAGTTTTCCTTTCCTCGATGGACTTACTGAATCTGGAATGAGGAAATGTCACGTCCATTCTGTTAACAAAATGTCTCTCTCTTCTTGGGTCTCAGTGTTGGCAATAATATTACAATCATCACATAATTTTCGTATATGAGTGAGGGAAAGTGCGTGAAAGTTGCAGTCGGACTACCATGGCGACCATCTTGCGGTTCCCAGGGATTCACAGCCTGACTTCCTCATATGAGAAAAGTTTCGCCGTACCGACCTCCTGGGACATTGTCAGGCTACTTTTATTACATGGCTTGTTCTTTCTTCTTAGAGCAGGTACACTTCAGAGTCGGAAAAGAACTTTCTTGTCCTGAACTCATTACGTAATGCGTTTCCCTAAGTAAGTTAAGTACGCAACTTCTCGCCCTCAGCTGAAGGGCACTCACGGGGAGGACATGGCAAGCGCCATAACCCGATTTCCTAGAAACTTAGCTCAGTAGAAGAGGAGTCAGAGTCAAAATAAGCGAACACATGTCTCGGCTCATCCACAGATACTCGGCCGTTTCTGAGAAAATAAAGGTCCAATTTTTCGACGTACCTTGGTGTGTTTTAGCGGGCAGTCTCAGCAAACATGGTGGCACATTGGCTAGCGTCGCGCGCTCGCACTTTTGCACTTCGTGTCCGAAACTACTTTTATTCATTTGCATGTTTATTTATTTACTTTTGATTATCTACCTATGTCCGTAGAAGCTTTGCACGCAAAGATGGAGTATCAAGAGTAGTAGGGAGGTGACATTGCTGGGACACTTTTGATTTCAAATTGATGTACAAGTTAACTAAATAATCAATTAATTACCCTCTCCCAACCACGCCTACCCCCAGTGACGTCATGTGTTTTTCTCAGCCTGCACATGGATTCCAGAATCCTCCCCCCTACACACCTCTACCACTCTGCCATTTATCCTATTAGCAGGAATATCGAATTTTGGTTGGAATTTCTTTGTCCCAGGGCTGTACTGATGTCCCACCCCACCCTCTACCGGGAATTGGAGGCAAATTAAAAATGGCGGTGCTCTTTCTGGGACTCAACCCCAGGTCCTCCTGGATGGAAAGCCCATGTGCACCCCCCCCCCCCCCCAGCCAACACAATTATACCACCTGAGGAGCTTGGAATTGGCGGGAAATTTAAAACAGAGGTGCCCTTTCCGGGACTCACATCACGATCCTTCTACATCTACATCTACGTGATTACTCTGCTATTTAGAGGCTATGGCAGAGGGTTCAATGAACCACCTTCAAGCTGTCTCTCTACCGTTCCGCTTCTGGACAGAAAGCCCAAGTACTCGTACGTCACCCAACACATGGAAACTACCGAGATGCAGGAGAGGAAGGTTAGGATAAGGTACTTTATTAATTTTGGTTGCGGAGATGAAGTAAAGATCGGTCCTAATTATGTAATTAATCATACAGGTCGGAACAAATTACGCAACTACTGTATATGCATAGCGATGCATAGCGCTACACAAGGACAGCCTAAAATCGCAATACAGCTAAAAATTAACGATGCCATACAACTGGTGTTATCCAGCTGGGAAAAAAAAAATTCACAATACCTCTGGAAACTAGTGGCACGTGCCTCAAACTCTACCCTTCACCCACAAGCAGGTGGGAAAAAGGCTGGGGTGTAAGATATTATCTTCTTTTTGTTTGGGAATATATTCAACTGAGTAGATGCTGGTGTTATATAGAGGGGAGTTTAATAAATTTACTACTGGTAAACACACAGCTGAGGACTGTATCTATTGTTGTTTGCCAGCCGGTGTGGCTGAGCGGTTCTAGGCGCTACAGTCTGGAACCGCGCGACCGCTACGGTCGCAGGTTCGAGTCCTGCCTCGGGCATGGATGTGTGTGATATCCTTAGGTTAGTTAGGTTTAAATAGTTCTAAGTTCTAGGGGACTGATGACCTCAGTAGTTAAGTCCCATAGTGCTCAGAGCCATTTTTTTGTTGTTGTTTGACGTCAGAATTTGCTACAGACGCCTGCTCGACAATCACCCTGTAGCCTATGTAATCGAAGCCAATACGCGCTACCACAATTGATGAAAAAATGCACCACTGTTCTAGGTACTCTTTAGAATTGTCGTGAGATAACTACCACTCATAAAGAATGGGTCATAACGCAACACATGTATTTGGGAAAATCGTCGTCTCAAAAGATTACAGAAGATGAAAGTGCATTTTCATAGACCTACAATTACAAACTGCCGAAATTCGAGGTCCTCTTACCTCCATTATCCCTCCCCCCTCGCACCTTCCCCCCTCCTGACCTTTCTCCCTCCCTTCCCCCCTCTACCCACATAAAGGACAGACTTTATCAAATGGTCAACTGCTATCGCCGAGCGTCTAATGGTTTTCTGCGGCCAACAGCCACCCTTCGCGGTCTCTGGCCACACCCGGCCTTCTTCTATACCCCCTTGGATGCTGGTAGCACCCAGGTGACATCCCTTCGCCATCTCAAAAGGGGAATGTAGCGGGACTGCCCCGCCCCCGCACCACACACACTGAACAGTTACCCACACCGACATTCTGCGTTGGAGAACAGCTGTATTTAAAGTCAACACATCTCTTATAATTGAACATCTATTAGAAAAGGAGAACAAATCCTTGATGATAGTAAATGTCCTCTTTCCACGAAAATAGGCACTGTCCATTTCCTTTTAGTTTTATGAACAAAATTAGTATAGTTTTTATGTTCGACTGCTGTATACAATTCGACCTACAGATATCCATCCTGCGTAAAATTGGGGAAGAAACTTCCACTATTTTAATCGAAAAATACCAATCACCGCAGAATGTCCTCGTTATTTCGAAACGTTCAAAATGGTTAAAATGACTCTGAGCACTATGGGACTTAACTTCTGAGGTCATCAGTCTCCTAGAACTCAGAACTACTTAAACCTAACTAACCTAAGGGCATCACACACATCCATGCCCGAGGCAGGATTCGAACCTGCGACCGTAGCGCCTAGAACCGCTCGGCCACTTCGCCCGGCTATTTCGAACCGTCATCGGGGTAAAGAACAAGCGAGGATGTAAACTCCGAAGAAAAAATCTATCTTAAGCAATTTCTTTCAGCTTGATGGACAAATTACACGAACGGAGAGCGTCTCTCATGTTCAAATAAATGCCTGTAAATAAACTACCATGCACATGTGTATTACAAACATTTCAGACACATAAAATTAGAGAATACAATCAGCCACACCATTGGCTCATGTCGTAAAAAACAATCTTTTTTACATTCGACAACAACATGGAATAATTCAAGAGAACGTTACTGTTTTGTACACTATGGCATGTCCCGTTTACCAATGGGAAGCTATTCACACCAGAGTTTACAAAACAAACCGTAGGAGCCTGTCTTGCTACAGAACCTCCTTTAAGATTTTACTGCATCTCTCTCTCTTCTGCTACATCAAAACCAGTTACCGCATGCTTGCTTACATTTGACAGTTTTGCTCCATAACTTCCCTCTACCAACATGTCTGTAAAATTTCTAATCATACAGCAGATTCCTGTGTTCTAGTTTTGGAAGCAATTTGATCATCGCAGCCTGTTTCACGCAATCCAGTAACATGTCAGGGCGAAAAAAGGAACACTGTTATTTCTAGGTTCCACACGATCTCTAATTCAAGTGGTGTCTACTTTATAACACAGGACTTGTGGTAACAACTGTTCTTTTACACGCTATCGTGGCGATAATAATAGAAACAGCCATGATTTCGTGAGAACAGATACAGCGGATTTCTATTAGTTGTATGAGTAAAATCAGTGTAGTTTTGAGAGAATTATCTTCATTCAATTTTTAGCCAGTTATACCACTTCTTATAACAGGACCTCCTATAAGATTTTACCGCGTCTCCCTCTTCTAATATATCGAAAAAAAACAAATACCGTCTCCGTTTGACATCGAGAATATTACATATGCACATATCGCCCCATTGGAGCACGTGGCCTGTGCTCGAAGTCACGTGCACAGATCTGTGTAAAGTATTGTTGATTGTACTGGAGGAAGACCTTATCCAGCAAATTATCAATTAAAAGAGCGGGTTCCTGCATTGGTCTGTGATAAGCAGTTTAATACATTGTTTCTTCAGCTGTAGCACATCCAAGCAGTATACTTACACAGTTTTGTACATAACCATACACTTTGATTTTCTACCATGACTCTGAGGTCTGTGTCAGGTGCTAAAACGATATTAATACGCTTCGATCCTTGGGCTGTCACAGAAAGCTGAACATCGTATGGTGAAAACTATGCAACTCCCACAACACACAGGTCAGTATAATTCTTCAGAATCGATTGATTTACACGAAATGTTTCAAACTCCATCTGTCTGGAGCTCCATCATGTATAAACCTTATTTTTCTTTTTAACCGTCTGTTATATCATGGCAACACTTTCATGTCTACTATACACCGATAAGAGGTGCTGCCCTCCTCGACACGCACGTTTGTGGAGAAATCTTGTGATTTGGGATGGGTGCTGTAGGGAGGATTGGTCAAGGATAATATGGGAGGGCTCTCTCATTCTCCGATTTTATCCTACGAAGGCAAGGATACTCTGTGACTCCCATCCACAAAAAGGGAAAGATAGCCAACTGTAATCCTAAATTCTGCACTATGAACGATGCGATGGAAATATGTAGATAACCTGATTGCATCGGTATAGGACTCTGTCTGGTGTACTTTGGATGTATATGGTCGAATGGACGTACTGCACAGTCACCTAGCTACAGTCCCAAATTAGTACATTGTAGCTGCAAAGAAGTGGAGTGGTGATTTGGTTATGATACAGAAACTGGAGAGCATTCTGCTGTGTAATTAGCTGGTGTTGAAATTACGGAACAACTGATGTAGTTTGATGTGTATGACCGAATGGATGGACCGAATGGATGTACTGCACAGTCATCTATCTGCATTTGCAATCTAGTATAAGGTACTTGCAAAGTAGTGGACTGGTGATTTAGTTATGATGCAGAAATTAGGAAGCATTCTGCTGTATCAGTGGTTGGCACTGCAATTACCGAACAACTGGTAAAATTGCTAAAACTGATTGCACTATCAACTGCTGTATGTATTAAAGCACATTGTCCCATATCAACAGTGCCTTTCCCATACCATCCGTCCACTGGTAGGTTGTTGATTACCGCATAATTATTGACTAACACCACTTGGTCAAGTTGGTGGGAACCTTGGCAGAATCTGCTACTTGTCACTGTGGAGCATGGGATTAAATGTAGAGGTCATCACCTTCAGACAGTTATTTGGAAGCTTTCCTCAATTCAGCAGACTCGTCCTACTTCCACATGCTGCGATGCCCTCCACATCCTTTTATTTTGTTTTTCACCAATATCATAACACTACCTCTTCTTGTTTATATCTCGTGCGTGTTGTGAATGAGACCTGCCGGCGATCGTCAACACTGGACCAGTAATGATGTACATGCCTGCAAAATGGTTAAAGATTGAATGCAGATAGTTCTCTCACAACTGCACTGATTTTGCTCATAAAACTGATAGAAATCGGCTGTAACTATTCTTGTGGAATCATGAATGTTTATATTATTATCGCCACGACTGCGTGTAAAAAGCGGGAGTTACTTCATGTCCTGTGTTATTACGTACTTCATACTTGAATTATAGCTCATTGTGGAACCAAGAAATAATAGTGTTTCTTTCCCCTGATATGTTAGTAGATTGCGTGAAACAGGCTATGATGAACTGCTTACAAAACTATAACACAGGAATCTGCTGTATGGTTAGAAATTTTACAGACATGATGGTGGAAGGGAGTTATGGCACAAAAATGAGAAATATAAGCACATATACGGTAATTTGTTTCGGCGTAGCAGAACTGAGAGAGAGAGATGCGGTAAAATTTTATAGGAGGTTCTATTATAAGACAGGCTCTCGTGATTTGCTTTTCTACACTCCTCTAAGATATAGTTTGCATTGGTAAATCGGGACTTGCCATAGTGTACAATACAGCAACGTCCTCTTGAATTACGGCATTTTGTTTTCAACCTAAGATCATTGTTGAATGTGAGAGACGGTATCAGGTAGTGTAATTTGTCCATCAATCTGAAAGAAACTGCTTAACATAGATTTTTTTTCAGAGATTAAATCCTCACTTTTTCTTTTCTCTGATGACGATTTAGAAATAACGAAGACACTCTGCGGTGATCGGTAGTTTTCGCTGAAAAATAGTGGGTTTCTTCCCCCTAATTTTACGCAGGGGAGAAATGTGTAGGTAGAATTGTGTACAGCACCAGAACATAAAAACTATACCGACTTTACTCATAAAACTAAAAGAAAATGGGCTGTGCATATTTTCGTGGAAAGAGGACATTTATAATCGTCTCTATTATGTTCTCCTTTTTAACAGATTCTTGATTATAAGAAGTGTGTTGACGTTAAAAATAAATGTTCTGCATAGTAGAATAGCAGTGTGGGGGACAGTCCAGTGTGTGTGGTCTCCTGACACAGATCCAGGGCAGGCCAGTGCCGCTAAATTCAGGGGTTGTCGCCTCAAGGCAGACTGTGTGCCACCAGCATGCGCGGGGACATGGCTGAAGGCCGGGTGTAGCCAGGGACCGTGAAGGGATACCTGGTGCCCTCAGAAAGACCATGGTGGTAGCGCTTGGCGATAGCACCTGGCAGTTTGAAAAAGCCTGTCCCCACCTCCCCCCAATTCCCATGAGGGGAGGTAAGGGCGCCTCGAATTTCGGCAGTTTGTGATTTTACTCCAAGGAGAAGGCACGTTCATCTACTGCCCCCTCTGCAAACTTTTGGGATGACGATTTTCCGAAGTACATGTGTTGCATAATGAACCATTCTTTATGAGTGCTACTTTTTTTCACGACAGTTTCGAAGTGTAATTAGAACAGTGATGCATTTCTTCCATCAGTTGTGGTAGTTGGCTTCGATTACCCGGGCTGCAGGCTGATTATCGAGCTGGCGTCTGTAGCATAACCTGACATCAAACAGCTATAGATACAGACCTCAGCTGTATGATTACAGTTATTAAACAACCCTCTTTCCAACACCAGTATTTTGCTGGTTGAATATATTTCCCACCAAAATAAATAAATAAAGATAGTATCTTACACCCCAGGTTTTATCCTGCCACCTTGTAGGTGAAGGGTGGAGTGTGAGTGTACCTGCCACTAGTTTCGAGTGGTATTGTGAAATTTTTTCCCAGCAGAATGACACCAGTTGTATGGCATCGTCAATTTTTGAGCTGTATTGAAATTTTTGGCAGTCCCTGTGTAGCGCTATGCATATAGTTGTGTAATTAGGACCAGTCTGTAAGATTAATTTCGTAATTAGGGCCGATCTTTACTTCAGTTTCCCAACTAAAATAAATAAAGTACATTAACCTTACCTTCCTCTCCTGCATGTGTTTGGGGGTGCACTTTGGCTTTCTGTCCAGAAGGACCAGGGTTCGAGTCCCAGATAGGGCACCGCCATATTTAATTTCCTGCCAATTCCCGGATAGTGGTGGGATGGGATGTCAGGTCACCCCGGGAACAAAGAATTTCTCACCTAAATTCGAAATTACCGCCAAATATTCGAAATTCCTGTCAATTGGGGGAAAGGGGGGAGGGGCAGGGGAAGGGGTGTGGATGGGGGAGGGGGCTGGGACCTGGGACCCACGGGCAGACTGATGGAAACACATGACGTCATATTGTGGTGGGGGTGGGTGAGGTTGGGAGTAATTAATTGATCAATATAATTAATTTGCATATCAATTTGATATCAAAAGTGTTCCAGCACCGACATCTCCATACTATATCAAGTTAGAGGATACAACGACGTTGCATTAGTTATAAAATTGAAACTGAGTTGAACTTTAAGTGTCATTCATTTATTATATAGTGTATGTGTGTACGGTATTTTCAAGGTTTAAAATCTTTTTAAATTCGCGTATTTCTATATTTGATTCTTACATTAATTGCTGTATTAATTCTTATATTTTATTCTTATGTTTATTCTTCAGGAAGATTTTGTGCACGGCCTTGGATGACACCGATCGTAGAAACATTTGAAACATAGAAATTCCGATCGCCACGAGCATCGCACGAAGGCGGGTATGCCAAAATGACATTTCTCCGCATGAATCTCACTTTGGAATGAAACGTCGTTAATATTTTTGAAGACTTCATGCGTTGGCAATAGTTTCGCAGCAAACCACGCATAACGAATCACTTCACTGAAAACTGGTACCTGCAGCTGATTTTGAGTCAACATACACTGTATCACCGAAAAAAGTTTAAAATGATTTTCTCAGTCATATATTGTTTTTTTCTTTAATTCATTCACCTAACATACGATTAGTAGACGTATAAAGACAACTTTATTTAAAGACATATAGGAAAAACATCCTTATAGCAATCTCCTGCGGACATGGATAGACAAATGAAAAACAAAAATGTAAACAATAATCGGGTTTCGAACACGAGGCACAAAACTGCAAAGCCACGACACGCCACTAGCCATTATGCGAGCACTTCGTTTAAACTGCTTACTCGCTAACAAGTTAATAAAGTACCTTGAAAACTTTTACCGCCGTTTTCTCAGGAACGGTCGAGTATTTACGGAGATGCCGAGACACTTGTTCGGTTATTTTGACTCCTCTTGCTCTGAGAAAAATTTCTTGGAAATCGGGTTATGGCACTTGCCGTGTTCTCGTCATCGATGTGCAGTAGGAGGACTGACCCTTTGGTGTTTAAACTCTATAGAATTTTTGTTCGGTTTAAATATTTGAAAGAAAAATGCAGTGTTTAATATACCTCAAGGTTTATTTCCCTCTTTATCTGTTATAGAACAATCTGGCGCTGTCTTTAATAACCTGAATGTCGACGGGTCGCAAAACTCCAATACTCCTTTCTTACATTACCTGGTGGGAAGCACATTGACTGAAGTTGATTCCGACTTAGATGCATAAAGCTGTCCTTCAATTGTTATATGTTCGATGCTTTGTCATTGGCTGGATGAAGTTATTGGTTATAAAGTTATCCCAAATGTCTGACACGTGATCTTACAGTTCAATGTTTTCATTATTCAACGCACTAAATAATTCGCTAGTCTCATTTCCTATATATTGAATAACATCCATAACAAAGGATTCCAGCTATGGTGATGCCATCTATGACTCGAGCATTTAGATTTTGCTGTTACCACAGATGATGTGGAACATATGTTCAGTGATTTCGTGTTAAAGTTTTCTTTGTCTCATCATTCTATATGATATTATTGAATGAAAATACTGTATGCAAAATATGTCAACTTGCTGATTTGTCTCTTTCCAATATTTGTATTGATTCTAAGTGCAGATTGTTTTAGGAGTTCCAAAATGTACTTCTTTCCAGTTTAATTTCTTATCAATATGGATACCCGAAAATTTTGAAGTTTTCATTCTATTTATTGTGACAACACTTGTCATTTGGTGCAGTGCCCGTAGATGTGCAGAAATTAATATGTTGTGTCTTTTCGAAATTGAGGGTGAGATCATTCACAGAAAACCAGAGAGTGATACTTTTGACAACGTTGTTTACCATCTCTTCTGTTGATTGGATTGATTACAATACTAGTGTTATCTGAAAAAAGAACTAATTTTGATTGTTGTGTGTTAGATAAAACATCGTTTACATGAATGTGGGACAACAGCGGACTTAAGACTGATCCTTTGGGAACCCCGCATGTGACTTCTCCACAGTGAGAAGGATGTTCCCGGACAATATTGACTGAATTACTAAATACAACTTTCTGAATTGTTTTGGTTCTATATGACATTATCCATTGGCTGGCCTTATCATGAATCCCACCAGTTCCTCAGTTTACATAGGAAAGTATTATGGTTCACTTGGTCGGATGCCTTATATCTGTCGAGGAAAATACCAACTGGCGCTATTTTGTTATTTAATGCTTGCAAAATCAGGTCAATGAATACGTAAATGGTATTCCCAGTAGAGCAACTTTTGTGAAATCCAAACTGTGATTTACTGACGATATCAGTGTTGCTCAGGTGAGACACTATTCTAAAATACATCATCTTCTCAAATATTTTGGAAAATGGTGTCAGTGGTGAAACAGGTAGGTAGTTATTAACATCTTTCCTATCACCTTTCTTAAGGAGGAGTTTAACAGCGACAGATTTCAGTCTGTCTGGAAAAATGTCTTGAGTACGTGATGCATTAGGTATTTCAGATAAGACAGGGCTTGTACAATAGGGTTACAGTAACTGAAATTCGAAACACCTTTCCAACAATAACGACCGCTTTCTGGAAAATTACATCGATGTATCACACATTACCTGTAAAAATAACTTGGAGGCCGTGATGGATAACTATAGCTCATAACACGGTATCATCCAACTAAGTGTACTACATCTTGTGTCCTCTTCAAACATTCGACGTGAAAGCCACGTAACAAGACATATCTCTTTGGTTTTTTGTACTCTATGCCGCTGATATTTACTCTATTACTGCGAAGGTATTGGACACGTATACGCTTAATACATGTAAACAAAAAGAATGCTGTTCTGTGTAGAGCCCATAAGTAGCTATAATCTGAAACGATTATTCAAGAGACACGGAATCAAATTCTACATAATTGAAAATTAAAGTACATTATTTAAGAATGCAACTGACCATATTTAACATTTAGAGAAGGGAAAACCAACTGTGATTCTTCAAAGAGTAATAACTTGATCACTTATCGTTTCATTTTATCTTTACCGTTTTTTTGTTTACTCTACGATTGTTACAAACAAATTCTTCTACGTCATCCTAAAATACTTGGCTACTTTCAGTGTGTTTAGGTGAGTGTGATACGAATAAGCGCGTCGAGCTGAACTAGGCCAAAATCTGCTAATGGTATGCAAACTCACAGCAGGAGCTGAGCAAACGGAACAGCATTGCCACACAACTTTCTCGTAGTAACCTCACCTTCCGCTTCCAACTCGTGAAGGAGTCAAGAGCCTACCACAGAAGCTGTGTGTGTGTGTGTGTGTGTGTGTGTGTGTGTGCAAGGTGCATGGCTTTTAAGTCTGATGAACATTATAATAACGGCTCTTTAAGATATATGGTAGTTCACTGTTATATGTGGTACGGAAGCTCGTTTTCTTGTGTTATTTATGGAACGGAAAGATAGAAATCGGTAATAAATAACTTACTTACCTTAATAACCCTCCTATTCCTACCAATTTCTAAACGTAAAAAAATATAAATTAAAAAACTACATAATGAATTTGCGAATCGAACACAGCTAGATGCCTTGGTCGCTACGTCATCGGCGTTTCCGTTGAATAGCGTTTACCTTTTCAGAACATAAGCGACAATCGTTAAAGTTTATTTCCAAGATTTCTAGAATAATATGTGCTTGAGGACACCATATACACAATGCGATCAAAAGTATCCGGACACCTAGCTGAAAATGACTTACAAGTTCGTGGCGCCCTCCATCGGTAATGCTGCTATTCAGTATGGTGTTGGCCCACCCTTAGCGTTGATAACAGCTTCCACTCTCGTAGGCCTACGTTCAGTCAGGTGCTGGAAGGTTTCTTGGGGAATGGCAGCCCATTCTTCGCGGAGTGCTGAAGTGAGGAGAGTTATCGATGTCGGTCGGTAGGCCTGGCACGAATACGGCGTTCCAAAACATCCCAAAGGTGTTCTATAGGATTCAGGTCAGGACTCTGTGTAGGACAGTCCATTACAGGGATGTTATTGTCGTGTAACCACTCCATCACAGGCCGTACATTATGAACAGGTGCTCGATGGTGTTGAAAGATGCAATCGCCATCCCCGAATTGCTCTTCAACAGAAGATGCTTAAAACATCAATGTAGGCCTGTGCTGTGATAGTGACACGCAAAACAACAAGAGGTGGAAGCGTCCTCCATCAAAAACACGACCACACCATAACACCACCGCCTCCGAATTTTACTGTTGGCACTACACACGCTGGTAGACGACGTTCACCGGGCATACGCCATACCCACACATTGCCATCGAGTCGCCACGTTGTGTACCGTGATTCGTCACTCCACACAAAGTTTTTCCACTATTCAATCGTCCAATGTTTACGCTCCTTACACCAAGCGAGGCGTCGTTTGGCATTTGCCGTCGTGATGTGTGGCTTATGAGCAACCGCTCGACCATGAAATCCAAGTTTTCTCACCTCCCACCTAACTGTCACAGTAATTGCTGTTGATCCTGCAGTTTGGAATTCCTGTGTGATGGTCTGGATAGATGTCTGCCTGTTACACATTACAACCGTCTTCAGCTGTCAGTGGTCTCTGTCAGTCAACAAACGAGGTCGACCAGGTACGCTTTTGTGCTGTACGTGTCCCTTCACGTTTCCACTTCACTACCACATTGGAAACAGTGGACCTAGGGATGTTCAGGTGTGTGGAAATCTCGCGTAGAGACGTATGACACAAGTGACACCCAATCAGCTGACAACGTTCGAAGTCCGTGAGTTATTCGGAGCACCCAATTCTGCTCTCTCACGATGTCTAATAACTACTGAGGTCGCTGATATCGAGTAGTTGGCAGTAGGTGGTAGCACAATGCACCTAACATGAAAAACATATGTTTTTGGGGGTGTCCGGATACTTTTGATCACATAGTGTACAATGATGATAAATGTTTAACATTGAGTTATCTATACATCGAGTCAATTTTGTGACATGAACTTAGGTAGTTTTCTCGAAAACGGGGTGGGGGGTGGGGAGCGGTGGGGGGTGGGTGAGGGGGAGAATTTTGAGCTAAAATATCTGAGCGTTTTCCATTTTAGGTTTAACGCAAGTGACCCGCCAAATATGTGCAGAAAATCACTGTATCAATTTCCTGGGGCAGATAGCTGCAGCACACCTGGTTATTAGACCCCGATAATTTGGTGAAATCTAGTTGTCCCAGGGCTGGTAATTACTAAAGGACGCCAGCGAACATTTTGTTCCTATTAAAAGCTGTTCCTTATGAAGTGATCTGTCACCTCTAGACGTTTGATGCGAAGACTTCAGAACATCCGGTATTTAATAATAGATTACCATTACAAACCATAGTACAAACCCCTCACAAACATGCTGCATGATGTAAGGGGGCAAGGAAGGACCTTGAATGGAATTTAGAACAATGGTGTCGGGTTCTCTACACTAACGAGTGAAGGTTTGTCTGACGCTTGATGCTTGTACCATTACACGTTTCAAGCAAGCATTCTCACGGGTTCATCAATCAGAATGGTCAGTAATGATTTGAGATGGTAGCACGTGTGGATGTCTGTTGGCTCTTATGGCTATCGAGCGAAGCTGGAGGACTGTGCAGTACTTGGACAGGATCCTTCTACATAATGTCCAGGTCTATAGTCAAAATTTCCGTCATGGTTTCATGTTTTAAGACGATAATACACGAACACCGCACACACCACGTGACTACAACCTTGCCCCAGGAGAAACGAAATGGAATGGCTTGAGGTATTTGCTGACATGAAACCAATTTAGCAGACTTGCTACCGATTGTATCATACCAAGCGGCGTCATAGAAACCTTCTCACCCACTAGATTATTTCGGGAAGACCGCAGTACAAGAATGCTTTGAGAAGAAACATGGATGAAGGGTATCAGACGGATGCCATATTCCTTGACTTCCGGAAAGCGTTTGACTCAGTGCCCCACTGCAGACTCCTAACTAAGATACGAGCATATGGGATTGGTTCCCAAGTATGTGAGTGACTTCTTAAGTAATAGAACCCAGTACGTTGTCCTCGATGGTGAGTGTTCATCGGAGGTGAGGGTATCACCTGGAGTGCCCCAGAGCAGTGTGATAGGTCCGCTGTTGTTTTCTCCATACATAAATGGTATTTTGGATAGGATGGATAGCAATGTGCGGCTGTTTGCTGATGATGCTGTGGTGTACGGGAAGGTGTCGTCGCTGAGTGACTGCAGGAGGATACAAGATGACTTGGACAGGATTTGTGATTGGTGTAAAGAATGGCAGCTAACTCTAAATATAGATAAATGTAAATTAATGCAGATGAATATGAAAAAGAATCCTGTAATGTTTGAATACTCCATTAGTAGTGTAGCGATTAACACAGTCACGTCGATTAAATATTTGGGCGTAACATTGCAGAGCGATATGAAGTGGGACAAGCATGTAATGGCAGTTGAGGGGAAGGCGGATAGTCGTCATCGGTTCATTGGTAGAATTTTGGGAAACACTAATACGATCTATTCTTGAGTACTGCTCGAGCGTTTGGGATCCCTATCAGATCGGATTGAGGGAGGACATAGAAGCAATTCAGAGGCGGGCTGCTAGATTTGTTACTGGTATGTTTGATCATCGCGCGAGTGTTACGGAAATGCTTCAGGAACTCGGGTGGGAGTCTCTGGAGGAAATGAGGCGTTCTTTTCGTGAATCGCTACTGAGGAAATTCAGAGAACCAGCATTTGAGGCTGACTGCCACTGCCACTGTGGTGGCCAGGGGACGTGCGACGCTTCATTCTCTTGCTCACAAAACCAATCCTGGGCGATGTGAGCTGTGTGAACAGGAGCCCTGTAGTCTCAGAAAGCCGCATCAACGCTGGGGAACAAGCATTGTAGCATTGGGTGGACCAGAATGGTCATATAATCATTGACAGTAATGTGACCTTGGAATAACACGATATGGCGGCCCGCATCATCACCGAACCCCCGCTATGTTTCATTCTTGGGACGTAAACCCGACCAGAAGTTGTAAATATTGTGTAACAAGACTCATCCGAACAAAAGACTTTCCTTCATCGCTCCATAGTCCAGATTTTATGGCTTTGGCACCACCCTTCCCTGTTGCGGGCGTATGCATCACTAAGGAGTGGATTTGGGATTCCACTTCTGCTATTCTAAACTAATGGAGCTCCCTTCGTGATATTTTGGTGGCGACAGGATTCACGATGGTGACATTCAGTTCTGCAGCGTCTTTTGCAGCTGTGGCCCCTAATTTTTCGTCACAATCCTCTTCAATGGCCGTCTGTCACGATTACTCAACATACACTTTCGTCCACGTTGTGACTTAGCGGATGGCGTTTTTCCGGTTTCCCTGCATGCTGTATAAATCTTCGATACGGTGCCTCTTGAAACACCAAACATTTCGCCTCCCGTGGTTACGCCAGCACTCACTATACGAGCACCAACCATTTTCCCACTTTCGAGTGCCCTGAGCTACGACATAATGCTGTCGACTGACACTTGCAACGTGTTGAGGACGCTGCGCAGGTATTGTTCATGGTGAAATACAACAGTGCAGCCCTCGGGTTTGTCTAGCATCCGCATTTATCTTCAAATCCGCATTTAGCGCGGTGTTTCCATGTGTCTGCCGGCAAGCTGTCGCAGTTTCTCTCCAAATAAACTGCTGGAAAATGTTTTGCACCAACTGCATACCTGGGATCTGGTGTAGGCTTCGATTCAAGAGCAACTGAGAGCGTATGAATAAGCTTCATGAAACTGAAACGAACTTGATTATGAAATGAAAACAAAATAGTTACCAAAATAAAAGCAGTGTGTTAGAATTTGGACATCTTTCCACATCTCTGAAATCAAAATATGCAGCTTGGTAATTTCCAATACCATATTACTATGCTTCATGTTGTGGCGTAACAAGCTAGTTACGCCACACTGAGAAGGGAGCCGAAAGGCACGCGTACACACACGCCGACTGGCGTCAAGTCTGGAACAGGATACGTTATGACTGCTATCAAGAAAATACGTAGCTTTGGAATATACTTAACTTTATTCTTTGTTGGTTTACAACGTTCTTCTTGAGACATTTATACGATAACTCTCAAACTAGGTAAGGCTAATGGCGCCTTGCTAGGTCGCAGCCATGGACTTAGCAGAAGGCTATTCTAACTGTCTCTCGGCAAATGAGAGGAAGGCTTCGTCCGTATTGTCGCTAGCAATGTCGTCCGTACAACTGGGGCGAGTGCTCGTCCGTATCTCGAGACCTGCCTTGTGGTGGCGCTAGGTCTGCGATCACACAGTGGCGACACGCGGGTCCGACATGTACTAAATGGACCGCGGCCGATTTAAGCTATCACCTAGCAAGTATGGTGTCTGGCGGTGACACCACACTTCATGTATTTTAAAATGCTCGGATGCTTTGGTATACTGTCCACAACGCGGTCATGCCACTGCTCGAGCTTGTCCATATTTTCGGCTGCGGCCCCTCGGAGGTAATCCAGTTTGCGATGAGCATTCCTGCGTCTACACTTTGCATGTTTCAAATTGTCGCGAGCGTGCACAGTCGGGTTCATGTCAGCAGATACCACACACCATTCCATTCGGGTCATTTAAACCTCCTGGAGGAAGGTCTTCACGAGATGCTTATGCTGTGCTCATGCATTATCACCTTGAATCACGAACATATCGCCGGAAAGTTGGCTGCATGGCTGAACAACAGGTAATAGGATTCTGTAAAAATACTGCAAACGCTTAACATTAACTTCGATTTAGATGCCACCACAAAATAAGGCTGCATGCCTGAAACGTACACCGGCATCGGACGGCCTGCACACTCTCCTACGACGATCACCATGAGTCAGCAAGTCATTCACTTGTCGATGAAAACAACTCGACGCTCTTGATCCTGATTTCATTACAAATGTTCCCTTATCCACATTTTTTCGCACACCATGCTACTATTTTTTTGTACTGTAATCTTTAATGGGTGCATACATGCCAAATTGATCATGTGGAGACGGTTGTGTACAGTCTTGGTCGACACACCATTACAGAGCCTTTAAAACGTCAGCACGCACTTCTATTGCGTTCGACTCGGGGCAAGCACAACTCATTCTTTCTGAGTTATAGTCATCAGCCGAGTTTGTTGACCACGGGGGACCACTACGAGGATGGTATCCAATGCTTTGTGACTCTTGAGTAGCGGTACAGTGTTCGAATGACGTAGGTGAGGTGTAAGCCATTTGTTGCGCTTTCTAAATTCGAGGTCTATAAACAATTAAATTCTGAGCCCCTGTTCTGCTACGCCACAAATCAATCCTACGGATTTCAACAACAATCAATGATAAATTAAACTAGCTGCAGCCCATTCCAGGAGTTTCGTCTCACAGTTCACTTGTGACAGGAAAATTTTAGTGGGTCCAAACCACGTATTCATGCTGTCACGCTTATTATGTATACACAGTTCACAATAACAGTAACCATCGACCATGTTCAGCTACTTCTGTCAATATACTTTTGAAAGGCTTCAACAAAAGTATAGTTATGGTTACTGATCTACCTCAACATTAAGTCACACTGAATTACTTTGTAGGATCCGATAAATTTTGGGTATACGATAATCGCACAAATCTAAGGGCTGCCAATTCGACTAAATACCTAGAAATTACAGTTACGAACAACTTAAATTGGAAAGACCACATAGATGATATTGTGAGGAAGGCGAAACGAGGACTGCGCTTTCTTGGCAGAGCACTTAGAAGACGCGACAAACCTACTAAAGAGACAGCCTTACACTTGACCGTCCTCTGCTGGAATATTGCTGCGCGGTGTGGGATCCTTACCAGGTAGGATTGACGGAGAACATCGAAAAAGTGCAAAGAAGGGCAGCCTGTTTCGTGTTCAAAATGGTTCAAATGGCTCTGAGCGCTATGGGACTTAACTTCTAAGGTCATCAGTCCCCTAGAACTTAGGACTACTTAAACCTAACTAACCTAAGGACATCACACACACCCATGCCCGAGGCAGGATTCGAACCTGCGACCTTTGCGGTCACGCGGTCGCAGACTGAAGCGCCTAGAACCGCTCGGCCACACTGACCGGCCTTGTTTCGTGTTATCGCGCAATAGGGGTGAGAGTGTCACTGATAGGATACGCGAGTTGGGGTGGCAGTCACTGAAACAAAGGCGGTTTTCTTTGCGGCGAGATCTATTTACGAAATTTCAATCAAAACTTTCTCTTCCGAATGCGAAATTATTTTGTTGACACCCACCTACGTAGGGAGAAATGATCATCATAATAAAATAAGAGAAATCAGAGCTCGAACGGAAAGATCTAGGTGTTTCTTTTTCCCACGCTCCATTTGAGAGTGGAATGGTAGAGAAGTAGTATGAAAATGGTTCTATGAACCCTCTGCCAGGCACTTAAGCGTGAATTGCAGAGTAACCATTTAGATGTAAATGTTAAAAAATCTATCTATAGACATGCCTCGCTCCACCGGTTGGTGTAAGGAGACAAAAACGAAATATAAATATGTGCTTAGAGCGGAATTAAGCTGCCTGAAGGTTAGCAGTAATTTTATATTAGTCTTAACGCAAAACAGTTTTTCCTCTGTATTTTAAATTAATTATAATGCGTACAAAGCTTGTAGCAACAATTTTTGAGTCAGCTATCCGTTCCTCAACTTGTTCTACCATCTTAGAAAAATAACATCATTTACCAACAAATATAAACGTAATTTTTTTCGAAATTTAAATAGACAGTCAAATTATGTGTAAAATGTCTCATCTTAAAAGAATTTTAGTGTTGATTCCAAAACTGGTCATACAGTTTGCGAGTCTGTAATATTTCCGAAGATATAGAGAATTTAATATTACGATTAATTTTAGGTTGGAGCATAAGTTCGTAGCTTTTTAGTTTTGTATGTTTCTATTCCGGTTGCTATGGATTTATTTATTGATTGTCATTTTTATTTGTGATTTACTGTTGCTATTTGGGTTTAGATACTCTCATTTTGTAATATGGAGGTAGTGAGTGGAGCTGTGGACTCTAGAAAATTGAGTGCCAAGTGGAGAAATCGGAACGTTTCCGACATATTCTTCTGTTTCAGTTCCGTAGAGCGGTGACAGTGGTGGAGGCAGCCAGAAACATTTCGTTCCTGTATAGTGATAACGCCACTGGACAGAGCACGGTAAGAAAATGGCTTTCTCGTTTTAAGGAGGATCGTCTTGACATTAATGACTCTCCACGTTCAGGAAAACCTTCGGGGTTTGATTGAGATCATTTAACCACATTAATCCTCAATGACCCAAGACAGTGTGCATGAGAACTGGCAAATATGATGATTTGTGATCATTCCACGATCCTACGACATTTGAATGCAATGGGGAAGGTTCAAAAATCGGGTTTATGGATACCACATGCTCTAAACCAAAATCACAAAAATCGGCGGGTGGCCATATGTTCATCTCTTCCTGCTCGTCATCAACTGGCTCGTTAACAACACCGACCATCCCTATACTACATCGTTACTGGTGACGAGAAATGGTGGATTTATGCTAACATAAGGGAAAGAAAGAAGTGGCTGAGGCCAAAAATAGCAGCAACTCCCAGTACAAAAACCTAAGCGCATCCACAAAAGATAATGTTACGCATCTGCTGGAACAGCGACGGTGTGGTTTACTTCGAATTCAATCCCGAGGTGTAATCATCAGTGCTGGCATTCATTGACAACAACAGACGTCCTTCTGACGCAATCCAAGAACAACGACCAGGAAGATTGCAAAAAGTGATGCTATTCCATGATAACGCCCGGCTGCATTCTGCTAGACTGCCTAGAAACACTATACAGGAGATGAGTGGGAAGGCACTTGGCACCCACCTTATTCACCTGATCTTGCGCCCTCAGATTTTCACCTTTTCCACTCTCTATCGAACAACCTTCAAGGAGCTTCTTTCCGGAAGAAAATGAGCTTCGGACATGGCTTGACGAGTTCTTCACCTCAAAACTACGTGATTTCCACAGTCGCGAAATCGTAAAGTTACCACACTGTTGCCAGACTGTTGTAAACAGTGAACGATGATGAATAGTCTCTATTACACGTGTCTGTTGTGTTTATTAAACTTATGGGAAAACGTGACGAACTTATGCACCAACTTAATATTTTATTAATATTACTTCATCCACTGCATCTGGCTTGCATTTATATGTGTAAAACATGAAATTTTATTCTCTAGCATCAGTTCGAAGAACTTTACTTTTGAAAACAGTCGTTTGATTGCATTTCAATATTTCATCATAACTTCCTTAGTTATTAGCTGACACAATTTTGGAATTAGCCAATCGATTAAGTCCCCATGAAAGCTATAAACCTATTATGATTTTTAGTTTTTATATATCAATTCATGGCAGCAAAATATGGGGTTATGAATTTAATTGGATTCAAAATTCGAAATAAGATTGTTTGACAGGAATCCTAAAATATAATTTTAGAATGATTGTATGACGACTATGGAATAAACGATGTTGCGCTATTGGTACAAACATGTCTTGTGTATAAAGAAATAGAAGTTATATAATATCAGTTTCGATTAGAGCCAAAGAGTCTGTTGCTAGGTATCGTGATCGACTTTGCTTCAGTAAAGTCTTGCCGTAAAGTGACAGCGCGCACATTGTCAAAGCTTGAAGTGACCATTCAAAGCATACTGACAGAATGAACAGAATGAACGGTGTACACAAGTTGCAATGTCCCTCTTACGAGTGGCGATATAACGTGCTCTACTGGACTGTGTTGAGGTAGCAGGTTTACTTTTACTTCCATTACACAGATTTATTTATTTATTTAATCATATGGCTAGGGCCCCCCCCGTCGGGCAGGCCGTTCGCCGGGTGCCGGTCTTTCATATTGACGCCACTTCGGCGACCTGCAGTCCATGAGGATGATAGGATGATTATGATGAGGACAGCACAACACCCAGTCCCTGAGTGGAGAAAATTCTAACCTGGGCCCAGAGGATTGACAATCCGTCGCCATGACCATTCAGCTACCGAGGGCGGACATTACACAGATGGCTGTACGTTATAATTTCCTGTGGTCGAAAGAGGTTTTAGACCGAAAAACAAGAGCTATGCAAGTTAAATGAGTGGTGTAAAACGTTTTTGGACAGTTCAGTGGGCCTCCAGGAACCATTGTGACGATTTCTAACCTAGAAATACGCTTATCTTCAAAGTTTAATGCCACCGTTGTCAATTATCGACGTCGTACAAAGCCCAAAATGTGCATATCTGGACAGGGTTCAAATGGCTCTGATCACTATGGGACTTAACTGCTGAGGTCATCAGTCCCCTAGAACTTAGAACTACTTAAACCTAAGGACATCACACACATCCATGTCCGAGGCAGGATTCGAACCTGCGATCGTAGCGGTCGCGCGGTTCCAGATTGTAGCGCCTAGAACCGCTCGGCCACTCCGGCCGGCTATCTGGACAGGGGCTCCTCCTTGAATAATGATCATTTTGTCATTCTGCATTACTTATTAAGCTGTGTTGACGTTTTCTTTTTCAGGTCACTCTAGATATAGAGGGTGTTTGACAATTATACGTACAAACCGAAAGGGGCGAGCAAATACACTAAGATGAAAAAATGTCATGGGATAGGGATATGCACATATACAGATGGCGGTAGTATCACGTACTCAAAGTATGAAAGGGCAGTGCGCTGGCAGAGCCGTTATTCGCACTCAGGTGAATCATGTGAAAAGGTTTCCGACGTGATTCTGGCCACTCAGAACGAATTAACAAACTTTGAACGCGGAATGGTACTTGGAGCTAGACGCATTGGACATTCCACTTCGGAAATGGTTGGAGAATTCAGTATTCCGAGATATACAGCGTCAAGAGTGTGCCGAGAATATCAAATTTCAGGCATTACCTCTCAAAAAAGTCAACGCAGTTGCCAACGGCCTCTGTGCGACCGAGAGCAGCGGCGTTTGCGTAGAGTTGCTGGAGCTAACAGACAAGCAACATTGCGTGAAATAACCGCAGAAACCAATGTGGGACGTACGACGAACGTATCCGTTCGGACAGTGAGGCTAAATTCGGCTTTAATGGGCTATGGCAGCAGACGACCGACGCGAGTCTTTGCTAACAGCATGACATCGACTGCAACGCCTCTGTTGTACTCTTGACCTTTCGCAATTATAGACGGCTATAGAGACAGTTTGGCTCAATATTTCTGCAGGAGACTCCCAACGCCTAGTTGAGTCTTTGTCACGTCGAGCTGCTGCAACTACACAGGCCAAAAGGAGGTACGACACGATATTAGGAGGTACCCCATGACGTCCGTCACCTCAGTGTAATCCTAATGAACATAGGCCCGGAAACCAATGGTTTTCTTAACTTCTTATAACAGAATCCCCGAGGATCCAAACTGCAGATATGTTCTTGAGGACAAGCAGATTGCAACAGGTTTTCCTCATGGCCACCGTCCACGTGAAGACAGGCTCCAGCGTATCTCCTCATCGAATTCCATACATGTTCAAATATTCCAGGCTTCTTCCAAGTGCTTTGACAACAATCCAAAATGTGTTCCCAGAGCTCATCGCCACTACCAATGAGGCTGGAATACAGCAAAACTTTCAAATAATCCCCACCCAATGAAATCCAACATGTTCAAGTCGGAAGACTTGGGAGGCCATGGTATTGGCTAGTCATGACCGATACACTTGTTGCGCTATTTAACAGCACTTGTTGTTGTTGTTGTTGTGGTCTTCAGTCCAGAGACTGATTTGATGCAGCTCTCCATGCTACTCTATCCCGTGCAAGCTTCTACATCTCCCAGTACCTACTGCAACCTACATCCTTCTGAATCTGTTTAGTGTATTCATCTCTTGGTCTCCCTCTACGATTTTTACCCTCCACGCTGCCCTCCAATACTAAATTGGTGATCCCCTGATGCCTCGGAATATGTCTACCAGGCGATACCTTCTTCTAGTCAAGTTGAGCCATAAATTTCTCTTTTCTCCAATTCTATTCAATACCTACTCATTAGTTCTACCCATCTAATCTTCAACATTCTTCTGTAGCACCACATTTCGAAAGCTTCTATTCTCTTCTTGACTAAACTATTTATCGTCCATGTTTCACTTCCATACATGGCTACACTCCATATAAATACTTTCAGAAACGACTACCTGACACTTAAATCTATACTCGATGTTAACAAATTTCGGCCATCAGTGTCGCTGAGGCACACAAGGCTTCCCACCAACGGCAAGGGGCAAGGTCCATGGTTCATGGAAGGGGGGGGGGGCTAGCAGCACTTAATTATGCTGAATCTCAGTACGTGGTGGAGGCCACCCTGAACCACTACAAGTAGTTTCCTTTCCTGTACCACTCGCAAGTAGAGCGAGTGAAAAACGACTGTCTATATGCCTCCGTATAAGCCCTAATTTCTCGTGTCTTATCTTCATGGTCCTTACGCGAAATCTGTGTTGACGGCCTTAGTATGGAGGCAGTTTGAATGTTTTTAATTTGCGCCTCACTTGCAAAGTTTAGAAATAAGCGTAATCCTCAGATGTGTGACTGGATTCGTGATTTCCTGTCAGAAATGTCATAATATTAGTAATCGACGGAAAATCCTAGAGTAAAACAGAAGTGATATCCGACTCTCCCCAAGGACGCGTCATAGGCATTCTGGTGTTCCTGAATCTACATAGACGATTTAGGAGACAATCTGAGCAGCCTTCTTGGATTGGTTAGAGATGATGATGTCATTTACTGTCTTTTAAAGTCTTCAGATAATGAAAACCAATGCAAAATCGGTTATACAAAATGTCTGAATGATGCGAAAAGTGATAATTGGCTGTAAATAATGGAAAGTGTGAAGTTGTCCACATGAGAACTAAATGGAATTCTCTAAATTTCGGTTACAGCATAAAACACTGAATACTTAGAGATTACAATTACGAATTACTTAAACTGGAACTACCAAAGACTGTGTTTATTGGCAAAAGACTTAGAAATCGTAAGAAGTCTACTAAGGAGATCGCTTAGGCTACGCTCGTCCGCCCTCTTCTGGAGTACTGCTGTGCGGTGTAGGATCCGCATCACATAGGATTGACGAACGACATCGAAAAAATTCAGATAAGGGCAACTCGTTTTGTATTACCGCGAAAGAGGGGAGAGTGTTACGGATATAATACGCTAATTGTGCTAGGAAACACTAAAACAAATGCGTTTGTCGTTACGGCAGGATTTTACATTACTGGCCATACAAATTGCTACACCACGAAGATGACGTGCAACAGACGCGAAATTTAACCAACAGGAAGAAGATGCTGTGATAAGCAAATGATTAGCTTTTCAGAGCATTCACCCAAGGTTGGCGCCGGTGGCGACACCTACAACGTGCTGACATGAGGAAAGTTTCCAACCGATTTCTCATACACAAAAGCAGTTGACCGGCGTTGCCTGGTGAAACGTTGTTGTGATGCCTCGTGTAAGGAGGAGAAATGCGTACCATCACGTTTCTGACTTTGATAAGGGTCGGATTGTAACCTATCGTGATTGCGGTTTATCGTATCGCGACATTGCTGCTCGCGTTGGTCGAGATGCAATGACTTTTAGCAGAATATGGAAACGGTGGGTTCAGGAGGGTAATACGGAACGCCGTGCTGGATGCCAACGGCCTCGTATCACTAGCAGTCGAGATGACAGGCATCTAATTCGCATAGCTGTAACAGATCGTGCAGCCACCTCTCGATCCCTGAGTCAACAGATGGGGACGTTTGCAAGACAACAACCATCTGCACGAACAGTTCGACGACGTTTACAGAAGCATGGACTACCAGCTCGAAGACCATGGCTGCGGTTACCCTTGACGCTGCATCACAGACAGGAGCGCCTGCGATGGTGTACTCAACGACGAACCTGGGTGCACGAATGGCAAAACGTAATTTTTTTCGGATGAATCCAGGTTCTGTTTACAGCACCATGATGGTCACATCCGTGTTTGGCGACATCGCGGAGAAACGCACATTGGAAGCGTGTATTCGTCATCGCCATACTGGCGTATCACCCGGCGTGATGGTATGGGGTGCCATTGGTTACACGTCTCGGTCACCTCTTGTTCGCACTGGCAGCACTTTGAAAAGTGGACGTTACATTTCAGATGTGTTACGACCCATGGCTCTGCCCTTCATTCGATCCCTGCGAAACTCTACATTTCAGCAGGATAATGCGCGACCGCATGTTGCAGGTCCTGTACGGGCCTTTCTGGATACAGAAGATGTTCGACTGTTGCCCTGGCCAGCACATTCTCCAGATCTCTCACCAACTGAAAACGTCTGGTCAATGGTGGCCGAGCAACTGGCTCGTCACAATACTCCAGTCACTACTCTTGATGAACTGTGGTATCGTGTTGAAGTTGCATGGGCAGCTGTACCCGTACGCGCCACCCAAGCTCTGTTTGACTTTATGCCCAGGCGTATCAAGACCGTTATTACGGCCAGATGTGGTTGTTCTGGGTACTGATTTCTGAGGATCTGTGCACCCAAATTGCGTGAAAACGTAATCACATGTCAGTTCTAGTATAATATATTTGTCCAATGAATACTCGTTTATCATCTGCATTCCTTCTTGGTGTAGCAATTTTAATGGCCAGTAGTGTATCATGAAATATCAATCACCAACTTTCTCATCAGAATGTGAAAGTACACTCATGTTCAGAAAAAAACACATCTTGAACGAATGGATATAGGACGTTCGCATTCACGGGTCACGTATATTAGTATGTTCTGCTGAAATGATTGGCATTTCAGTCACCTCTGTTCAGCATATGTTCTGTTGCCTAGCAGACACAGGGCCCGCCATAGGCTCTGTTAACTTGTTCCACGCGTTATTGCATGGACACGTATAAGGTGCGAATGGATCCTATTTTATAGCCATCGATGCTGCTTTCTCCTGATTCCAAAGTTCATCTGTGTTGATTGCCACTGTTCACAGCGCTGGCGAGCCAGGGCAAAAGGCTGACATCCTGTGATACCAAAAAGACACGTGTTCCTGCACAAACATGTGGTCGAGCATTGTCTTGCTGAAAAATGGCGTCTGGCGTGCTGTGCAGAAAGGGAACAGCTACGGGTCGCAGGATGTCATTCACGTAGGTCATATTAGTCACAGCGCCCAGGACACACACTAACTGTGATTTGTGGTTGTACCCACTAGCACCCCACACCATAAGGCCTGGAGTTCCCTCTGTATGTCTTGTGCGAATGCATCCACTCTGATATCGCTTCCCCTGTCTGCGGAGAACCAAAACGAGGCCATCATTTTCAAGCAAACAGAACTTGGTTCGTTCGAAAACACTATCTGATGTTGTTCCTGTCCCCAGTGACTTCTTCCATACATTATGTCTAGAGTGTTTCTGCTCGTTCGTCAAAGGTAGGCGGAGAAGTGGGCGACACGTACGTAGCCCATGCCGTGATAAATGACGACGGACTGCCACCCCTGACACTGTACAATGTGTTCTCCCTGTACCACTGTTGCGCCAGATCCAAGGAGGACACAGATCTGTCCTGCAACGCCATTCGGATGAGGTGTCGATCTTCTCGGGGGGTGGTCTGGGTGGTGCGACCTGACCCATCTCGTCATGTTCTACGGCCTTCCGTGAACCATTCTGTACGCACCCGTTGTGCTGCCGAAAGTCTTCGTCCCATACGAGCAGCAATTTCCCAGATGGCTATATCACATACTCTCAAGCCAATAATGCACTCTTTTTCAAACTCACTGATTTGGCGTTACGGTTCGCGCATATGACTTCGAAGTATCCTGCATATCTGCTCAAGTGACACTGATCCATTACCTTCGGTCTGTAGCGACGACGAGAGCCGCAGGCACATTTTACGGGTAGGCGGTGTTGCGCAAAGATAGCGATGTTGTCCTTGAACCTGTTGGCCGACATTGTTCAAATGCTAATCATTTCTGTAAAACATACTACTGTACATGTCCTGTGAATATGAACGTGCTATCTGTAGTCTTTCAAGGCGTTCGGTTTTTTCTGAACATGAGTGTATTTTGATGGCGCCCACTTACGTAGGGAATTGTAATCAAAATAGGAGAAAACAGAGCTTGCACGACAAGATTTAAGTGTTTGTTATTCCCGCGCGATCTTCGATAGTGGAACGGCAGAGAAAGAGCTTAATGGTAGTTCTATAAAACCTCTGCCAGGTACTTAATTGTGAATTGCAGAGTAATCATGCAGGTGTAGATGTGGATGTAGATGCCCTGGACATTAAGAGTGTTGTAATACTGGCATGACTACACTTGTGCATATGTCGTATCGAGGAAACAACTGGTTCTTGGACCTATGTTTATTAGGATTGTTTGCTTGTCTCATTGGTCTCTGCTCGCCCCTTTCTGTATGCATTGAAATTTTGCTGTTAGATCTCTACTTTCAATGCTGAATTTTACTTTCTCTATTTTTCATTTTTCGTGAAATACTAATTATTGCAGCGTGAATGATAAGCAGATTCTGTACCAGTATCGACTACAGACATTCTCTATCTTCGAAGTTTTCCTCTCCTTCAGGGAGTCGTGAACCAATGAACGCTTAGTGCGGCATTCGGCGAGGCTGTAACGTGGCCTTTCAAATACCTCTTTCTTACTCCTTCTGCGGGACGTGCAGTGTGGTGAGCGGAAGACTGGGTGGGTGTTGAATGCGGCGGTTGCTGAGTTGCTGTTTTCGTGCGATGATTCCTGTTATTGGTTGGTTCAAATGGCTCTGAGCACTATGGGACTTAACTTCTGAGGTCATCAGTCCCCTAGAACTTAGAACTACTTAAACCTAACTAACCTAAGGATGTCACACACATTCATGCCCGAGGCAAGATTCGAACCTGCGACGGTACGGTCGCGCGGTTCCAGACTGTAGCGCCTAGAACCGCACGGCCACTCCGGCCGGTTCCTGTTATTGATGTTATGCGTAGCATTGATTGTCAGCAACATTATTGCGTTAAATCATTCCTGACGTACTTATAGTTCCTGGCAAAGTTTTCTCTAATTCATGTACTGAAAATGCTAAAAACAGCACTGGTCGACATACGTTCCACGCGTCGTTACGTACTCTTTGTTTCCTTGTAAGGGCAGTAGCTAATAGTCTTGGTACAAAATCCGAGTTTAGTCAATTTATACGAACAGCTACTCAGTCAGTTCAGCCACTCTTCCCTTCAGTTTAGCGAGTTGCATGCTCTGTGTCATGTATGGAAATACTGTTCAGGTAATAGGAGCGTATCTAAAAGGCATTGTTGCACTCCGAAAATGCATGTATTATTCTGCAGAATTGATTTTAGAAGTTAATTACATAAAAAAGTTTTCGAATATTCTTGCTTATTTCGATTTTCTTGGTCACGTATTTATTATTTAACTGCATTAACGTAACTGATATTCTGCTGTACAGCCGTTACCTAATAGCACAATGCAATACACAACCTTTGGCTGTGTCCCTTGATACATCCATATCTCATTTCACACTAAGGTTAGGTTTCCATATTCTGACTATTAAGTGTCCCGTTCTGTGCATGAATTATGCAGTAATGAAGGTAAGTGTGACGCAGATACGACATGGACAGACGCCGTATTTGATTCTACAAAAGAGCGTATGGTCTATATTGCATATTTGACTGTGAAAATTACAAAAGCGGGGTTGACAACCCCAATGCGCCTTGACCGACTAGAAGTCGAATTACTAAAACACGCTCACTATTTCAGGAGTCTCACAGATGATTTACCATATTCACTTGTGTTCACAAAAGTGAAAGCGCTACTGTTTGCCGTTTCGCGATTAATCTAGGTGTGGATTTCGTGTCTTTCTGGCGTGCGTGCAGTAAATGCGGAAACATGAACTATGGCGACGTTATTACCAAATGCATCCAATCAGGATCAACGTGCTGTTGTTCTTTAATTGGCTGCCGAAAGACAAAGACTTTTCATATTTTTTCCTGTACTCAGACTGCGTACGTAAACTTATTTCATGGGTGACAACTTTGTTTATAAGAGGACATAGCTTGTTTCGATCAGGGCATTTTAGGATTTACTTAAACGAATAATCCAAACTATAAATTGTGCAATCACCTTACGACCTCCCGTATGTTGTTTAAGATGAATTTTCTTCAAGCTATCCCATTGGAAACTATTTTAAATTTTATTTTACTGCTGATCGGTTATATACGTAGTATCTGCTTGTTAATGTTGTTTTCTACATGTATACCCTGCAGACAACTGTGAAGCCGCGCGGGATTAGCCGAGCGGTCTGGGGCGCTGCAGTCATGGACTGTGCGGCTGGTCCCGGCGGGGGTTCGAGTCCTCCCTCGGGCACGGGTGTGTGTGTTTGTCCTTAGGATAATTTAGGTTAAGTAGTGTGTAAGCTTAGGGACTGATGACCGTAGCAGTTAAGTCCCATAAGATTTCACACACATCTGAACATTTTTGAATGGAAGAGGGTACGCCCCATTGTAGCAGTTGTTAGGGCTTTCCCCGTTTCCATCTACACATGAAGCGTCCTGTAATTAGTCTAATCTTGTCTCCGCGATCCCTAAGGGAGCGATACGTGAGGGGCTGTAATATAAGGGGCAATCAAAACGTTTCTATTCAAAGGCCGTGCAGTCCAGAATCGATATGCCAATCAGGCACAATCACCTTGAGCACTGAGGCAATTATCCCACAGATGCACCAGGTTGAAGATACCCGTTTGTTAAAACAGCGTGTCCTGCTGCGTG
Organism: Schistocerca piceifrons; assembly: GCF_021461385.2. Taxonomy (NCBI): domain Eukaryota; kingdom Metazoa; phylum Arthropoda; class Insecta; order Orthoptera; family Acrididae; genus Schistocerca; species Schistocerca piceifrons. Next base: position 244,788,620 of record NC_060149.1, read on the forward strand.
AAGAAGTCCGTAACTGTCTGCTGCACATCCTCATCCCACAGGAATCATCGACCCTTCCCCCAAGGCCTTTTTTAAGGAACCGAAGCACTAATGATCATGTGGGGAGAGATCAGGACTGCTGGGCAACTCTGTCCTGTTTGGGTGCATTTGGTAATAACGGGACCATAGTTCACGTTCTCATATTTACTTCACACACGCCGGAAAGACACGAATGTCACACTGATCCCTTGCCTACACGTCGGTGCTTATATATCCGTTGCAGCAACGTCATCGAATGGAAACTCTCGCAGTGTGCAGGCAGTCAGGTTGGTATCCCGCTGCTGTCGAGGGTGTTTCTAGACAATCTTTCGCTGGTCATCGGGGTTCAGTTCGAAGCGGTACTCATCAATGAAGACAGTTCAACTCCATGTAACGAGATTTCAGAACGAAGACGCCTGAGACATCGGTGGGATACCAACCTGACTGTTGCCCGGCACCCAGGAGTGATGGTCTGGGGTGCCATTGATTTTCGTAGCAAGACGCATTTGGTTGTCATCCGTGGCACCCTTTCAGCACAGCAGTACGGCGGCGAGATTCTACGTCCTGTTTTGTTGCTCTTCATGGCAAGCTATCCTGGATTTACATTTCAGCAAGATAATACCCGGGCGCACACGGTGAGAGTTTGTATTGCTTGTCTTCGTCCTTGCCAAACGCTACCTTGGCCGGCAATACCGCCGGATCTCATCTCAAATGAGAACGTTTGGAGCACTGCGGGCAGGACCCTGCAACCGGCTGGGGATAACGTGCCAAAGCGACACAATTTGTCGCACTATACCTCAGGAGGCCATCCAACAACTCTATCAATCAGTGCCAAGCCAAATATCTTCTTGCATAAGGGCCAGAGCTCGACCAACGCGTACTGAGTTGTTCGATTTGTAAAGCTCTTTCTCTTGGATAAATCATCCAATTTTTCTGAAATTATGATCATTTGCTCGTCTGTGCATGTGCATCACATCTAACAATTTCCGTTCCATTCGGATAATTCCTTCGCGGTGCGTCTTTCTTTCTGTTTCTTGGAGTCTATTTTCCCAGAGTCATTACTAAAGTTGGTTCTAGAAACTTTATAAGTAGGTTTTCTAGGGTTAGTTCGAGTAAACTTTTTTTTCTTTTTTTCTGTATTTTATGGCTTCCTCTCACTCCAAGAAAGCAGTTGCTCTTCCATAATATACATCAAATAAATCTGAATCAACGCAAAGGTTTAAGAGAGGAAAATTTCGAAAACAAGTGGAACATACAACAGAAAGATGGTTCTGGATAAATATAAAAAGTCTTGCAAAGTAACACTGAACATGTTACCATTGAAACTGTTTCAAATTGCTCTGCCAACTCCGAAGCGAAAAAAGTCTCTTGAAAGTCGTAGCTATAAACGGATCCAATCTTATCCACACTGACATGAAATGTGTGGCGAGGGCCTCCCGGCGGGTAGACCTGATCGCCTGATGCAAGGCTTTTGAGGTGATACCACTTCGGCGACTTGCGCGTCGATGGAGATGAGATGATGATGATGAAGACGACACAACACCCAGTCCCTGAGCGGAGAAAATGTCCAACCCAGCAGGTTCGAATCCTGCCTCGGGCATGGATGTGTGTGATGTCCTTAGGTTAGTTAGGTTTAAGTAGTTCTAAGTTCTAGGGGACTGAAGACCTCAGATGTTAAATCCCATAGTGCTCGGAGCCATTTGAACCATTTTTGATAAACTCGTATCAACAGCCAATTAGAGAGCTTCCTATTACTGCAATGCGGGTGAAGAGGGAGACAGAAGGAAGGGGAGTGAGCGAAAGGATTATGGGAAACCAAAGAATTAAAACACGTAAAATAAAGTGACGTCGAATCATAAGACGAGTGCAATAGTTCACTCCGGTCACTGAGGAAATCACACCGTCAGCGAATTTAAGTGAGGAGCGTCATGTATGCATTGTGTCCCAGAAGGAATGGTCAATATTCTAGGATATCACAGGAACGCTTATTCGAAGCAAAAAATCTTAGTAAACATGGGCTCATACCTTAAACGTTATGAATGCCTCTTCGTCTTAGTGCCAAACAAATCTCTTATAATGCTTTGCTTTCCATATTTTGAGAGGAGGTAGGATAGACGAAAACAAGAAAAAATGTTTATTAAACTGGGACTCTAAAATGCATACCTCAAGAGCTATGAGCATTTGTTAAGCTAAAGAGACGTGTCTCACAGCATCGAAGATTATAATTATTTCACGGCGATACCTCGGATGAACAATGAACCTTGCCAAGGTAGGGCGCCTTGCTTGCTTCAGCGATAGAGATATCCTAACCGTAGCTGCAACCACAACGTAGTGGTATCCTTGGAGAAGCAAACCGAATCTGGTCCCTGAGGATGGGCAGCAATCTTTTCAGTAGTTGCAGGGGAAACAGTTTGGATGACTGACTGGTCTGGCCTTGTAACATTAGCCAACATGACATTGCTCTGTAGTTACTGTGAACAGCTGAAAGCAAGGAGAAACTGCAATAACTATTTTTCCCTAGGACTTGGAAAAAGTAAAACAATGGTAATGGAGTGTAATCGTACTAAGTTAGGTGATTATGAGAGAAAAAGGTCAGGAAAGGGAGAAAGTTGGAAGTCTATGATTCTGCTGTGTGATACACAGACTCTGAGATATTATTATCGCGAGGAGTAGCGAGCGAGAGTTGTCAAGGGGACTCGGAGGTGGTCGAACGCAGCGTGCGGTGGAGGGAAGCCGCGCGACATGAGAAGCCGTGATCGTGCTAGTAGTGCCGGAGGAGACTGGTATTAATCGAGGAATTTTGGTAATTTGCCTTTTAGCTGTACGTAGATGTTGGTTGCTTGCGCGCTGGAGGGATTTTGTCAGATTTGTTCAAATAGTTCAAATGGCTCTGAGCACTATGAGACTTAACAGCTGAGGTCATCAGTCCCCTAGAACTTAGAACTACTTCACCTAACTAACCTAAGAACATCACACACATCCATGCCCGAGGCAGGATTCGAAACTGCGACCGTAGCAGTCGCGCAGTTCCAGACTGAAGCGCCTAACCGCTCGGCCACAACGGGGTATGCGTACATTGAGAGTAATACTCTCGTCTTTGTTGTGGCCAGACACTTGTTTATTGCGTACAGTCATTGTGGAGTAGTTAGAAGTCTGTGTAAAGTTTTTCAGTGGTTGAATTATGTACTGAAAATGTAACAGACTGTAGATTTTATTGGTTTATGCCATTTTTCTTTACATCGTTAAATACTAGTTGACCAAACTCCTCCAAATCATTCAACTTCTATGTATAAAGGTATGGCAATAGTTGTTGCAATTAGTCTATGCGTTGCACTCTGCATGGATCACAGTATTGCTTCTGAAATATGTTGGCATGTTGCTGATCACGAAATTGCACCACCAAGACGAGATAAGTTGTCCGTTTCATACAGGAGCATTGTAGAACGTTAGAGAATTTTTTTAACTCGCAATCAGATAGTTGAGAATTGATTTCTTTATAACACGTAGGAGAAGTAATTAATTTTCTGTTCGTATTTCTGTTTTTTTTTCTCAATCAGAGTTCCATTATTGTCAGAGAACGTCACACACACATTTCCATACCTTTTTTAAAAATAATTCCGAATTCGTTTCACCTGTCAACCTGTCTGCCAGGATTTCGTTTCGTTGGACGATTTCGCTGTTAGAGGTGCTTGGTCTTGCTACTGCATTTGCAAAATTTTATACAGTAGTACTTAATAGTTGTTGCATAGCATTTTTCGTTTCTTGCTCTCTGCTTTGCATTAATTCAAAACTTTTTTATTTCAGCACTTTTCTAGTTCAGTATTTATTTTACAACAGTGAAGTTAACAGCTTTGTGTTAAGATAGTTATTTTGCTTTTTTGCCATTTTTCTTATTGCTACAACGACAATGAAAACTAGACCACAGGCGGGAATGGACAAGACAGTAGAAGTAGCTCCAAACGAAGTTTCGGAAAATTTGAGGTATGACGTAGAAAATTCTTCCCAGGATAATAAACTCAGTGAACTTTCGAACAATACTGTGAATAATCAGAGTATGTGCCATTATTTCCTGATCATGCGTAATGAATTACAGGGAACTACACGCAGTTCAGGCCATCAAAATACCATAATGCAGTCCGATTTTGTTATGAGAGATTCAGGTATTGTTTCTACTTTTAAAAAGCAATGTAATTTTGTCTTCACGTCCTTCAGTAATAATGTTACACAATTAGTACTAGCTCATCTTGGTGAGATTAAAAATCTAATGACGAGATAAATGACGAGATCAACGAGTCAGGCAGCAAACAGGAACAAAATTTCAAGCTGAAGGAAGAGAACTTCAAATTGTTTCGGGATGAGATTAATAACAATTTAAATCGTAAATTCGAGTAAATGCCTGAATTGTTCAAAATTCAGGTACATGAGGAACTCAAGTCAGATATTATTAATCTTCATTCCAGACTTGATCATGTATGGTCGTTGATTTTGTTGAGTTCAAACAACAGACATCACAACAAGAATTGCAAATAGAGGAATTAGCACAAAATTTTGAGTCATTACAGTTACAGACTGACACTGAATTTCCGAAGACGCCAAGTCAGTTGATGACTGTTACAAAACGAGTTGAAGAATTATCAGGGAGAACGAGGCAAATGGACAGTGAAGCAGGTAAAATGTCAGTTGGCTCTTTTCACTGATACCGAGGGATTTCAGTCTCTGCAACGTTTTAAAGAAGGGCAGATGACAATTAATCAGGAAAATAAACGTGACGTACGAAAGATACAAGAAAAGGTTGCCAGTATCGAAGAAAACATCGTTTGCGATAACGATGGCAGTAGGTTCAATCGTTATCACGAGGGAGATCCCAATAAACGCATTTATTTTGGACATGCTGATCACTTCTCTTTTGAATGAGATATGTCTGCAGGACACAATGACTGGTATGCGAGTTACGGTATGAGAGAAAACTCATCCGTTCGGAAAAGTGACGATTTCGATCACAAACAATTTCTCGCAGTTAAAATACGGGATACATGTTGCTTCAGCAATAATGTTGTTGTTGTGGTCTTCAGTCCTGAGACTGGTTTGATGCAGCTCTCCATGCTACTCTATCCTGTGCAAGCTTTTTCATCTCCCAGTACCTACTGCAACCTACATCCTTCTGAATCTGCTTAGTGTATTCATCTCTTGGTCCCCCTCTACGATTTTTACCCTCCACGCTGCCCTCTAATACTAAATTGGTGATCCCTTGATGCCTCAGAACATGTCCTACCAACCGATCCCTTCTTCTGGTCAAGTTGTGCCACAAACTTCTCTTCTCCCCAATCCTATTCAATACTTCCTCATTAGTTATGTGATCTATCCATCTAATCTTCAGCATTCTTCTGTAGCACCATATTTCGAAAGCTTCTATTCTCTTCTTGTCCAAACTATTTATCGTCCATGTTTCACTTCCATACATGGCTACACTCCATACGAATACTTTCAGAAATGACTTCCTGACACTTAAATCAATACTGGATGTTAACAAATTTCTCTTCTTCAGAAACGCTTTCCTTGCCATTGCCAGCCTACATTTTATATCCTCTCTATTTCGACCATCATCAGTTATTTTGCTCCCCAAATAGCAAAACTCCTTTACTACTTTAAGTGCCTCATTTCCTAATCTAATTCCCTCAGCACTATGGAATATGGAAAAGGGAATTCGTGCCGTCTTGGCAAAATGCAAACTGTGCCAAAAGGTAAAACTACCCACCGTTACGAACAAAACGCCATACTTCCGATCATTGCCGTCCGGAGTGGCCAAGCGGTTCTAGGCGCTTCAGTCTGGAACCGCGCGACCGCTACGGTCGCAGGTTCGAATCCTGCCTCGGGCATGGATGTGTGTGATGTCCTTAGGTTAGTTAGGTTTAAGTAGTTCTAAGTTCTAAGGGAATGATGACCTCAGATGTTAAGTCCCATAGTGCTCAGAGCCATTTGAACCATTTTTGAACCGATCATTCTTGTGAAACTAAGAGAATTAACTGCTGTTGACATTTTCGGTATGTTATGAGATCTAAACATGGTTATTAATTTGTTTTAGTAGCTGTTGAGCTTACCTCCAAATTTGTGTCATTCACACTTTTCCGGAAAGCTACTGCAAAATCTGTTTCTATAGCATTCGTAAAAAACTTTTTGAAAGAGGTAGAAAGAGGTAGAATCGTTTATCTCGTAAAGAAAAGTCTTTAAGCAGCAAGTTTTTTTGGCGTATTAAGGTCCTTTTCGCATATGGCGAATCGTACATGCAAATACTGTGGAACCTGAGAGCACAAGCACACATGAATCAAGAGGTATTCATCATGTATCGAACATCAAAGTGTACAAAGAATAGTACCCTCGGGGGCTTACTGTACTTTGGTAAACATATGCAGTGGCGAGCATAGGCGCCCCAGGTGTTGCAGTGCATTTAATTACTTCAGCTCACAGCACTGTTTCAAACTCTTCAACTAATCTGTGTATCTGTTAACGTACACTACTGGCCATTAAAATTGCTACACCACGAAGATGAAGTGCTACACACGCGAAATTTAACCGACAGGAAGAGAATGCTGCGATATGCAAATGATTAGCTTTTCAGAGCATTCACACAAGGCTGGCGCCGGTGGCGACACCTACAACGTGCTGACATGAGGAAAGTTTCCAACCGATTTCTCATACACAAACAGCAGTTGACCGGCGTTGCCTGGTGATACGCTGTTGTGATGCCTGGTGTAAGGAGGAGAAATGCGTACCATCAAGTTAGCAGAATATGGAATCGGTGGGTTCAGGAGGGTAATACGGAACGCCGTGCTGGATGACAGCCATCTTATCCGCATGGCTGTAACGGATCTTGCAGCCACGTCTCGATTCCTGAGTCTGCAAGTCAACAACCATCTGCACGAACAGTTCGATGACGTTTGCAGCAGCATGGACTATCAGCTCGGAGACCATGGCTGCGGTTACCCTTGACACTGCAATCACAGACAGGAGCGCCTGCGATGGTGTACTCAACGCCGAACCTGGGTGCACGAATGGCAAAACGTCATTTTTCGGATGAATCCAGGTTCTGTTTACAGCATGATGATGGTCGCATCGCCGGCTGGTGTGGCCGTGCGGTTCTAGGCGCTACAGTCTGGAACCGCGTGACCGCTACGGTCGCAGGTTCGAATCCTGCCTCGGGCGTGGATGTGTGTGGTGTCCATAGGTTAGTTAGGTACGTTCTAAGTTCTAGGGGACTGATGGCTACAGATGTTAAGTCCCATAGTGGTCAGAACCCTTTTTTTATGGTCGCATCCGTGTTTTGCGACATTGCGGTGAACGGACATTGGAAGCGTGTATTCGTCATCGCCATACTGGCACATCACCCGGCGTGATGGTATGGGGTGCCATTGGTTACACGTCTCGGTCACCTCTTGTTCGCATTGACGGCACTTTGAACAGTGGACGTTACATTTAAGATGTGTTACGACCCGTGGCTCTACCCTTCATTCGATCCCTGCGAAACCCTATATTTCACCAGGATAATGCACGACCGCATGTTGTAGGTCCTGTACGGGCCTTTCTGCATACAGAAAATGTTCGACTGCTGCCCCGGCCAGCACATTCTCCAGATCTCTCACCAATTGAAGACGTCTGGTCAATGTTGGTCGAGCAACTGGCTCGTCACAATACGCCAGTCACTAATCTTGATAAACTGTGGTATCGTGTTGAAGCTGCATGGGCAGCTGTACCTGTACACGTCATCCAAACTTTGTTTGACTCAATGCCCAGGTGTATTAAGGCCGTTATTACGGCCAGAGGTGGTTGTTCTGGGTACTGATTTCTCAGGATCTATGCACCCAAATTGCGTGAAAACGTAATCACATGTCAGTTCTAGTATAATATATTTGTCCAATGAATATCCGTATATCATCTGAGTTTCCTCATGGTGTAGCAGTTTTAATGGCCAGTAGCGTATTTTACGGAATAGTGATCATCTATGATTTGTGTAATGTGAAGGAAAGTACATTGAATTTGCTAAGTATAGTCTGACAAGCTGATACTACAATGGAAACAGACAATTTTTTGCATCTGTATTTGCACTATGACAATATGGAATGGTAAGCCATCTGTGAACAATTTGAATTAAGCTGGTATTATTCTGAGTTTACTGGCGAAGTATCTGATTGAAATGTAATAGCGTTATCTCATTTAATTAATGAGGTTTGAATTTTTCATTGGAGATCTTGGTATAGTAGCGTAAACTTGGTTTTATGGTTCTAATATACTAATTTTCTTTTTCTTCAGGAACATAGTTTGCACATACAATGCAGTTTCTTGTGTCTTGTGGTCTTGTGGTAACTTGTGATGTGCATTTTGTTTTACCTTTAGCAGACATAGTACTGTGTTACTATTGAGCAAAGTCTATTAGATGAATTTTTCTGTAGGTAACTATTTGTGAAGTAGTTCATGAATTGTAGAGGTATAACTGCTGACTTTATTTTGAATGGAAGACTGTGTATGAGTGGTTCTGAACTGAGAAAGGTTCTCGCGATGGGCAGTAGTTTAACTAGGAACATTTCTGATTGACGCTTGTTCTGCTATTTATGAAGTATTTTGAGGAGTGATAGTTTCAAATTTGCATGCCTACACATGATGAATATAGGGAATACTGTACGATATAGATAAAGAATATGATGAGGAATTTTGCTTTAGGATTACCACGTGTGGGTTATGACGTTATTATGGGTTAATATGGTGCAACTATTGTGTATTATGGTGCAATTATGGCATATTATGTGAAGTGGAGTATGATTCTTAGGATATTATACTGAAGGTTAATCAAATATGTTGTTCTAACAAGGGAACCTCCCCATCGCACCCCCCTCAGATTTAGTTATAAGTTGGCACAGTGGATAGGCCTTGAAAAACTGAACACAGATCAATCGAGAAAACAGGAAGAAGTTGTGTGGAACTATGAAAATAATAAGCAAAATATACAAAGTGAGTAGTCCATGTGAAAGATAAGCAACAACAAGGATAGTCTGTATTCAGGAGCGCCCTGGTCCCGTGGTTAGCGTGAGCAGCTGCGGAACGAGAGGTCCTTGGTTCAAATTTCCCTTCCAGTGCAAAATTTTAATTTTTTATTTTCAGGCAATTATTATCTGTCCGTCCGTCCGTCCGATGCGAGGTAACTGCGCCGTAGTATGGGGACGCTACACTTTAACAAACATCGAAACACTCGACGTCAGTCGACTACAACGCACGGAAGAGAGAGTATTCTTGCTAACGAGGCTCCCTGGCTGGTAGTTGACTGTTCGCTACTTTGGACGAGAGTGCATTGAATACGTGAGATGTATTCCGTGGGCAATATGTTTTCGGTTCCCATTGGAGAGGCACGTCCTTTCATCTACTAATCACACGGTTTTGCGGTGCGGTCGCAAAACGCAGACAGTAAACTTTTTACAGTGAACAGAGACATCAGTGAGCGAGCGGACAGATCATAACTTTGCGAAAATAAAAAAAGTAAACTTTTCACTCGAGGGAAGACTTGAACCAAGGACCTCTTGCTCCGCAGCTGCTCACGCTAACCACGGGACCACGGCGCTCCTGACCTTACAATCTACTTGATGTTACATGTCTTGCGCATGGACTACTCAGTTTGTATATTTTGCTTATTTTTTTCATAGTTCCACACAACTTCTTCCTGTTTTCTCGATTGATCTGTATTCAGTTTTTCAAGGCCTATCCACTGTGCCAACTTATAACTAAGTCTGAGGGGGGTGCGATGGGGAGGTTCCCTTGTAAGGAAGACAGACGAGGCCCTATATACGATTTGGTGAGGAAGCATTTCCAGCATCTATTTATGGGACAAGACAAGGTAAGGAATGTACACTCCTTAAACGAAGCAACCCACACCTGTACCGGCTACATGGAAGTTCTGTTTGGCACATTTAATTCCAAGGTAGAGTCACAGTGATATCTTCAAAAAGGTTCATTTTGTAATGAAAGGACTTCTGAGCGGACAGTGCTAATGAAGTTTTTTGCTCTTAACGAGATTTATTGTGATGCTAAGAGTTATCGATTATGGAAATAAAACTAATTACAGTTTGAAATACTAATCATACAAGCTATAAACATTGTAAATTCCAGTAAACACGAAACTATTACCTGTATGAAACACCAGCGCTTGCAGAGGACGCATTTCCTTTTCACCTATTGGGAGATAAGACGGCACATGTAGGTGTATCTGTCAAGTAATGAGCGTGGATAGTTTTACAAAGAGTTTTTCTCTACCGCTGAATTATGTGAGGTATGCGTGAAATGAATTTTCTGGCTGTGCGAAATTGTGGAATGAAATTGCCTCAGGAAAAAAAATTGTTTTTCTGCTTTTTACGGTTTACATTTACTGCATTTTATTTTTTGTGTGTGTGTGACATGATCGTAATTGAATTTTTCTCTATTACAGAAGTCATAAAAAGAACACAGAACTCTGTGCATTTGTAGAAACTAAAAAATGTTTTTCAGACCAGAGTATAACGTACGTAGCGAGCGAGTCACATCCTAACATTACGAATGTTGCAGTGGTCTGTTTTGGAGAAACAGACACTCCAGAAGTACCCTGTCGTGCTAAAAACATTGATCCACGACGTGTATAATTTTCTGTGCATGTCATGTAAATATAACTTCGAGCAATGCTAATTTACTATTGTACGGTAGTTTAAATGATATATATATAACTCTTGGATCTGCGTTTAATTGTAACACAGCGTACTTTATAGTAGGCTGTGTACTGTACCATCAGAAAATGAATTTGTACAGAACAAGTTTGCCACTATGCGATTGGCCTAGATTTCATATTTACTACTGTGCTTCAAGGAACTTGCCACACTTATGTAATTATCTGCTGTCATACGTATTTTGAATCATTTACTGAGCACTGAGCTTATATGCCTTTTCCCATAATGTTGACTTTTATATTCAAGTGCATATAACTTACTATTATTCATGTATTCACTATGATTTCTTTTTGTTGCTGTGTCACTTAAAAGACTTTTGATCCCTATGTCAGTTATGAAAACCTGTTTTTTCAAAGGGATATGACGTCAATGCTTTTATGATTATCGTGAATTCTTTGGTACTCATCGAGGTATACTTGTGCCTTATGCTATTGTTACTGATTCTGCAGCACATCTTTACCTGAATATGAAAAGGAGTGACATACTAAAACATTTTGGTGTGGTTGTCAGTTGACATAATGTATGTAATGAGTCCCTGAATCTGCTTACACCTCAAACTAGTGTCATCAAATGAAAATATTAAAATTTTTGGTGCGGTTGTGAGAAGATGTAATGTACGTAATGCGACCCAGAGTCTGCTTACACCTCAAACTTGTGTGTCATCAAATGAATATATTAACATTTTGTTGTGGTTGTCAGTGGACACAGTGTGAGTTGCCCCGAGACTGGTGCTCCTAAAACATATGTTTCTTTACCTGGTTCTCTGTTGCCAGATGATTTTTATTCTGTTAAACAACTGTAAATAACATTTTGTAATCTAGTCATGCAGATATGAGTGTTTACCTGCACAATGATACATGTATATACATTTTATCTCTCTTTGCACTATTTGCAAATCTATGTAATATTTGTTTATCTGCACAATGATACATGTATATATATTTTATCTCTCTTTGCACTATTTGCAAATCTATGTAATATTTGTTTATCTGCACAATGATGCATGTATATTTATTTTATCTCCCTTTGCACTATTTGCAAATTTATGCAATATTTGTATCTGCACAAGTGAAAGACTTTTTTATACTCTTGGAGAACTATAAATAAAATGTTATTCTGTCAAATGAAGTGCTATCAATGACAGGTGGTTATGAGTGCTTACATGCAAAAGATAATATTTGTATCATTTTTTCTTGACTACATTGCACAGCTTATGAATTTCTTGTTATCTACATAACTTATGTAATTTTATGCTTTTGTTTATGAATTCTAACACTTTTGTGTAATAAAGGGCGTTACAAAAAGGTACGGCCAAACTTTCAGGAAACATTCCTCACACACAAAGAAAGAAAATATGTTATGTGGACATGTGTCCGGAAACGCTTACTTTCCATGTTAGAGCTCATTTTATTACTTCTCTTCAAATCACATTAATCATGGAATGAAAACACACAGCAACAGAACGTACCAGCGTGACTTCAAACACTTTGTTACAGGAAATGTTCAAAATGTCCTCCGTTAGCGAGGATACATGCATCCATCCTCCGTCGCATGGAATCCCTGATGCGCTGATGCAGTCCTGGAGAATGGCGTATTGTATCACAGACGTCCACAATACGAGCACGAAGAGCCTCTACATTTGGTACCGGGGTTGCGTAGACACGAGCTTTCAAATGCCCCCATAAATGAAAGTCAAGAGAGTTGAGGTCAGGGGAGCGTGGAGGCCATGGAATTGGTCCGCCTCTACCAATCCATCGGTCACCGAATCTGTTGTTGAGAAGCGTACAAACACTTCGACTAAAATGTGCAGGAGCTCCATCGTGCATGAACCACATGTTGTGTCGTACTTGTAAAGGCACATCTTCTAGCAGCACAGGTAGAGTATCCCGTATGAAATCATGAAGCGAGGAAGTACAGTACATACTGACGAAACTAAAATGAGCTCTAACATGGAAATTAAGCGTTTGTCGACACATGTTCACATAACATCTTTTCTTTATTTGTGTGTGAGGAATGTTTCCTGAAAGTTTGGCCGTATCTTTTTGTAACACCCTGTATATGATGCCATTCTCAATTTTGTTATGCAAGAATTTTGCGTTTGCTACTTGCCAACATGTTAGGCAAGAATCACGCCACAAAATTCTTAAAAGTGAGGGGGGGATTATGAAAGTTGGACGTCTATGGGTCTGCTGTGTGCATACGCAAACTCTGGATCTGAGATATTATTACCGCGAGGGGTGCGAGCGAGAGTTGTCCAGGGGAGTTGGAAGTGGTCGGACGGAGTATGTAGTGGAGAGAAGCCCCGCGACATAAGATGTCGTGATCGTGCTAGTAGCGCCGGAGGAGACTTTGATATTAAACAAGGATTTCTGGTAATTTGCCTTCTGGCTGCTCGTAGTTACTGGTTGCTTGCGCGCTGGAGGAATTTTGTCAGATTTGTGTATGCATACATTGAGAGTAGTATTCGTATCTTTGTTGTGGCCAGAAACGTGTTTATTGAGTATAGACATTGTGGAGTAATTAAAAGTCCGTGTAAAGTTTTTCAGTGTTTAAATTATGTATGGCAAATATAATAGACTATAGATTTTATTGGTTTATTTCCTTTTCTTTACATCGTTTTAGGCTAGTCGGCCAAACCCCTCCTAATCATTCAATTTCTATGTACAAAAGTGTGACAGTGGCTGTTGCCATTAGTCCATGCGTTGCATTCTGCATGGATCACAGTACTGTTTCTGAAATATTTCAGCATATTGCTGATCACGCAGTTGCAGCGGCAAGACGAAATAAGTTGTCTCTTGCGTACAGAAATGGTTCAAATGGCTCAGAGCACTATGGGACTTAACATCTATGGTCATCAGTCCCCTAGAACTTAGAACTACTTAAACCTAACTAACCTAAGGACATCACACACATCCATGCCCGAGGCAGGATTCGAACCTGCGACCGTAGCAGTCGCGCGGTTCCGGACTGAGCGCCTAGAACCGCTAGACCACCGCGGCCGGCCTTGCGTACAGAAGCATTGAAGAACAGTTATTAGGAGACGTCAGAGAATCTTTTTTAAACTTGCAATCAAATAGTTGATTTCCGTGATTTCCCTAAATCGCTTCGGGCAAATGCCGGGATGGTTGCTTTGAAAGGGAACGGCCGATTTCCTTCCCCATCCTTCCCTCACCCGAGCTTGCGCTCCGTCTCTAATGACCTCGTTGTCGACGGGACGTTAAACACTAATCTCCTCCTCCTCCTCCAGATAGTAGAGACTTGATTTCTTTCTTTATTATACGTAAGAGGAATAATTAATGCTATGTTTCTATTTCTGTTCTTAATCAGAATTACATTATTGTCAGAGACTGTGCATCACACACACATTTCCGTAACTCTTTTACAAATAATTAGGAACATGTTTCAAGTAGACAATATGACTAGTAGAGGGGTTTTGCGATTTGGGCAGCAAAATAACGGATAATGATCGAAACAGAGAGGATATATAACGCAGAGTGACAATAATAAGAAAAGCATTTCTGAAAAAGAGAAATTTGTTAATATCGAATATTAATATCAGTGTTAAGAAGTCTTTCCTGAAGATATTTGTCTGGAGTGTAGCATTGAACGAAAGTGAAACATGGGCGACAAGCTGTTCAGAGAAGATGCTAGAAGCTTTTGAAATCCAACGCTTCACGAGAGGCTGAAGATTAGTGGGTAAATAAAATAATTAATGAAGAGGTACTGAATTGAAGTTAGCAGAAAAGAAATTGATGGAAAGACCAGACTAGAAGATGGGAGGCTTCAAGAAATTGTCAAGTTTGGTAACAGGGGGAAGTGTGGGGGTAGAAAATGTAGAGCGAAACTTAGGCTCGAATACAGTAAGCAGATTCAAATGGAAGTAGGTTGTAGTAGTTCGGCAGAGATGAAGATATCTTTATCTGTATTTTAAAGTGAGAATGCGGTTACTTCGGTTTTACATTATACACGACGAGTCACTAACTATTCCCACCAAGAATAACTCCGAAAGTATGATAGGAGTTGAAAAGGTTGTGGGACAAAAGTTGCATGGGACAACGGGGGCCATAATATGACGTTGGGTTTTTGTTGCTAGGTGGGGTCGCGTCAGAGATATGAAATTCAACTTTTTTTAAAATGGGATGCTATAGTTTGGTACTTATTTTCTGATAGCGGCTATCGAGACGAATCCAATGACGTGTAACAGTAAGGTCTTTGAAGGTCAACGAAGGTCACAAAGGTGGCATGAACGTCTATTTACAGAAGGTATTCGAAGTGATGAGCATTGGTACCAATGCAGTGCTGCAATTTTCTTATCATGGATTGAGTTGTATTCCCTATCACACCGGCACTTACCGAAGCACATGCTCCGACAATTCTCTCTCACATATCTTCAGGTGTAGTTGGAACGTCTTTATAAACAGTATCTTTTATGAATCCCCGCCATAAAAATTCCAGAGGTGTCACGTCTAGCGAACGAGCCGGCCACGACACATCTTCTCCTCGTCCCATCCAACGATTTGGAAATTGTCTCTGTAACTCATTTCTAGCCATCAACGAAAAATGTGCCTATATCCATTGTGCTGATACCACATTGTGTTCCTTGTTCCTAAAGATATTACTTCCAATAACACACCTAATGTTTCTTGCAGGAATGTGGTGTACTTCCTACCATAAAGATTTCCTTCAATGAAATAGGGGCCTATAATTCTTTCCTCTGGAATCGCACACCATACATTCACCGACCAGGGTTTTTGGTGTGCAACTTGCCGTAGCCAATATGGATTCTCAGTTGCCCAATAATGCACGTTATGCAAATTAACAAAAATGGTTCAAATGGCTCTGAGCACTATGGGACTTAACATCTGTGGCCATCAGTCCCCTAGAACTTAGAACTACTTAAACCTAACTAACCTAAGGACATCACATACATCCATGCCCGAGGCAGGATTCGAACCTGCGACCGTAGCAGTCGCGCGGTTCCGGACTGAGCGCCTAGAACCGCTGGACCACCGCGGCCGGCTGCAAATTAACATTCCCATGGCTCGTGACTGTAGCCTCGTCAGTAAATAAAATCAAATTAATAAATGTATCATCCAATTGAATATGAAGTTGAACCGATCGGCAGAATTCCGTGCGACGCATACAATCCGTACCAGTTAATTCTTGGTGGAGACTGATGTGGTATGGATGATATTTATGGCGATACAGACCACGAAAACACTACTCTGGCTTATGCCAGATTCCCTTGCGATTTGACGCGAGCTAACACAAGGATCTCGGACCACAGTGGCAGGAGTACCAATTTCTGTTTCCTCGTTAGTAACTTTCCTTTGCCGGATATGTTTCCGATGCATTAAAGATCCAATTGTTCTTAATTTATCATACACATATTTAAATGTACAACGTGTAGGGTGAGTACGTTGAGGATATCTTTCAGCGTATAAGTCTATAGCTCTCACTGAATTTCCTCGGCCTTCTCCGTAAATGCAAAGCATATCGACTTGTTCTTCAAAGGAATACATCATTCACATTCGCTTGATTCGTCGATACTTGTCTTATCGTTCCTATTAGTGTTGTATTGGGAAACCGTCTAATGGTGTTTACATGTCAATAGCACGTTAGATGGATACGCCGTATTCGACGAATATTTACTATTTGCACGATATACGAGAGAGAATTGTCAGAGCATGTGCTTCGGTATATTCCGTAGTGATAAGGAATACCACTCAATCTATGATAAGAAGATTGCAGCACTGCATTAGTACCAATGCTCATCACTTCGAATACCTTCTGTAAATGGACGTTCATGCCACATTTTTGACGTTCGTTGACCTTCGAAGACCTTACTGTTACACATCATTGGATTCATCTCGATAGCTGCTATCAGAAAATAAGTACCAAACTATAGCATCCCAAAAAAAAAAAAGGAATTTGAATTTCATATCTCTGACGCGACACCACCTAGCAACATAAAACTAACGTCATATTATGACCCCGGTTGTCCCATGCAACATTTGTCCCACAAACTTTTCAGCTACTATTATCATACTTTCGGAGTTATTCTAGGTGGCAATAGTTAGTGACTCACCCTGTATAATGGCAATGCAGACAGGCCGTGAAGGTAAATAATTTGGAGAAGAAATGAATGAACGGATGGAAGAAGGCAAAAAGAGGATAACAAAAATTATTTAAGTTACGGACCGAAGATCTCAAGCTCTGGGAGTTCGATTCTCGAACAGTCCGAATATTTTTATCTGTCACTTACCACTTCTTTCACCTTTGGCACTTTATTAAGCAGGCACGTGCCGAGTTCCACAGTGATTAGGAATTCGCGGTTAACTTTAGACCGTTGCTGTAACTTTCTAGGTAAATCAGTTTAAACGTCGCAGAAAGCCAAGGGAGTACTACCTGCAATTGAGCCATGCCATGTAAATCACTGTGCTTTCAAACTAACCTTTGAGCTGATGACATATTTATCTCCTCTTTACGATATCTTAAGTGTACTGTGATTATTGTAGTTCCGTCTCTGCACCTACTAAGAGAATGTAATTATACAATTGTATTCACAAAAGTTTCCGACAGAAGTTCCGATAGGAGTGAGTGCGGGCACGCAGAATGCGAATCTGCAGTCGGCGCTGAGGGAGCGCAGCGGCAGTGCTACCCGGCGCTGCACAGAAGAGCCTGAATCCGCTTACCCCAGCCCTGAGCTCTCAGCGCTCAACCCCAGCCCTCCACACGCTCAAGTGGTACGGCTCACGCGCCCACAGCCCCTGCTATGCCGCAGCCTCTTCGGAGATCGAGTAAGGCCTTGCTTTGCGTCGTAACATTTCATGTCAAACCTGAACTCACTGCGTGAGATAGCGGCTTAAGATAACGTCAGGAGGCAGAGAAGCCTGCGATACGCCATCCAGACAGGGTCGATCGGAGATCACAATCACTGCTTTATGGTAGTGAGTGGTTCACATCTAAAACAGTGCCACGTTATGGCATACATGTAAAACACAAATAGGAGATGTCTGATGTGTGAGAGAAGACTTGGTCATTCTAAAGAAGAGCATACATTAGCGGCATTTCTTCTTTTATTAGCCTATCATTTAGGTAAAGCTACTTTTTTTTTTAGTACTGACGCTGTACTACAAACGTGCAAATTATAAATCCCTTGTTTCCATAAATATCAAGACTTATTTCACATAATCCTTCTATTTATTCACTGGTCAGTCTATACATCAGATTCGCGACCGACTGAGAATAGATAGAATACTGTCAGCTGTGATCTGACCATACACAGGGTGTCCCAAAAATCACAGACAAACTTCAGGGACAGGTTACTTATATAGAAATAACTGAAAAATGTCTAGTAAACATACACTCTAAAGTGCATGTCTTAAGAGATATGAGGACTTGTTAATATTAGATACTATGAGACATATCTCTTCTTCTGCAACGTCTTTGCTTTCCATATTTTGGGAAGAAGAGGTATCGACCAAAACAAGAAAAAATGTCTAGTAAACATGGGGTCTAAAATGCATTTTTCAAGGGCTACGAACATCTGTTCGTCTTCGCTAGTGTGAAACATATCTCTTCTAATGAACAAGTGCCCATAGTTCGAGAGGCATGCATTTTACAGCCCAAGTTTACTAGACATTTCTTCTTCCTTTGGTCCATACTACCTCCTCGGAGAATATGAGAAGCATAGAGCTTACAGTAGAAGAGATGTGCTCATATCTCTTAAGGTACGTTCTTTAGAACCCTTGTTTACTGGATATTTTTCCTTGTTTTGGTGTAAGATACCTGTCACTAAAGTTAGCCGTTTTTTTTGGGGGGGGGGGGGGGGGGAGGGGGCGGGGCTCCACCAGTTAATAACGATGTACTGTGATCATGATTCTAGGCTACCTCTCAACTCAAAATCAAATAAAATTGATTTCTCTAACAGTTAACTTCTTCCCAATGCTTCTAGTACGTACATTTACCATTGTGAGTATACACAACTTAAGCCTAAAATCTTCACTTGCCCACTTGGAAAACATTTCCCACACATTTAAATCTAACGACACGATGCCTCTACATGACTTTATTATCATCAGATTTCCAGACCAAAATCTGTGTGAGAGGGCGCTACACTATCCTTCAATTTCCTAATGAAGCCTCCTCTCAAACGTTTACAAACCTTATTGTTGAGCCTGATCTCCTAAAGTCTGATCAATCAAAAGTAATCAGAAAGGAATCTTAGAGTTTTACGCCTTGTCATATTGAGGTGATTAGAGGCAAAGAGCTATCAAAACTGTTGATCTAGAAAGGAATCGGTTTTTCGCGTCGCAAGCCAATACGCTGTTTCTTGCCAAAGCATCAAAGTTCAGCCAGGCTGCATTACTTTTATCTGCTTTCACAATGTCGCTGGGCAGCCGAGCACGAAAGAGAGACGCTAGTATCTGTCAAAGCTTACTGGGAACTGAGGTCAAAATGACGTTTCCATAATGCTCGATGCGACCACGAAACTTGATAGCAAACGACAAACGAAGAACTTTGGAGTCGCCATAATGAATATAATGAATTTTGAGGTGTTCACTCACATCCTACGAACTTATGGTGTCACAAACATGTCACTATTTTTACGATTTGTTATAATTAAATTTCAGTTAAAAACATTTAAAAGATCCTCAGTTAGTTTGTTTCATGTTCCATGGATAATTTTACACGATAAATCGTAATTATATGTTACGAATCACATTAAATTCGCATCGTAAACTAATTTGTAAATATGGCTATATGCTGAAGATTTATAATTTTTTATCCTTAATACTCAGATGTGAGTTAGTAATACGTACCCACCACCTTTTACACATTACAATAACAGGAATTCTTATTCGAAATAGAAGGCATTTTTAAGAACAAACTCTTCCAGTTTGTTTGCAAATTTTACTTTACTGTCTTTGCTGTCTAAGATGAAAATGTAAAATGAAATCCTAAGACGAACGTCTGAAGTTGCAGGAGTTCACTGTAGTGTGCCGGGTAGAGACGTGCATTCATCAAGTTAAAGGAACGGAGACGTGAAGCTATGAAGTCAGAAGGAATGGCTTCGCATCCTCGTTTATTGAAATAGTTTATTTTCAACACATTAGCATCTGTGAAAGGTTCTTGCGCTTTCTAATTACATTAATAGAAGTATATCCTGAAATATCCGGTGTTATATACATATAAGAAATCTATCTCTCAGGGGTGATTTTATTCGATTTCGTGAACATGCCAGGGGATATGGACAAACAAATTACAACAATTTTCTTCTAACCCACATCCCTATTAAAAGGGAAACTGCGGAGATAACGTGATAATGTTATAAATGCCTGATATTCGTAGTTTCATATATTCACTATCAAAAATATATAACATGCTAGAGTTTTGTGACAAATTTTGTCTCTTAGTCGGACTGAAGTGTATACTTTGCAACAAAAGGCCTTATTTTTTCTTCGGACAAAGCAATTACACGCGCTTTTGGATTCTACGGGCAAGTGTACTAATACCGAGTTTCCTTGCTCAGGTATGGAGAGCAGGTAAAGTTATATAATTGTAGCTGGAAGACATTTACAGAATGGATTTTGTGCCATGTGTGAATCAGCAGGTACAGAACAATTAATTCTAATAACTATAATACTACAGCACAAGACTTTGATTTAACTATTTTTTTCCCTCTCTGAACAGCAGTCAAAATAAAACGCGTGAACTCATATAGCTTCTGATATTTGCCTTTCATCTTAAGATCTCCTGAAGGCTTTTATTGCCAATGTGCCATTAACTAATACTTAATTGTAAGCTTCAAGTGATACTAGCATGTTCCCTACAGAAACGTTCCCTACATGCTGGTGTTGTCTAAACACGAATACAGTACCTTTATCGTTGGAGTGGAGACCTCTTTACAACCGAGTCAGCTTTGAGTGAAACCCTCCTCCTCTCAACCAACGGTACTTCACCATTCACACAACTTACTTCCGTAAAACTCGATGTGACCACGAAACGCTATAGCAGTAGATGAATTTGCTATAGAAGTACACGTCCTTTTGATGTCACTTCCCAGTAAGCTTCGAGCGAAACTAGCTTTTCACGGGAAGGAACATCTCGCGGAGACTTTGAACTGTGGGATCCAGATAGGTGATTCCCGCGAAAATTTCGGTCCGAGGCAACGTGGTCACACAGGAAGCTACTCAAATGGTTCTGAGCACTATGGGACTTAACATCTATGGTCATCAGTCCCCTAGAACTTAGAACTACTTAAACCTAACTAACTTAAGGACATCACACAACACCCAGTCATCACGAGGCAGAGAAAATCCCTGACCCCGCCGGGAATCGAACCCGGGAACCCGGGCGTGGGAAGAAGCGAGAACGCTACCGCACGACCACGAGCTGCGGACCGGAAGTTACTCTTGGAACGGCTTTTGTGTGGCGTGGACTCTTTGGTGCCAGTTTTCGGCCGAAAGACGCAGATCGGCGGTTTCAACATGCCGTATCATGTACTTGAGTGAGCATGTATTTGCGTTAATCTGTGCAATCCGCGAGTATCGCTTTCGTTTCTTACAGATCATGTTACTTTTGAGTCACGTTTATACAGAACGTATTTTCGCGTCGCGGTTCTTTTTTTAATCATAAAGAAAATCAGGGTTGCTTTATTATCAGTTGGGACCCATGTGAGCGAAATGGGTGACGATATTCAGAGGCTATTATCACATCCGTAAACACAAGTGGCAATCAAACTCTCCCCCCCCCCCCCCCCCCCTCAATTAAAAGCAGGAAGAACGATTTCATTGTATTATTTTCTGGTCAATATATATGCAGACATTATTAATAGTTTTTTCTAGGTATTTAAAATAAATCCTAATCGTCCACATAGGCTTATTTATACTGTAACAGATCTTTTGGAACATTACAATATCTTCCTGGCACAGACTGCGTCCATTTTATCATTGCATTAGCAGGTTTGCTTTGCCTAAACTTACAACCACTTGGCTTTATACTGTCACGTTTAACCACGCTGGAATCCAAATCCAAAAACAAGATGGTCAGTGAAATACAACACCTAACACCGAAAGGACGTAAATTACTAACACCAAGGTACAGCCACAGCAGAACTGAAGAACGGAGAGTGCAGGAATTTATACAAACAACAAATATTTCGGAATGCTGGTATTTATACAGACATCAAATATTCCTGAATATCCAAACATTCTAAGTACACGGTATTTCAAGAACCTTCCAGAAACGATAAATATCAAATAGTAAACAATCACTGATGGTCTAGTTTGAAGTGGCGGCCCGTTGCAAGACAGCCAGCTAATTAATCCTAGCAACACCAAGGCACATTTCATAAAGTGTGCTACCAAGGGGCGGGAGGAGGGGAGAAATGAATGCTCACCACAAAAAGATTTAAAAAAAGGAATTCTGTAAGGTGTTATTAACTTTTATTAACAACGTACTTTTAAAATAGGTACTAATGTGTAACTAGGGTCCCTAACCTGAAAATATCTTTTAGCACAATCTTAGCATTTCAAAGCATTTCCCGAAACGTATACACAGAGAGAGGGGTACTTTAAGACCACCATAAAAAGTAAAATTACAAATTTTGTTAATTGTCGTTCATTCATAGAATACTTTTTGAAGACATACAAATGTGTAATAAATTTTCTAAATCTGGAAATATGAATATGACACTTGTTGGGAAAAGTCACATTCACTACTAAAACTTAAATTTCCGAGTGAAGTTTTACTGAAAAATTTAAAACAATTACGGAATCTGGCATAAGAAATCATTAAAAATAATAAACGTGTCTTTCAAAATTTAAAAATACAAAGACATGACTAGATTACAATATTTTCAAAAGTTAAGCATAAAGTACCCCTGCTTGGTATTGTGCGAGGGTTAAACACTACCCTCCCCCCCCCCCCCCCCCCACACACACACACACAGCGTATCGCACTCTGAATCTGTATCCTGCGAACTATGCTCTGTATGGAGGCTCTGGCGGAATCTCGCGTTCTGGTAGTGTTGTTGTACTCTCTTCACTACGATGAGCATCGAAGGTAGCCATTCCCGTCAGAGCTTCACTGTCGCTGAGTGGGTCTTCAGTTTCTTTCACACTCATGCTACCGGTCTGTTCCTCTGGACTGTAGTAGGGCTTGATAGTTTAACTGAGCATCCCGACTAATGGCTGGAAACCATCTCGTTGTTGATGGTGGGATAGCAATATCTTCAACGAAAAGCAATCGCCGAGAGAAATCTTCGTTATATGTGGTTGTTGGAATATCTTTGTCAGTCTGGAGCTCTGATCTTCCACAGTGTATGACTACTTGTGATGCCTGCTAGAAATCCTGTCCGAGGGTAACATTATGAGTACGGTCTCTTGAAACGAAAAATTATAACTGCTGCGTTCTTTCATTGATATTATTGGAGAGATACATGTTGTTGTCCACAGCGATGGGCATCGTCTCCCCCCCCCCCCCCTCCCCCAACCCAATTCACTGTATCATCGTCTATAGTTGACCGGCGGTATACAATCTGTTGTGATGGTTGACGTCTGAAGGGGTAGACGTCGTCGAACATTCGCCTTCTTTATCTGCAGTAGCGTATACAGCGTGTCCAGGCCATCCATAGATATAGCGACACATACCGGCGTGTTTCCCCTCTGTCTTCCAAATGTGTTTTCTTCTACGGGCTACTATACTTCGAGTAGGAGTTGGTTGTACCTGTGTTGGTCGGGTTCTGCGTTGATCGGGTTGGTCTAGTCCATTCATTCAGTGCGGCTGGTACAGCTGGCGGTAATGATTGATAAACCTGTTCTTCAAAATTCTTGATTACCTCCTGATGTATCGAGTCGACATGCATGGCTGATATCTCGTCCTTATGCTGTCAGACACTTCTGGCTGCCATAAAATGCTGTATTCATCTTGTTACTACTTGGTGTATGAGAGAGGCGAGGTCATGGTGGTCTTCCACAACTACCACAGAGACCACATTCTGGAGTTGGTCATACTACTTGCGTCTCATTCTTTTTTGTTGCATTTCTTCGAAGCGCTGGCCCACCTGATGAACGTCCCGTTTGTTTGTGACATCTTTTACCAGAAAATTGGCACATGTCTTCTGCAACACCTTTCAAGTATGAGTTTTTGTCAGCTTCTGTCATATTTGGGTTCACAATGTAGTATCGGGCAAAACTCTCTGCGTGTAGGACTGTATAGTTTTTCCATGACGTTGAGCCCTGTTCTTCACCTGTTCTTCCGCTAAGAGAGCTTACTGCTGACAGTAGACAAACGTTTTCGTCAGTTCGGCCTGGAATTTACTTAAGCTATTAGGATTTTCTTCGTTGTCCTCATACCACTGCTGGGCTGTGCAGTCCAGGCAAACGCACACATTTGCCAAACACATCATGTCATCCCACTTGCTGTATTTGGCGTCTCTGTAAAATGCTTTTAACCATTTCTTGATGTCCTGACCAGCATCTCTTTAGAACAGAGAAGGATGCCTCATATACAGCTGACTTACTTCTGTCTTGGGTTGCACTGGTCTCCAGATTATACGGACCGTGGGAACGATGTACATTTCCGTGGTTTCTGTCCATGTAGACGAAGCTTTTACGTTGCCTAATAGGTGCGACGGTGGTCGTCAGTGAAATACAACTATTGGCATTGAAAGCACTTTTATTATGAACACCAACATACAGCCAGAACAGAACTGACCTCCTGGACTGAGAGTGGAGCTATTTACACATAAATCAAATATTCCAGCTTCTATAAACATTAAAAATACAAGATATTTCAAGATGCTTCCTGATATGAGAAAAAATAAGTAATCGTTGACAGTCGGATTTGAACAGACAACGCCAAGCACACCGGCCAGCGACTTTACCTGTGTGTGTGTGTGTGTGTGTGTGTGTGTGTGTGTGTGTGTGTGTGTGCGTGGTTGGAGGTTTTCGGGCGCTAAACAGCGTGGTCATCAGCGCCCAAACGCATAGAAACAGTAACACATGCGGTGAAGGGACGAAGACGGACAGCGAACAAGGAGAACTGCTAAAAGACACAGACCTGACGCAGTTCCAAATCCTCACATACAGAGGCAAAACAAGAGGAGAAGAAACGTACTAAAAAAGGAAAGGAAACACAAGGAAAAGAGAACAGAAATCGAAATGAAACAACTAGGTAATCGTGACTGGCGGACCACTTACCTAAAACCTGGGTGAGCCAGTCAATACGTCACACTGTAAGCACCACAGTTCGTGGCTATTTGTTTACGTCAGTACACTGTTTCCTCGAGGCAACTTGTAACGTCTACGCTACTGCGCACGATACTTATTAAAGTCTGTACTATGGTAAGTTGACGGGCTTCACCTTATAAGAAAGGATTTTGGTATATATGTTGACCGCGTGTACCTGAATGGAGGCCAAAATCAGACTTCCACCCACTCAGTAACAACAATGATACGTCAGGCAAGTCTGAAGTGCAACTACACGTTAGGACGGACAAGAAACAACACCGCAGATGCTACCAAATTATTAATAATACGGTCGCCAGCCTAATTAGGCATTAACTGAGTTTCTTCCCAGTACAAGTTGAAGTACGTTCATGCAAAACAACACGTAACTACACTGCATAATATAGTAAATTTTAGAACCAGAAAATCTACTGAACTAACAATTTCACTTTCTGTACTAATATGGACAAACCAAAAATACACAACAATACACTATAATGTTTACTACAAATTTCGTACTGTCTATGGATCTAATTAAAATCGGGCGTAGGTCACCCTAGAAATAGCGCTTTCGAAACACACATACAATGTCAATTTTGAAAAAGGTAAAACACTAATAAATTTTGATTTTATATTGACTTTAACTTAGCTGGTCAAATCAGTTCATTACACTTCAGAATGTAAATGAATAGAAAAGAAAAAGGGGGGGGGGGGGGGAGGAAACCCTGAAACTGTTATGATCACTGTGTTGAAACTATTAACTATTGAAAGCATTAAGCACTCAAGATTTCCAATATATGAATTACTACTCTTTTTATCATATTTCCTGCTCATTTAACTACCATTATATCTGCCTCAAAATAATTAAACTTCATTACTAATTCGATTTCAAAATTATCTTCCAACTTTGTCAGACCTATATTCTTCGTCTATTATTTCATTAACAACAAAGTTCTTTAAACATCATTCTAACATAGCTAGGTCTGCAGGTAATTATTATTAATATAAATTTTAATTCTTCATCTCGGGACACTCGGATTGCACAACATGTGGAAAGGACCCTGTCTAGGTTAGTGATGAGGATAATTAAATGATAGGACAGTTCTGGTAAAAGTTAAGTTGTTATTGAACAGTCAGGAACAAAATTAACACTGGTCCACACGAATACAGTACTAAATGTTTCAACCTGTTCGTGTCGATGCGGCGGTTGGCGGGCGGCGAGATGGCGAGGCGCACAACACACATACAATTACAGCTATGGCTCTTGATGTATCGGCACTTTGCTTCTTCTTAGCGTCGCAATCCTTTTCCATTTAGTGCCTATGGAATATAGCCATGCTGTATAGTCGTCGGAAACGCCACATCCGAGGCTCAATGAAATCACGTTTTCCAGGAGAGCCTCCTCGATCCAGAGCGTGTTTCTCAGACCGATGCCCAACTCCGACTACTACTGCTGAGCCCGTTATGCCGTGCAGCGCCCGTGTGCATTTTCCCGCGCTCGCCTGCCATCCACCTTTTACCGCTCCCCTACAGACAGGGTATTCACCCGAGGTTTTGCATTCCACATATTCTAATACATTGCCTACGTATGTACCAGGCGCACAATTACAACTTTAACATCTTACAAGTTTCAACATTTCTTACATTTCCATTTTGTTATAATATTGCTTGCAATTTGACATAAACATTAATATTCACATCGAAAGTTGCTTACAGTTTCTTTAACATAATGACACGAAAAGAAAAAGAAATGAAATCAAAACATTGCTTACACTAATTTATCGAAAATCAGAAGAAAAAATTATTATATGTACAGTTGTTGTTACAAACTGGCCCCTTTTATTGTTTTTCTTCACTAGGTAATGCACTTGCTTTGCTTCACCACCCACTATTCCACTGTCTTTCAGGTAAGTTGACGTGTTCGCAGACTGGAGTAACATTTTTAACACAAATTTTGCCGTTGTTTGCTAAGATTTAAAAGTTTTTGTTCTGAATCCTTAGTTTCAGACCATACAGATGGCAAATATATTGTCTTTCGCGGGTTTTGTCTACAGGACGTCCTTGTCCAAAACATTCGAAAAAGTAATGTAGTCAAGATTAGTTTCACATTTAAGTAGAAACAGTTTACGTAGCACATTACAGTTTGAATTCCAGAATGGTTGCTCGACTGAGGATGCTATTTATACATTCACTCGCCAAATATTACTAGCCTTAAATAACAAAATGTCACCACTTGGTTTTTTGTTTTGATCTTTGCAAGGCGTTTGACTGCGTAGATAATGTTACTCTCTTAGAAAAACTTACGTTTTGTAGAACTGGTGCGTTCACAGAAAACTCGTTTAAGCATATTTAACAAATGAAAAGTAAAAAAAAAAAGGAAAAAAATTGCACTGAATAATTCAAATGATGTTGAAAGAAGAGAAAACTTTAGTGACTGGGCAGATATAACGAATGGAGTCCCAAAAGGTTCACTTTTGTGTCTACTGCTTATATATGTGAATGACATTCCCCTTAACATTCATCAAACAGAATTGGTAATTTTTTGCAGATAATACTAGTGTTATACTGAATGCCGTTAGAACGAAAGCAACAGACAAGAGTATTAATGATGTATTTCAATGAATTAGTAAGTGGTTTTCTGAAAATGGACTGTCCCTTAATTTTGAGAAAACACACTAAATTCAGTTATGTTCAACATATAGAGTCATACCAACAATCGATGCAGTGCATGCATAGGAGTTAGCAAACAGGGTAGAATGCATCACATTTTGAGTGTGTATCTTGATGAAAACTGAAACTGAAAGCGGCATATTACGAAGCTGTCGAAACAGTTAAGTTCAGATACTTCCGCTCTTCGTACAATTGCTAGTCTTGGAAACAAACAAATCAACGTCCAAACATATTTTGCGTGTTTCCGTTCAGTAATGTCTTACGGAATAATTAATTACCTTGGGTACCGCAACTCATCACAGAAAGTATTGTCCGCTCAAAGGAGAGCAGTAACAATAATCTGTGGTGTTCACCACCGATCGTCATGTAGACAAGGCGTTAAGCATTTTAACTGCACCATCACAATACTTACGTTCCCAAATGACATCCGTCATTAATAATCTACTATAATCTGAGAAGAAGAGTGATGTCCATACCTACAACAATAGAGGAAAAGATGACATTTATTACCCCTCATTAGAGTAGTCAGTGGCTATACAGTAACAAAAATTTTTGATTATCTGCCGAATAACGTAAGATGTCTCACAGGTAACAAAGGATATTATAATCTAACCTAAAATCTGGACGAATTTTTATTTAAAACTGGTATCCTGCAAAAAGAAAACGTTGTTTTTATGTTTAGTTGCATGGTTGGTTGGTTGGGGAAGGAGACCAGACAGCGTGGTCATCGGTCTCATCGGATTAGGGAAGGAAGTCGGCCGTGCCCTTTCAGAGGAACCATCCCGGCATTTGCTTGGAATGATTTAGGGAAATCACGGAAAACCTAAATCAGGATGGCCGGACGCGGGATTGAACCGTCGTCCTCCCGAATGCGAGTCCAGTGTCTAACCACTGCGCCACCTCGCTCGGTTTAGTTGCATGACTAAGACTAATAAACGAAAAGCACTAGTTTGCTTTTGTTAACCAACGGAAAATTCATTTAACATCAGTACGACTAGATAAATCACATGTTCATTAATGTTAACACTAATCACGAATACCAGGTGAACATCGATAGAACCGAAAAACTGCAGGGACGGATTCCTGACTGGAAATGGAAGAAAAAAGTTGCTATGAATTTTGTGTTAGCAGAAGAGCCAACACCGTGTTACGAGTGGAAGCCGAAATGCACGCGTTTTAGCTCACGCAGGCTGGCGTGAGGAGGGAAGAACCATACTGACGTGGGGTCTGGAACATGACAAGGAATGAGAATTCAGAAACACATAATTACTTTCATACTTAACTTTAATCCATTAATGATGAACGTCGCTCTTGACGGTACATGATTCACAATATTATCTGTTCAGAATACATTCTTGAAGTAATTGTAGTAACTGAATATGGCGCCTTGCTAGGTCGTAGCAAATGACGTAGCTGTAGGCTATGCTAAACTGTCGTCTCTGCAAATGAGAGCGTATGTAGACAGTGAACCATAGCTAGGAAAGTCGGCTGTACAGCTGGAGTAAGTGCTAGGGAGTCTCTCAAGACTAGACCTGCCGTGTGGCGGCGCTCGGTCTGCAATCACTGATAGTGGCGACACGTGGGTCCGACGTATACTAACGGACCGTGGCCGATTTAAAGGCTACCACCTAGCCCTAAAAGGACTTGAAATGTTGAATTATGTCGTTAGTGTCTGTGAGGGCAATTGTTTTGGTGTAGCCGTGCTGCCTCTTGACTGTTTCAGTCAGTTTGGCCGTACAAAAATACCATCTCGGCTTCTTCCCGGCATGAATACCGGACCATTGTGCTGCTTACAGTACGCTGCCTTAGTCACACAGCCTGCAATACATAAGGAACACACGTCACGTTGTTAGAGGAACTGTCATTCATCAGCGCCATCTAACGTGGTAACGATGCATTTCCGGACACATGTTCATAGAACCTGTTTTCCTCCATTTCCAGTCAGGAATCTGTTCCTGCAGTTTGTAGGTTTTATTACTGTTCACCCTGTACATCTCCTCAGAACTGATTTGTTCCACATCTTTTCACTAAAACAGTCGTTCAAATGATCTGTGTATCATTAACTAACTAAGTAACTAAGAATATGAACCTCATTACAGAGTTATGTATTAGTGCAATATCATTCTTGGTCAGAACTTATCAATCTCTTTCTTTCAAAAACTGAGTTGGGTTGTTTGGGGGAGGAGACCAGACAGCGAGGTCATCGGTCTAATCGGATTAGGGATGGATGGGGAAGGATGTCGGCCGTGCCCTTTCAAAGGAACCATCCTGGCATTTGCCTGGAGCGATTTAGGGAAATCACGGAAAGCCTAAATCAGGATGGCCGGACGCGGGACCGAACCGTCGTCCTACCGAATGCGAGTCCGGTGTGCTAACCACTGCGCCACCTCTCTCAAAAAAAATTTAAATAGAACTTCCATTGCGCTTGCGAAAGTACTACCATTGTCGTTATAATTTCCGAATCAGTTTGCGTTATCAGGAAATCATGGCTGGAAAGCAGGATAAAATATGTTTTAAAATGATCATTGTCATTAATAACACCTTTCAAGCTTTCAATCTCGGTATCTTTTCACGAGAAAACGTGTTACTGATGGCTTAGCTGAATAATACGAAAGAATTGACAAACTAATAACACAGCTGGAATTTATCTTAACAAGTACAAAGTCTTATTCACTAGCTCCCTCTCAAAACATGCTTAAAACGTTATTGCTAGATCCGACAGTGACGCCGATATGGAGAATGTGGGTAGCATGCTCAGTGTCGTGCCCTGCTTGAGTTCAAATGTGGCGTCCGTCAAAGACACCACACGAGTAGGTTGCCGCAGGATATAGCGACAAGGAGAAAACTTACTTGCCTGAAACAATTAGTCGCTGAAATGGGCACGGTATAACTGGCGTTCGGCTGAAATTGGTCGATTTGTTTGTGGTGACAGATTGATATGTAGTGTAGCCGGAGGCGTTGGTTAGATTGAAAGGTGATAACTTGGTAGTGGGTTGGCGAAGACAACGAATGTGAATGCCAAATAGAGGTTGCAATAACAGACTGATCAGTAGCATAACCCAATGTTTACGTTCGCGCGATATATGATCTATCGATATCAGCCAAATGCCAGCTGTACTGTACTCATTTTAGTTGCTCATCCCGACACTGACGGCGTGCTTATCGGCTCCTTTATTATCTTTGAGATCCCACCAGCCAATCACTGCCTGACAGCCAGTCTTAAATAGCACCGCTCGGGGATTTCTCGGACACCGGTATTTCATTTACGATGGCTTTGGCAATGTTTATGGATTTTGGTTTTGAACACGTTTTTGGCTGTCTGTGTATTGAACTGTGTGCCACGACGTGGCAGGTTTTCATACGAACTGCTCTGTATAGATGTGTTGATGTGTTCAATAATAAAGTTATTTATTCCTGAGGACTTTTCAGTTCATAACAATTAACGCCTATAGTTTTCGAACATTAATTCTGCCACCATGGAGATGCTTCTCCTTACATCGAAATCCATCAGCAAGACAAGGTCCAGTTGTCTGCTATGCAGAAACAACTATCTACTCTGAAAGTCACTATGCCGACGACCCCGACACTCTCTTTGTTTGAGGAGGACGCCAACTAGCAAGAACTGTATCCTCCCCGACTGACTAAGAATTCAGTGCTTCGAAAACAATGGATCCGTCTCCCCAGTCCTTTATTCTTGTCATGGCCTTCTTAGCAGACGGTTCACTTGCTTCAAAAGTGGTGTCGCATAGAGAGTCTTGAGGATTGCTCTTTTCTCGCATCTGTAAGGAGTTGGCGGAACATTATGCCCAGAAAAGCCGTATACTCGTAGTATTGGCTAGACTAGAATTTAACCAGGGTCACAAAGAGTCCAATCAATCTTGTTAGGAGTGGGTCACAGATTTGCAGGCTTTAGGTCATTGTTGTAGATTCCGCTGTGACAATCTCTCCTGGAAACAAAATTACGCTGATTCTGTGATACGTAATGTGGTAGTTAGATTAGCACCGGATTAAAAGGTGTGACTATAAGCTCTGCGGCTGGAAGATCCCTCCTTAGCAGACGTTCTATGAGTAGCACGCAGCTTTTAAGACACAAAGGCGACTCAGTAGCGAAAAATTAAGGTTCATATAAGACGCGCAATTTCCAGACTAGTTCTATTTTTGTCGCCCTGTAATCAGTGGAAGTGCGAATGACATTGGTGTGCTCTGTATGTGCAAAAGCTGCCTACCTTACTCCGGATGCAAGTATCGGAACATGATCAAACCCCTTGTGATGTTGGTTCATAGCAAGAATGAATTCCAGTTACACGATTCAGCAAAATGATGAATAATTTCCATTCGTGTTATTTTCTGATGCCCAGTTGATTTACGCGCCCACACAAGAAGAAAGAAAGGAACACTAGAGTTTAACGTCCCGTCGACAACGAGGTCATTAGAGACAGAGTAGAAGCTCGGATTGGTGCAAGAACGTTGAAGGAATTCGGCCGTGCCCTTTCAAAGGAACCTTCACACCATTTGCCCGGAGCGATTTAGGGAACTCAAGGAAAACCTGAAACAGGACGGTCGTACGCATATTCAAATCATCGTCCTCCCGAATGAGAGTGCCACGTGCCAACCTCTGTCTCATCGCGCTCCCTACGACACAAAAGAAGAATATATCTTCCGTCCACTTGAATCTCTGTGAATGATAGTGTCACAACTGTCGTTTCTGTTGCTCAGTTCCACCAACACCAATGTCAGAGACTTTGGCATAAACACGCCTTTCGCTTCTTTGGTGGTCTGTGTTACAGTTGTTGACGATCGACCATAAAGTGGCACTTTATTAACGTTCCTCTCAAATTTATCTATGCTGTATGTAGTTGGTTGGGGCCAGCGATTGTATCATAAATTATGAAGTAAGTTTTTATTGCTTGAGTCACTTTTTAATAATATTTATTAGCTCGATGCATTTCAGTATCATCTGGTGGTTTGCAGTTGAATGTAAATTAATCTGAAATGTGATGAAGCCTATCTGCTAGGTGTGCCGTTGAGGTTATGTGTAGAAAGTTAAACGTTAATGAGAATTTTATTATGCATAATGGCACGCTTTCTAAGGGATGAAAAACTCAGCGAGACCGCTACTGTCTCAGGTTGGAATCCTGCCTCGGGCATGGATGTGTGTGATGTCCTTAGGTTAGTTAGGTTTAAGTAGTTCTAAGTTCTAGGGGACTGATGACCTCTGAAGTTGAGTCCCATAGTGCTCAGAGCCATTTGAACCATCTTTTTGAAAAACTCAAGATCAGGATGTCTCAGTACCGCTTTATCTAGAAACAACAAGCAGAACTGCACACATATATGTTAGCTTGCGACGTGTAACTCATGCACTGCAGAAAAGATTAAGGGCCGCATCCTTCTTTATGATCTGTATGATCTGGGACGACGAGCTGCACAGTTAACTGACATTGCAGCTTTGTCAGACTGTTGTGCTGGATTAACTTAACAAGGGCAAAGTTTGCTGGCGTTTGAACTCGTTTTGGATGGTTTTATAAGGATTTCTTTTTCTGTTTGATTTGGATTGTCATGACGCCGAAAGCAATTTTCAGGCCAGTTTTATTTTGACTATATTGTGCAATGTAAAGTGACAAAAGTGCTTTGAGAAATTCCAAAAGAAGACTTCGTTGACAGTTTTCATCGGAATTATAAAAATTTTCAAAAGTTTATTGCGGACCTTGGATGGTAGTCTGAATGGGAATAACGGTATTTTGTTTGTATCTTCCCATTTCTTTGTTTCTGATATGCTTACTAAATTGCTCATGTTTAACAAACATTTCTAATTCTAAAAAAAATTTAGTGCAATTAAAAATGGTTAAAAAGTATGTAAAATAAAGAGACGTAGTAAATTAAAGAAATATAGGAAAACGGAAGGTACGTAAAACTATGCAATACCCAATTTTTTCTGTAAGAGTGACAAATCAACTTGTGCCTGAGGAATTCGGAAGAGAACAACATGTGGAAACGAGATGGCAAGGGGTATTTTCCGTAGGGCGCTCCCTTGTAAGAGTGTCCACAAGAATTTACAGATAAGCTAGGCGAGAGGTCTTGCGAATGTTCGAGGCGGCTTAATCTGGCGGCTTAGCAAGTCTTGGAGGCTCTAACTCGACACCACGTAGTTTGGATAACACACTTACCATAGCAAGTAAACTTTCTCGCCACTGCGAAAATCCCACTGTTGCTGTCGGGAGGAGCTAAACAAGCAAATGTTTAGAGCGTGGCTCAAGGACGCTGCCTCCAAAGTTTTGTAGAGAAGCACATCACGTACTCGAGTTCTTGCAGAATGTTATTAACAATAACGAAGCTGCCAATCGGGAGGTTTAATTGAAGGAAGTGAGATGCAGGTGATCGTTCAAAGAAAGGGGGACGGGTAAGAGACTTGGTTGGGACATGGAAAGTGGGAGTGGTCTGGTGTGTTTGGTGGTGGCTTGAGGAAGGAGATGGCTCTGAAGAAGTGTGGTTCATCTCTAAAGGAGTGTGACCCAACTTCGAGTACTTTTCGAGTGGTTTGATACCTACCAGTTTGAACTGAACGAAGTCCGCCCCCGGTAGCTGAGTGGTCAGCGCGACAGACTGTCAATCCTAAGGGCCCGGGTTCGATTCCCGGATGGGTCGGAGATTTTCTCCGCTCAAGGACTGGGTGTTGTGTTGTCCTCATCATAATCATTTCATCCCCATCGACGCGCAAGTCGCCGAAGTGGCACCAGGCGAGCGGTCTACCCGACGGGAGGCCCTCGTCACACGCCATCATCGTCAATTGAAGGAAGACACTGAAGCAATTCAGAGGCGGGCTGCTAGATTTGTTACTGGTAGGCTCGAATAACACGCAAATATTAAGTAGATGTTTCGGGAACTAAAATGGGAATCCCTGGAGGGATCGCGATATTCTTTTGAAGGAACAGTACTGAGAAAATTCAGCCAACCGGCATTTGAAGCTGACTCTAGAACGAATCTACTGCAATCGACATCGACTTCGCGTAATAACCTCGGAGATAAGAGCAATAAGGCCTCGTAGGAAGGCATGTAGACGGTAGTTTTTCGTTCGCTATATTTGGGAGTAAAACAAGAAAGGAAATGACTAGTAGTGGTATAAGTAGATTTCCGCTGTACTCCGTACGGTTGCTTGCGGAGTAAGTGTGCAGATGTACGACAGCGTGCTGAAAAGTAATGCCTCTGAATTTATTTATGAGAAAATTCTAACAGCTTTTTAAATAAAACAAACTGTATTAACATTCTACATCTTTATTCTTCATGTTTACATGTCTGCAGCCCCCTGCCGCTAGAGGGGTCCGAATTGTAGAGTGTAACATGGCGGTGAGTAACGTAGCTACGTCGGTGGTTGAGGAACAGCGTCCTGTAATCGAGTTTAAAATTCGAAGAATTCTTCCACACACGGAGCACCCTCTCGTTCAGCAGGACAATGCCAGACCACAAAAGAGCACTTCGACATCCTAATAGTCCGAATCACTGTTATCGATAATTCTCCATACGGTTCTGAATTGGCCCAATCCGATTTTCCAAGACCTAGAGAACACCTTCCACGATTTCATTTTAATAGTGATGAAGCGGTGCAAGCAGAGGTCAGATCTTAGCTCCGTCAACAAATACAAACATTCTACAGTGACAGTATCAATAAACTGGTTTCTGGTTGGAAGAAATAGGCACATCGCAAAGGTAGCTACGCAGAGAAATAAATATGTAGACATGAGACTAAAGATGTAGAATACTAATGAAGTTTGTTTAATTTAAAAAGCTTTATGAGTATGCACATAAAAAATTTGGAGGCATTACTTTTCAGCACGACTTCGTGGATGTAGGATAGGCAGGCTTGAACAGCGAGCAGCCATATGATCATAACGAAGGTGAGACACTGGTCCATTTCATCCGTTTTAAACGGGTATGAATTGGCGGTAAATACTGAGGCATTCTGACACTGGGATGTGTAGCGCCTCCTTTTCTTTTCTCCCAGTAACTCAAAGAAAAATCTTAACACAAACTTTAATAAAAAAATTTAATCCTAACATTACTGAGGATGAGGAACTGGAGAATATAAATTACCCACATGCTTCACTTTAAGTTTGAATTTATTGCAACACAACCAGTTAAAACACCAACAATTACGTGTTGCAATTGTTTAGGCAGGTCACAGCTATACTGACATCAATTTCCACAAAACAGATTAAGGCTTGCAAATTTAGAAATTTTAATTTCCACTAAAATTAGCGAATAAACAGTTAAACTGGAGAACAACTTGGTTCATATTTGACTTGTATACATTATATCACTGAAACACTTTTCGACGAGATAAATCGTAGAACACGGAGAACGAAGCAAATTCACGTGTTACAGGAAACCGGATCAGTTAGTTTAATTTGAGAGTGACATTTCAGTGGGCTTACTTAAGCACTAAATAAGACAGAATAAATCTAGCAACCATTAAAAGGGGCGTATACATTAAATCATGGAAACAGCACAATAAATTTAAAGCTATCATAAATATATAACAACACTCTTCTAACACAACTCTGTTTCACCCTGAACAATTCAGCAAATAAAATGGATTACAAATTATTCTTAAAACTATCACTTTGAGATCACATTGGCCGTGTTATATGAACTTTATAGACTCGACCACAATAAGTTACTCTCTAGAGCTATATAAAACTACCATAAGATGTAAGGAATCCTAATGGACCAGCACTGGTCTAAAGCTAGCTTGAGGAATTAAAGCCCTCCCTAAGGCTGAGGCCGATAAAGAAGGGGTAAGATTGGCCTCCACAAGGTGCTAAACTCATGAATTGAAGCGATTGGCTGAAGAACAAAAAAGTCACGATAGAAATCGTAACAGCCACCAGGAGCCGGGCAACTGTAATATAGCAAGAGACCCGCCAGTTAATCTTTGCAGATTACGGGAATTCACACTTCCAGAATAAGGGTAGAAAATAGAAGACCTTGTAGTGACTCAAGAAATGAGAGGACTGGAACGAACCGAATAAAATTACTATTAATTAACCTAAGTAATAAATTAAATATATCCAGTATGACTGTTGTGAGTGCTGAGGCACTTAACAGACCATTAAGATGACATAACGTGGACTTGACCAGAACACAAAAGAAGAGAACATCGTATGTCAAAACCCCATTTCACGGTCTGAACAAGTTTTACATAAATTAAAGTATAAATAGTTATTTGACTAATTAGATAAGATCTCATAGGAAACTAGAGTTACACAAATGCAAATTTAAGTCACATTTATCTTGGTTGCTTGACGTGCGTCGTGAGTGGTATGAGACGTCCTGGTTATCGAATCAAACAAACCCACGACTCAACCACAAGAGAATAAGAATTCATTTCTAATACATTGGGCTGAATATTAACACTGAAGTGAACCCAACAGCACACAGCGGAAGAAGCGGAAGAGAATACTAAAGCATCTGATAGGAACAGTCAACAGTAGTCACGACGAATAACTTCGGAAATATAGCATGGTTACTGAATCGCCGTTTTAACGGAATGTGAATGTCAACCACCGGTAAACAAAGGTGTATGATAGGTCAGTTTGATTGATGTTGACTCCGACGAATAACTACCAGTACCAGGACACAGTCTTGCTTCCACACCGGCAACATCGAGGAAACAGAACTGATAGAATTTCCATAACGTCTTGAATCAGACACCACTATTACGTCCCGCTGCCAGCAACCTTATCGAGGCCACATCCGCACTAGCCATAGAGCGTCGACAACGGCCACGCTACTCGCGTCCACTCCCCACTGCTGGCATTTTCCTACACCCCCTGCTGCGCGTGCTACGAGGAACCGCTCCACGCAGAGCACACAGCGCTCCCTTGGAATCGCTAATAAACAAAAAATGGCGCTTGGCGGGAATTGAAATTAACGCTGCAAGCGACATTAAGAGGGAGAGGAATCGAACTGTGAAGAAGACACAGTTCAACCTCTCCCTCCAAAGCAAAATTCGCCGGAAGAGAGAGATCGCTAATCATCGTGAAGCTTAATCTGAGTAACGTGAACCTTCTTAATCCTGCAGTGTCGAGATGTTTAATTAATAAATTAACTGGTTCCAATACTTCCTGTATGAGATAAGGTCCAAGAAAACGCGGAGCCAATTTACCACTCCCCTCACCACTGGATTGCTTACCGGGATTAAAGTTCCAGAGAAAAACACTGTCGCCAACCTTCCCCTGGAAGGGGCGCCTGCCGCGATTATAACGAAGTGCCTCTCCTTGGTGTGCTCACCGAAATTTGCCCTAGCTCTATCCCAGTTGCTTTTAATAAATGGGCGTCTATTACGTCTGGTAACAAATCGTTTATGCCTCATAAATTACTCAGGGGACAATTCAACGTATAAGCCAGCATTAAGGACGCCGGCATAGCTCCAGATGCCTCATGACGGGCAGAATTAAAGGCGAAACTCAACCACGGGAGAGATTGGTCCCACTTGGATGGCGAATGTGTATGATAAATTATTGAAGCGGCGTTCAAATTGCGGTTAAAGCGCTCTGCAAAGGAGGGTTGCGGATAATATGGAGTGGTGGTAATATGGCGGAAACCATTATTTAAACAGAAACGCCTAAATTGACGAGATAAAAACGCTGGCGCATTATCACTAATTAAGGTTTTGTGGGATCCAAAGACACCGAAAATCCTGGTAAGATGTTGTATCGTCAGACTAGCGGTGACCCCGTGACAAGGAACAAGCCAAACAAATCGACTGAAGCCGTCAACGACCACCAAGAAATATTTACAACCACTAGAGATCCGGGCAAGAGGCCCTACATAGTCAATAAATAACATCCATGGGATTTTGCTCCCTCTCAAACTGTAAAAATCCCATGCGCTTGCCGCCACTAGGTTTACTCATCTTACACAAACGGCAGCTATTGGCCAACCTCTTCACGTTACGTCTCATGGATGGCCAAGCCAATTGTTGGTCAATCTTAGCTAGGGTTCTGGCAACACCCAAATGACCTCCAACAACGGAGTCATGAAAGTAATGAAAAACAGGGCTAACCAACTGTTGGGGCAGATAGATTTTAGCCTGTCTATCTCTGCCAACTTGCTTACATAGCACACTTCTAATTATAGCGTAACCCGGAATGTGTTTGCTCGAAAGCAGATTTTCCCTGATGGCTCCCTACCTCGGGCCCTCTTGCTGTTTGTCAGCAATGTCCACAAACAATTCAGGAATCTCACCAAAGACCCCAGCTACAAGTACGTGATACACGTCTTGGGAATGTTGTTTTGCTCAGCAAACATACGGCTTAAGGCATCGGCAACAAGGTTTTCGGCACCACGAATGTGTCTGACCTTAAACCAAAAGGCGGAAATTCGAACAGCCCAACGAGCAATTCTCCCAGTTTTTCGGGGACGGTCCAACACACAACTTAATGCCTGATTATCGGTTTCCAATGAAAATTCGTGATGCTCAAGGTAAAACCTAAACTTCTCAAGGGAAAAGAGCACGGCCAATGGCTCCAATTCATAAACAGAATAGTTGGATTCAGCTCCTGACAAACATTTCGAAGCATAAGCGACAGGACGTCTATCACCATCGACTTCTTGCATAAGAACAGCCACAAGACCACCCCTCGAGGCGTCCGTTTGAAGAATAAAGGTTTTACTGAAGTCAGGTACTACTAAAACGGGAGGATTAGTAAGGGCAGTTTTAAGTGCCTCAAAAGCCGCTTGCTGGCTCTCTCGCCACTGAAACTCGATGTTCTCACTACGCAAACTATTCAGAGGAGCGGCTAACTGAGCGATATTGGAAACAAACTTGCGAAAATAGATGACCATGCCTATAAATCTGGCAATATCCTCCTTATTACAAGGAGGACGGAACCGCCTTGAAATGGCAATACGTTCTTGATCAACCCTGATTCCGTCGGCCGAAGCCTAGTGTCCCAAAAAAGAAATTTCGCCGCGACATAATTTAATTTTCTTAGGTTTAACAGTTGGCCGGCCGGAATGGCCATCGGTTCTAGGCGCCACAGTCCGGAACCGCGCGACCACTACGGTAGCAGGTTCGAATCCTGCCTCGGGCATGGATGTGTGTGATGTCCTTAGGTTAGTTAGGTTTAAGTAGTTCTAAGTTCTAGGGGACTGATGACCTCCGAAGTTGAGTCCCATAGTGCTCAGAGCCATTTTGAACAGTTAACCCAGGCTGTCCCAAGCGATCCAAAACCAACCTCAAATGCTGAAGATGTTCATTAAAACTGGCACTATAGACTACAACATCATTTAAATAATTGTAGACACAGTTAAACTTAAGATCACCTAAAACATTATCTAATAGGCGCGAGAGAACCGATTACCCGGTAGCAAGCCCAAAAGGAACACGATTGAATTCAAATAAATTCCAATCGGTTACAAAAGCGGTAGCGGGCTTAGAATCCTCAGTAAGCAGTATCTGATAATAAGCCTGATTTAAATCGAGCACAGGAAACCAACGTGCTCCAACAAACCACGTAAAGCAGTTATGATGATCAGGCATGGGGACCGACTCTATAACCTTCTGATTGAGCTGAAGATAATCGACTACCCGACGATACCATGATCCAAAGACACCAAAAATATCGGCGACGCATAACGAGATGTAGATGGCCTAATGACGCCAGTGGTTAGCATCTCATCGATCTTTCGGCATAATACCCGCATCTTCGGGAGTGACAGACGGTAAGGAGCCTGACGTACAGGAATATCATCAACCAGGCTTGTTTTATAATGAATACGATCGATGACCCCCAACCGATTAGTAAGAAAATGAGGATAAAGTTGTAATAACTGAAGCAAACGGTATCCCTCAAGCCGAGACGGATGACCGGCATCCAACTTGGAAACCACGTTATTAACGGTTTTTAACCCAAGAGACCCATGACAAGAACAAAAGGCAAATTTCTCGCTCGGCCGAAAGGCGAAACTAAAGGTACAACCAGCAAAATTAAGAATCATCCCAATCTTGCGAATGAAATAACATCCCAACAACAGATTGACGGACAAACTCTTAAAGACCAACAGATAGACCTGCCAGGAAACGCCGCCTATCGCAATGTTTCCCCTTATCTCCCCTACTAATGTCAACCTCTGGTCATTTACCGCATGAAGGAAGTTTGCATAAGGCACGAAACTCCAAGTACCACGCATATGAGTATAGAAACTGCACTACCCGAATCTAGCAGGGCGCAAACAGGTTCATCATTAATCAGGGAGCAGATGCAGGCAAGCCATGCCCTGACACTAATTTAACATGGGCGCATCCTTTAGGAGGACGAAATTGAAAATCCCACTCGCTCCTCTTCTGGCGTCACTCGCTCGCACGAGCCGTTCGCTGCAGTTGGCAATCACGAACTAAATG
Organism: Schistocerca piceifrons; assembly: GCF_021461385.2. Lineage (NCBI taxonomy): Eukaryota > Metazoa > Arthropoda > Insecta > Orthoptera > Acrididae > Schistocerca > Schistocerca piceifrons. The sequence continues at coordinate 244,829,677 of NC_060149.1, forward strand.
ATCAACAGCCCCACACTTAAAACATCTACACTGTATCCCTGACGAGAGAAGCGGTTCCTAAAGCTGTTTGACAAGCGACATTTGGTCTTGACCGGCGGATGTTTCCTGACGACGTTCATCAGCAAAACTAAACATTTCAATAGAATCAATCAGACTCGTCAAATCGGTGTACGAAAGCGGCTCCCGCACAAACTCGGTCCACGACCGGTCCTCGGGTCTCATTCCCTGCACTATGACTAGAACAGCGTCGCGTTCACTTAGAGACATATTAAGCGCGCGAACGGGCATTCGAACCCGCTCAACATACTGGGACAAGCTCTCATTGAACCCCTGTACCCTCAAATAATATTGGCCCTCCAAGTACTGCCGAACCCTAGGTGAAAGTTTACGTCTGATAATGGCATCTCTCAACTCACACAAGGCAGCCTGCCCGTGCAAGACTTCCGAAAAAATTTAAATAAGAACACCGTTAGATAGCGGATACAAAAGACGCAAAATAATTATCTGGGGAACCTGTAAGGCATTAGCGTGTATCTCAAGATTAACGGTTAACCATAACACCTTCTGAACTTGATCTAAATTGCCAATCATTAACTGGGAAATCCCCTGCAGAAGGTACATAATGGGATTAGGCAATTTGGCAACACATTTCCGACACTTCCCCTTAAACTCTTGACCCTGCAAACTTTGATTATTATGAGCTAAGGAACACAAACTTTCTTCATCATCATCACGAATATGCTCCAACCCCAACACACTGGCTTTAACCTGCAAGCCGCTTACTTTCTGGACAAGTTGGCCTACCAAGTCCTGCTGTTCCCTATTCAATGACAACAATTCTAAATCGCAAATGCACGCGTACCAATAACTGGGCTTGTAATCTCCCCCTCTATTTGAAGGTGACACGTGTACCGTAGAGAAATGCAATATTCTGGGCCAAATCTTCAACAGCACTACCAATCAAAAGTAAAGCATCACTGATATGTCCAATAAGTTCGCCCGAAATGACGACAGGACTAGTCAAGGCCCCACGCAATCAAGCGACCAATTGCCCCCCCCCCCCCCTTGCGTGTGCTGTTGCCGAATACTCAACCCGCAGACCAATTGCCCCTTCTTTAAAAGGGCAAGACCGGGACAGTCCCGCTGCCCCATCACGCACGCTCTGCTACCATTTGTAGTGCCTCCTTTTCTTTTCTCCCAGTCACTCACAGAAAAATCTTAACACAAGCTTTAATACAAGAATTTAATTCTAACTTTACTGAGGATGGGGAACGGGGGAATATGAATCACCCATAAGCTTCACATTAAGTTTGCATTTATTGCAACACAACGAGTTAAAACACCGACAATTACGTTTTTCAGTTGATTAGGTACGTCACAGCTATACTGACAATAATTTACACAAAACAGATTAAGGCTTGCAAATTTAGAAATAGAAATTTTAAATTCCACGAAAATTAGGGAATAAACAGTTAAACTGGAGAACAACTTGGTTCACATTTGACTGTTATACATTATAGCACTGAAACACTTTTCAACGAAATAAATCGTAGAAAACGGAGAACTAAGCATATTCACGTGTTACAGGAAACCAGATCAGTGGGCTTACTTAAACACTAAATAAGACAGGATAATGGTTCAAATGGCTCTGAGCACTATGGGACTTAACTTCAGTCCCCTGGAACTTAGAACTACTTAAATCTAACTAACCTGCCCAAGACAGGATTCGAACCTGCGACCGTAGCGGTCGCGTGGTTCCGGACTGAAGCGCCTAGAACCACTCAGCCACACCGGCCGGCTAAGACACGATAAATCTAGCACCCATTAAAAGGGGCATATACATTAAATCATGGAAACAGCACAATAAATTTAAAGTTATCATAAATATATAACAACACTCTTCTAACACAACTCTGTTTCACCCTGAACAATTCAGCATATAAAATGGGTTACAAATTATTCTTAAAACTATCACTTTGAGATCACATTGGCCGTGTTATATGAACTTTATAGACTCGACCACAATAAGTTACTCTCTAGAGCTATATAAAACTATCATAAGATGAAAGGAATTCTAATGAATCAGTACTGGTCTAAAGCTAGCTTGAGGAATTAAAGACCTCCCTAAGGCTGAGGCAGATAAAGAAGGGGTAAGATTGGCCTCCACAAGGTGCTAAACTCATGAATTGAAGCGATTGGCTGAAGAACAAACAAGTCACGATAGAAATCGTAACAGCCACCAGGAGCCGGGCAACTGTAATATAGGAAGAGACCCGCCAAAAATCTTAGCAGATTACGGGCATTCACACTTCCAGAATAAAGGTAGAAAATAGAAGACCTTGTGGTGACTCAAGAAATGAGAGGACTGTAATGAACCGAATAAAATAACTATTAATTAATCTAAGTAGTAATGTAGATACACCCCATATGACTGTTGCGAGTGCTGACGCACTTAACAGACCATTAAGATGATATAACGTGCACTTGACCAGAACCCAAAAGAAGAGAACATCGTATGTCAAAACCCCATTTCACGGTCTGAACAAGTTTTACATAATTTAAAGTATAAAATAGTTATTTGACTAATTAAATAAGATCTCATAGAAAACTAGAGTTACACAAATGCAAATTTAAGTCACATTTATCTTGGTTGCTTGATGTGCGTCGTGAGTGGTATGGGACGTCCTGGTTATCGAATCAAACAGACCCACGACTCAACCAAAAGACAATAAGAATTCATTTCTAATACATTGGGCTGAATATTAACACTGAAGTGAACCCAACAGCACACAGCGGAAGAAGCGGAAGAGAATACTAAAGCATCTGATAGGAACAGTCAACAGTAGTCACGACGAATAACTTCGGCAATATGACTGGGTTACTGAATCACCGTTTTAGCGGAATGTGAATGTCAGCTACCGCTAAACAAAGGTGTATGATAGGTCTTAGTTTGATTGATGTTGACTCCGACGAATAACTACCAGTACCAGGACACAGTCTTGCTTCCACACCGGCAACATAGAGGAAACAGAACTGATAGAATTTACATAACGTCTTGAATCAGACGCCACTATTACGTCCAAATGCCAGTAGCCTTATCGAGGCTACATCCACACTAGGCATAAAGTGTCGACAACGGTCACACTACTCGCGTCCACTCCCAGCTGTCGGCCTTCCCGTCACCCCCTGCTGCGCTTGAAACGAGCAACTGCACCGCGCAGAGCACTCAGCACCCCTTTGAAATCGCTAGTAAACAAAAAATGGCGCTTGGCGGGATTTGAAATTAAAGCTGCAAGCGGCATTAAGAGGGAGAGGTATCGAACTGTACTAAAGACACAGTTCAGGATGTATATAGCGACCATCGTCATCAGTGTTCTGGCCTAGGGCAGGTCTTCACACGTAGCTCTGCATGCAGTCCAGTCATCTGCTACCCTCTTTGTTTTCTCATAATTGTTTTCTGTGCTTATACTATCCACCATGTGGTATATTCTTCTTCTTCTTCTTTTTCTTCTTCTTCTTCTATTCATCGTTCCTTCCAAAGCATTCATCCGTGAAAAATTTCTTCTTATCCAGAGTCCAAGTCAGTTGTGTTTCCTCGTCCTGAGTACCTTTAAAAATTCTCTGTCTTCTCCCACTCTTCTCAACACCTCCTCATTTCTCACTTTGTGTACCTATTTTATCCGTTCCAACCTCCTCCAACTCACATGTCAAATGCCTCTATTCTTCTTTTTTCCTCTTTCCTCAGTGTCCTTGTCTCAACTCTGTATAACGCCTTGTTCCATGTAAAGCACTTCGCCTGTCTCTTCCTCAGGTCCCTGTACATCCACCCACACACAAGCCTCCTGTTTTTATTAAATGCGTCCTTAGCAATTGCTGTACGCGTTTCCACTTCCTTATTCACCGATAATCCATCAGTTCTACTTGTTTTATGATTCTTCATCTCTCTTAAAGGTCTTACTATTTCACCTTTCAACATGCAATATCGTTTGCCCTTTGGTATAACTTTCATCTCCGCTTCTAATTCAATATCGTTTGGTTTTTGATAGCCGCATATAGGCATTCTACATATTCCTTCCACCTTCCCAACATTTCCTCCAGTTAATGAACTTCTTTCTATTCCCACATCTGTCCTGCTTTTGTTTGCTTGAAAGACTACATCAGGAGCTAATCTATACAAAATTCGTATTTTCCTTCCTTTCCAAGTTTATACATTTCTTTACATCTCTCTTTCATCTATGTCTTCCTTGCATGCTGTTGCTTCTCTCCTTATTTCAATTTTGAGCATTCTGTGTTTTCTTTTCCCTTCTTCACTTCCTACTGTCTTCCATTTCTTTCTTCCCTCCATCTTAGCCAGCATTGTCTTTCTTTTCCATTCTTTCCTTATTCTGCTCAATTTCCTACTTCCTTACCCCTACAATTTCTTCTGCAGGTTCCTTGAAGTTTTGTCTCAGCCTCTTTCATTACTCGTTTGTACTCTATCATTGGGTTCTCTATCCTATTTTGACATAAAACTGTTTATCAACTCAGAATTTTTAGCTTAGCTCTTTAATCTTTCTAGGTCACATTTGTCTCTTTGTTTTCCTTCTCTCACTCTCTTCAACCTTATTTTCAAGTCTGCCATCATCAATTTTTGGTCTGGATTTATGTCTGCTCCAATGTGTGCTCTGGCATTCTTTAGGCAGTGTTTGTAGCTATTCTGAGCTGCGATGAAATCAATTTGTTATCTGTCGTCATTCATCCAAGATATTCATATTTATCTTCGTCTTCCAATAGAACACTGTGTTTCCAATTACAAGAGAATTTTCTCTGCAGAAATTAACCAGTGTTTCAACCCTGTCGTTCAAGTTTCCCAAACCAAATCTTCCAACCATTGCCCCTTCTTTTCCCTCTCCTGCCACTGTACTGAAATCACCCATTACAATGATGCAGGCGTTTCGGTTTTATTTATCCATAATTTCTTCAGTCTTTTCATAATATTACTCTACTTCCTCATCAGCGAACTGACTTGTTGGCACGTAAATATGTATTAAAACAACGTCCTCCTTGTCACATCTCAATCTCATCATCATCAGTCTTTCACCTATGTACTCTACTTTCAGTACGTTTTTCATCAGCCGTTTTTGTATCATAATTACCACACCATAACTGCCACTCTTTTCCCTGCGTGAGTAAAACTGTTTGTACTCTCCACTATCCAACTATCCCTTACTCCCTCATCTCACTTCGCACTTTCCTAATACATCCAGTCCATTCTTCATCATTTCCTGTTTGGCATTTTCCAGCTTGCCAGCCTGCAACAGTGTGAACACATTCCAATCTTTAACTTCCGTTCCCTCTTCCTACTCCGGTTCATCTTTCCTCCATCGTCCTCCTCCAACGATTCTGTATTTGACCTCTATGTAATCGCCACCACGAGATCTGAGTGAGGTGCAGTTTTTCCTCCGGATTATTTTACAAAGAGAGCTATATCACGTGTTTCCAGGGAAAAATAATGTTGTATCCAGTTCCTTAGTTCCTTTCCCCGTGGACAGATGGTTATCCAGCCGAATTGAGCCGTTCAGTGTGAGTCAGAAGCTGTTTGTAGCCACCTCTCTGAGAACAGAAGCTATAATTTCCCTCTTCCGCCATCGACCCCGTACCGAAGTCCATCTTCTCCGCCGCCTCCAGCGTTAGATGTGGAAGAGGAAAGTGAAAGAGACCGTCAGACGTCGAGAAAACAAGAGGTGGCCGAGAGAGGCCGACAGAAAGGGAAACAGAAGAACCCTGACACAAGTAAGTGGAAGTAACGTCCGACGAAGCTAAGGGTTCACGTGGTTGCCACACACATACTCCCGACTAGGAAGCCCCCTAGGACGTTTCTGACAGACTGATTTGCGGTGCGGTACTACTTAGATACGTATACAGTACTGTTTGCAAACTGAATGTAATTAATAGAAAGAATAAATGACACTTCTATTTCTATTCATATTTTTCCTTCGTAGTAGTTTGTGTCTCCTTTTATTTACCCAATGTGGTTTTATTGTCGACGATCTTGTTAAATCGATAATCTTCATGCTTTTCTTTGATCCAATAAACACGTCCTAGATTTTCGAGACTCGAGAAGCCAGAGAACGTAATAAATGTCACCTACTCATACAGCGTAACGCGTAACGCCACATCTCGCGTAGGTTAACGACCGTGGGCTGACACACTGGCCAGGTTGGGCGCTGCAGTTTCAGGCGGTCTCCCCCCTCCCCCAACGTTCATTCAGGTAAATGCTGGGTTGGTTCCCAAATTCCACCTCAGTCAATACGATACACAAACAATTAAAATGCTGTAACACACAAACAAAGGTTGCTCGATTCACCGACAGATGGCGCACATTACTTTTCTATCTTACGCCACCCTGATGACTGTGGCGTCAGGAATGGCATCCAGCCGCAAAGTTAAATAATAAAATAAATTTTGGAAAATAAAAATGAATAATTCTGTAAAAGAGTACCCCCTACTAAATGGAATAAACAGTAGTGAAAAGAAGAAGTGGACACAATAAGTCTATTAAACAATAAAATAAATTTTGGATATTAAGAATGAATAATTCTGCAATTCCCTGATAAATGGAATAGACAGTAGTGAAAAGAAGAAGTGGACGCAATAAGTCTATTAGGTTGATAGCCGTCGTTTGGAGTAGTTCTGTTTGTGAGGAAAGCCTGTCGATGCTAAGATACAATCTACGAAGTATCGAGAGAGCCAAAAAGTAGGACAGGTTGGTAATTCCTGTAATTGGTCTCTCAAGTGAATGTGGTACTTGAGACACAATACAGTCCCGAATAAAAAGCAACACTACAGCTAAAGTAAGAACTGAACGCGTTTACGGCATATATCATTGTATCCTTGAGATTGTGCACTTAACATGCATGATGTTTAGAATAGTTCTTAGGTGTTGCGCAACATGTTGATCAACGCGCATCAGCTGTATCTATCTTCGAGATGAAAAACATTTGCACATTTGATTTCTGTGCTGCTAACGTTATTCCGCTAATGCGATCAAAATGCTCCGAGACAGAAGCAACATAACCCACTGAATCATCGTTCATACATTTTTTCCACAAAATAAAACATATTTCTCTGCACAGTTGTGAGCAACATTTTCATTAATTTTTACTGTATTTGATAATCTGGTTTTTTAATCAGTTCAAATCGAGATTTACTGTATTTGGTAATCGGAATCAGCTATGAAACTATTTTCGGATCAGTGTAATATATTATGGTTAATAAATTCGCCTGATGATGCTGATATAAGTGAAACTGATACCAAGTAAAATAAATCGCAATTTACGATTTGTAAAATCGTTTACAGCATCTTCATGGTGTTCTACTGCTTTTATTGTAAACCTCAACGGATCAAGTATGCCCGACGATGATGTGGACATGTTGCGTGATCAAATGCATCTAATGTGGCACATGTTTCAGTGCCAAGGAAATTGTCTTATAATGTGACAGTGAACATCAAAATAACCCCTGGCCCGCCCCATCATCATATCTGTGCATTTTCGATCATCTGTGTTCGACTGTATAGCAGACACAGTGTAGCAGAGTTCATTGAAAATAACCAATAGCAGAATTAAACCGATCTCTGCCGGAGAAATAGTACACAATAACTTTATAAATAATTAGCTAGTAGCATTTCTCCACAACATAATGAATTTCCCTTGTATGACTGATCAAATGTTCAAAGGAAGACATCATATTTCATAAAAGGCTATTGCAGCAATCATACTGATACATTTTGAATTTGTCGAGGGTGTGGCGCCCACCAAGAAGAAATAAATTAATAAAGGTTGACGAAAGCCTTCTTATTCACGTTCGTTCAAGAGTTTACGTCATTTTACTAACAATTTGAGGATGATCTGTGCTGCTGGCAATAATCAAGACGAAAGAAGACTGAATAGATACATACATCAATAGAAAGTGAATGTTATGAGTATTAATTCAGGTCTCATAGACATTAATAGCATTAGTGACTCAGCACTTTCTCAAAATTCATAGCGCAGGAAAGAAATTAATTGTAACATTTCACAAAGAGCCATTCTTCTATTCAGTGACAAAGATTTCGGTATTTGTTAAATACTGAAATCACGGTAGCTGGTGAAAGTTTATTCTCTGTGTCGCTGTTGATTTACTGAAACCATGTGAAGAATTATTTAAGAAGATTCCAGAAACTAATTCGCTAACCATGGATGAGACGGTTCACATATGTGGTGAAACAGTTGAAAACAAGAAGACATGGTCGATGGTGAGCGAAGTGATATAGTAATAAACCGATATATTGCTTCTATGTGAAAAATTAAAAGTATGTGGAGAAACGTGATTCGAAGTTTATATATGAATATAACAACAAGTGCACGCGGTTCTAGGCGCTTCAGTCTGGAACCGGGCGACCGCTACGGTCGCAGGTTCGAATCCTGCCTCAGGCATGGATATGTGTGATATCCTTAGGTTAGTTAGGTTTAAGTAATTCTAAGTTATAGGGGACTGATGACGTCAGGTGTTAAGTCCCATAGTGCTCAGAGCCAACAAGTGCACTACCAACTGTTCTATGCGAACACGAGTCAACGACTAATTCTATGCTTCATCTTGCTAGAGGTTTCACTTCATTCCTTCCTACTTGTCACAGGTAATCAACGCGATATATCTTGCGGAAGGGGAAAAAATCCATCTCAGTAATGACTATGCATTCTCATTTAGAGTTTGTTGTGACCCACCACACTTAGATTTGTTGTTGTTCCTCTTTCATAGCCTAACAAGCTCTACGAGACGAATCTTCCGAAACCGAGAACTTATCCAGCTTCGTAAAATGGAGTTAGTACTCTCTTTCTAGGGAGTTACCTATAAAAACGGCCACGAGTCGAGTAAGGGTTAGCAAGAGACGTCTCATTTAAATAAAGCCAATACGGTAGGCAAAAATGCCATAAACCGACCATTCACATACATTGTGAGTGTGCCGTCTTTAAAGCTCTTACTCTGCTTCAGTGGCAGGTCGGAATTTGTGGTTCAGTAACGCACTGCCTGGCTCTGGTCCAAAACGGATTTTTTTTCGGATAGAGTGTATTTCCGCGATGAACGTACGAGGGCTATTCGGAAAGTAAGTTCCCATAGGTCACGAATGAAAATCAAATATGTTTTATCTGAAATAGTAAGCTACACTTTACCTACTTCTCTACGTAGTCGCCGCTCGGACTTAGACATCTCTCGTTGCGTTGTACCAACTTCCCAATACCCTCGTCATAGAAGGCAGCCGCGTGCGCTTTCTGCCGATTCTCTACACTCGTCTACAGATCGTTGTCCGTGCCAAAATGTTGTATTCATAGTCAGCGGTTCATGTGAGCAGAGATGAAACTTAGGACGAACCAATTACGAGCTGTGTTGTGGATGGTCAGACACTTCCCATGGAAAAGCTGCAGGAGGCTTCTCATTGCCCTTGCGGAGTACGGCCGGGAATTATCATGAAGAACGAAGCGCATGACAGTTACATTATATCGGCTGCACGACATCAGGCGAAATTTCTCAACAGGCCCTCATACATGCAGGAAGACATTATTTTTTAGCCAACTTTATGTGTCCACTGTGAGCTAAGAATTGAAAACAGCAACGTGCCGCGATCGACGGGCACACTAGAGATGCTACCGAACATATCTGTGGTAAACGTCATGGGATTTTCACAGTGGTATCCATTTAGCGACCGATCGGAATTTACTTGCGGAATAGCCCTCGTATATTCCTGTGAATATACGCTAAGAAAATGTATTTAGGCTGTTTAGGTTTTTATGTTGGTAACGACACCTAGCGCTCTGTATGAAAATCACTGACTGTGCTGTGTGCAGTCTGTGGCTGGTTTGCATTGTTGGAACTTGCTATTGTAGTGTTGGGCAGTTGGCTGTTAACAGCGCTTAGCGTTGCGCTGTTGGAGGTGAGCCGCCAGCTGTGGTGGATGTGGGAAGAGAGATGGCAGAGATTTGAGAGCGGATGATCTGGACGTGTGTCCATCAGAGACATTAAATTTGTAAGATTGGATGTCATGAACTGATATATATATATATATATATATATATATATATATATATATATATATATATATATAATGACTTTTGAACACCATTAAGGTAAATACATTGTTTGTTCTCTATCAAAATCTTTCATTTGCCAACTATGCCTATCAGTATTTAGTGCCTTCAGTAGTTAGAATCTTTTATTTAGCTGGCAGTCTTGGCGCTCACTTTATTGCAGTAGTTCGAGTAACGAAGATTTTGTGAGGTAAGTGATTCATGAAAGGTATAGGTTATTGTTAGTCAGGGCCATTCTTTTGTAGAGATTATTGAAAGTCAGATTGCGTTGCGCTAAAAATATTGTGTGTCAGTTTAGTATTGATCAGAATAAGTAAAGAGCGAAATGTCTGAGTACGTTCAGTTTTACTCAGCAGTATTTGTATCAAATAACGTAGAAGTTTACTAGCACAGTAATTCATTAATTTTTCTAAGGGGACGTTTCAGGGGACGATTTAAAAATAATAGTACTTACCTCAAAGGCATTTCTTTGCACGTGGAGATTTTCTGGAGGGATTCAAATTTTACTGTAAAGGAACTTTAGGAATGTCGTATCTAGTGAACAGAGAGTGTACAGAAAGTAGTGCGTTACCTACCTGCTATGGACATGTGCTTCACGTGCCTCTCGACAGAATGCAGGACCGCCACGGGGACTGTCTTCAGCAAGTTCTCACTGATGTCGAGAAAACGCACACTCCTCAACGTCCGAAATGCGTCATCAACTATGGTCGAAATTTTGTTGCCGTTGAGGCGAAGGTCAGTCAGTCTCTGCAGATGGCGGAATGTCTTCTTACCGACGTAAGTTATTTGGTTGAAGGAGAAATCTAACACTTTGATATTTTTACTTTCTAAGAACACGTCCTCTATAAACTTGAGATGGTTGCCGGACAGATTGAGCATCTCGATGTAAACGAGTCCCTGCAGAATTTCTTGGCTCCATTTACTGATGTGATTCTCGCTGAGGTCGAGCTTCCGCAGGTCAGTGAGGTTCCTGAAAGCTCCCACTGCGATGTCCGTAATGTTGTTCCTATTCAGGTACAGGTTGAGCAACTTGCCGAATCTGCTGAGCTCGTGGTTTCTGACAACACTCAGATTTGTGCTTGTGATGTGTATTTCTTGGAGGTTGGACTTATCGTGCACCACAGACATGTTTCCTACCCAGTAAAGTGGATTCCCGGTGAAGTTGAGCCAACCGAGAGACGGCAAGTTCTTGTCGGAGAGGGCGAGAGTGGGCAGCTGCTTGAATCTGTTGTAAGAGAGATCGAGCCTCCTCAGGGAAGTGGACAGCAGGAAGAAGTTACTGGGCAGCGACAGGAGCGAGTTTCTTGCGAGGTCTATAGAGATGAGATGGGGAAATTTGGTGTACTTGAAGCCACCGAAAGACGAAATGAAATTCTTACTGAAATCTAAGTGTTTCAACATGTACAGGTTGTTTAATCTTCGCATGTCCACGTTCGAGAGACGGTTTTCCGATATTATTAGCACCTCGAGACTCGAAATGACGGCGAGAGCTTCGTAAGGAATTTCTGTGAAAGAGTTCTTGTGCAGGCGGATTTCTTTCAGGCGTTTTAAGCCTTTAAACAGATCTTTGTTGAGTTTGTGCAGTCCGTTCCCACTGAGTTCGAGGCGCACGAGGTCGGCGTTGGTGGCCAGTAGGTGCCTGGGCACGTCACCGATCTGGGCCCTGGCCAGCGAGAGGACTTGCAGCGACGGCAGGCTGGAGAGAGCACCCGACCGGATGCCCGCGAGGCTGTTGGCAGACGCGTGCAGAACCCGCAGTCCCGGGACGTCCAGTTGTCCCACGGCTGCCGCCGACAGGTTGTTGCCTTCGAGGTTCAGCTCGTTGAGATTGTTCAGTCCGCGGAACGCACCGCTCTCTATTTTCACTATGCCGCACTTTTTCAGGCTGAGGATTCGAATTGGAAGACCTTGCTGCAGCATATTTTCGTGGAGGACGGCAATTGAGTTGCCAGTAAGATCGAGAACACGTAGTTGGTTGAGGAACGTCAGTGCGAACGAATCTACCTTCGTTATGGCGTTCCCAGACAGGTACAGGTCGACGAGCCCGTGAAGTCCGAGGAAAGTGTTTTTCGTTATGTACTGCAGCTTGTTGAAACTGAGGTCCAGAGTCTTGAGACGCGACATTTGGATGAACGCTCTGTCTTCTATGACGGATATGCTGTTGTTTGTCAGGTACAGCTTCTCGGTAACTATAAGGTCACTGAAGAGGAATCTGCCGATTCTGTTGATGTTGTTGTGGCTAAGCGACACGATCTGGGTATTAGATTGGCCGCGGAGGCTGCTGTTGTGGAGGAAAGCCAGTCTGTTGTAGCCGAGTCTGATGGATACTAGGGACGAAGATTGGTGGGGAAAAATATCGCTCAGGGATTCTACGTAATTCTTCTCGAGGTTTATGTGCTGCAGATATCTCTGGTTCCTGAATGCGGCCGTTTCGATAACGGAGATTTCGTTATTTTGCAGCTCTAGTTCGAATAGGGAAACGGCACTTTTGAAGAGGTCTTTTGACACTTTATCAATTTTATTGTTGTGCAGTCTCAATACGGTGAGGTTTTTGAGCGTGCTCAGCGTTTTCCGTTGCAGTTCGGATATCCTGTTGCCGTCCAGGGAAAGCTTGGTGAGGTTTTCGCAGCTGGCGAGGAGGTCGTGTGGAATAGTCTGTAGAAAGTTGTCACTCAAGCGTAACTGCAGTAAGTGGCGCAACTCTCGCATCGAGTCCGCGCCGATGTGGCGTATCGCGTTTCGCTGGAGGTGTATTACTTCTAAACTCACGGAACCCTTGAAAGCGCCGCCAGGAATCTTTAGTATGTTGTTCTCAGACAGGTACAGTTCCTTGAGTTCTGGAAGACTCGCGAACATGTCGCCGATGTGATGCAGGTGGTTGTAGCTGAGGTCGACAGTGCGCAGCTGTCGGTTGTCTCGGAAGGTGTCCTCGGAAAGGGAGACGAGACGGTTGTGGCTCAGGTCGACGGATTCGAGGTCGAGCAACGGCGCGAAAGCTTCCTCGTGTACGCCGTCGACGACGTTGTGGCGCAGCGACAGCTGGCGCAGCGCCGGCGTCGCGACGAAGGCGTGCGCGTCGACGGTCGACAGCTCGTTGTGCGCCACGTCGAGCAGCAGCAGCGCGCCGAGGCGCGTCGCGTTGGGCTGCGGCACGGACGAGATCTCGTTGCGCGCCAGGCGCAGCGTGCGCAGCGCGCGCAGCCCGCCCAGCTCGGCCAGCGGCAGCGCCCGCAGCCGGTTGCTCGACAGGTCCAGCTCGGCGAGCGACTCCTCGAGGCCGGCGAAGGCGTGCTCGGACAGCGCGCGCACTCTGTTGGCGCGCAGGCTGAGCGCGGCCAGCGGCAGCCCCCGGAAGGCGTGCGCGGGCACGGCCGACACCAGGTTGGCGTCGAGCGAGAGGGAGCGCAGCGCGGCGAGCCCGCGCAGCGCCGCCACGGGCACGGCGGCCAGCCCCGCGCCGCTCACGCCGAGCGCCGTCAGGCAGCGCCGCAGCCCGCGCAGGCTGTCGTCGCGCAGCGCGCCAGGCCCGGCGCCCGAGATGTGCAGCTGGCGCAGCGGCGGCGACGGCGCGAAGGCGGGCGCGCTGCCCTCCAGCTGCTGTACCGTCAGCGACGCGACGGTCAGCCGCAGCGGCGCCAGCACTGCGGCCAGCGTGTCGCCCGCCACGTGCGCGCAGCTCACCACCAGCCCCGCCTCCGAGTGTCGGCACGCGCACGGCGAGCAGTCCTCTGCCTCCACCCCCGGCGCCGACACGGCCGCCGCAGCCGCCGCCGCCGCCACCGCCACAGCCGCCGCCGCCAGCGCTAGTGCCACCACTAGCACGGCGCTCCTCATCCGGCAGCATCTGTTAGCAGCGCGAGAAAAGCGACCTTACCTCACAGAAACACTGTCGCGCCGTACTGGTCATTAACTAACAAGTGAAAGGCCTCAGACACGGCGAACAGGTTCGGTTCATATTTGCGAAGTCCTGTATAGGTTTGCAGGTTTGCGCTACCCCCAAGGAATAATTTTGTTCAACTGTGTTTGCCTTCTGAGCGTTCTATACTAGTGGAGAAGTAGCGCGCCGTTTATCTCTTTCGAAATGCCAGGGCTCCAAACGCCGAACGCAGCGGAGTTGGACGGAATGTGCCGACGGCGACAGCGGGTTGCACTGCGGCTGCAAAGGCCGACTTAGGTGTATAAGAGGGGGCGCGGGGTGCGGGGGCAACGCTTGGCATCACTGTACTCGTATGTGGGCCTTGTGTGTATATATAGCCGGCCGCGGTGGTCCCGCGGTTCTAGGCGCGCAGTCCGGAACCGCGCGACTGCTACGGTCGCAGGTTCGAACCCTGCCTCGGGCATGGATGTGTGTGATGTCCTTCCGTTAGTTAGGTTTAAGTAGTTCTAAGTTCTAGGGGTCTGATGACCACAGCTGTTAAGTCCCATAGTGCTCAGAGCCATTTGAACCATTTTGAACCTTGTGTGTATAAACACCTCACCCAGGCCACCCTGCCAGCCGCGAACTCTTCCGAAGGGAAACGGAACTATCGCATCTTCGAACAAAGCGGGATTCTCTCGCCACCTTACCAATTCAGGTGTAGCTGAGAGCGAACTATTTCCTGTGTGTTGTGTTGGTTATTTTAGAGAGTGCTACAGTGAATTTTGAGGCTCAAGTGACAAGTGAATGCGTGAAATAATGAATCAGGTAATTTCATTGCTCTCTGAACCCTTTAGTTCACGGAAGTTTGAAGAAAAATTAGAAATCAAGAGGCTAGGTAGGCCGACTCTTGTTTTAACTATTTCGCAGACCGTTAAAACAAAAAGTCGACAGTTCAATAGGAAATTTAACTCTGAATTGTGCAACAAGCATGAATGGCTGTGTGGTTGTGACATGAAAAATGCCTTGTTTTGATTT